>NC_059171.1:26345346-26660167 GCF_019923935.1 Bubalus bubalis | reverse complement strand
TTAAGTTAGACAAGGCTGTGGTCCTAGTGTGATTAGATTGACTAGTTTTCTGTGAGTATGGTTTCAGTGTGTCTGCCCTCTGATGCCCTCTTGCAACACCTACCATCTTACTTGGGTTTCTCTTACCTTGGGCATGGGGTATCTCTTCATGGCTGCTCCAGCAAAGCGCAGCCGCTGCTCCTTACCTGGACAAGGGGTATCTCCTCACCACTGCTCTTCCTGACCTTAAACGTGGGATAGCTCCTCTAGGCCCTCCTGCGCCCGCGCAGCCACTGCTCCTTAGACGTGGGGTTGGTCCTCCTGGCCGCCGCCCCTGGCCTCGGATGCTGGGTAGCTCCTCCCGGCCGCCGCCCCTGACCTCGGACTTGGGTAGCTCTTCTTGACCATTCCTGTGCTGTTGCAGCCTGGCACTCTTGGCCGCTGCCCCTGACCTCAGATGTGGATGTGATTAGGACGGATTAGGATGTATAATTTAACTTAAATAGAAAATGTTTAAATGCATCTAATGATATCTTTTAACAATTGTATATTTACAATATAATTATCCTTCCTATTTGTATAAGATTAAAAGAAATGAAATTCAATATTACATTCTTTAAGGAATACAGTTATAGTGGGAGGTCATGATGTTAAATTCTAATAATAAGTAAGCCATAAAATTCTGTACATCTACCAAATACAGAATGTAATTAAATTTACACCTATATTTGTAGTTATTAGAAATTTATTTTTAGCTTGAGAAACGAAATATGCAAATAGAATAGAGTCCCTGAACTCCTACTTTACTTGAATAAATCTTTCTGAAACATGTAATCCAAGCAGAGAAGAAATATCGAAAACAAAAAGAAACAAAAATACGGAGGAAAATCAGATGACAGTCAATCAGTAAGAGTAGTTAAATGGGGAAAAACAAAAATTTCACATGTATTGAATGCCAACTGGGATCTGATACTGTAATGATTATTTTGCATATGCTGTTATATTTAACTTTCAGAACAATCCACTGAAGTAAGTATTGTCGTAAACATTTACAGACAAGATCATATAGCTGGTATGTAATGCTTCTGGGATTCAAACTAGAATATCTCTCTCCAAAGCCTGGAACTGTTATATAGACTTAGAGATGCACAAGCTGATTAAAATTATGTGAAGAATATTTTGAGGAGTTACAAAAGTTTTCCAAGTCAATAAAGCAAGGGACATATTTTGCTATTAGTTTCTTATGGCCCTATAACAACTCCAATTACATGTGTAATTATATTTATGTATCTTAATTAACACATTTGTTTATGCTATGGTCAGTGTTTACAGAATTCACATTGTGTTTGACACTGTATTAGTAACCAGCAAGGGAAACATCAAAGAACCCTCAGGGAGCATAGGTTCTAGTAGGGGAAACAAACAATAGCAGATTTTGGTAATTAGTAGGTAGAACCACACAAAATTGCCATATTGGTTAAATATTGGAATTTCATGTGGCTCAACCTAAAAATTGAAATATTTAAGTACATTTTGAAAGTGTGTCTACAGACATTCAGGGCATGTATTTCTATTAATGGTACACTCTTATACATATTCTCTTTGGGATCAAGTATGCACTGGTATCCACAGACAGCAGTTAGTGTGTGGAGGCTTTTATGTATCACAATAAATCTGATCAACTTCTTATGAATTACCCAACCTTTGGTTTAGCTTTCTACTAAACTCTCAGGAGATATTTGGCAACATCTGAAGACATTTTTTTTTTTTTGGAGGGGGGAGGTTCGCTGGTGGCTCAGATGGTAAAGAATCTGCCTGCAATTCAAGAGACCTGGGTTTGATCCCTGGATTGGGAAAATCCCCTGGAAAAGGGACTGGCAACCCACTCCAGGATTCTTGCCTAGAGAATACCTGGACAGAGGAGCCTAGCAGGCTGACATTTCTGGCCATAACAGCTAGGGAAGTAGTGCTGAGTGCATCCCTAAGTAGAGACCAGGGATGCTGTTAAACATTCTAAAATGTGCAGGATGTGGTCTTAGTTCCCAGAGCAGGGACTGAAAACTCACCTCCTGAACTGGAAGGCAAGATTTTCAATCACTGGACCACCAGGGAAATCCCTAAACAAATTTATTTTGAAAGAAAGTGTCAAAAGGTACTTGGGGGAGGGATAAATTAGGAGGCTGGGATTAATATATACACACTGCTATAAAGGAAATAGATAATCAACAAAGACCTACTGTATAGCACAAAGAATGCTACTCAATATTCTGTAATAACTTATATGGGGAAAGCATCTGAAAAAGAATGGATATATGTACTGTCTTTGTGTTAGTTGCCCAGTTGTGTCTGACTTTGTGTGACCATGTGTGTTTGGTGTTTGCCCATGTGTGACCACATGAACTCAAGCCCACCAGGCCCCTCGGTCCATGGAATTCTTCAGGCAAGAATACTGGAGTGGGATGTCATTCCCTTCTCCAGGGGATCTTCCAGACCCAGGGACTGAACCTAGGTCTCCTGCATTGCAGGAAGATTCTTTGCTGTCTGAGCCAGCAGGGAAGCCTGAATATATGTAAATGTGTAACTAAATTGCTTTGCTGTACACCTGAAACTAATACAACATTTTTAATCAAGTTTACTCAAATATAAAGTTTTTTTTTTTTTAAAGTGAAAAAAAAAATGTCTAGGATAGCCACTCCCCTTGCCATGCCTCACATACACACAAGAGTTATCCAGCAAAAAACAGCAATAGAATTTCTTGAGAAATTCTGCTCTGAACACAAGGAGGAACAGGGCAAAGGTAATTGGGAAAAAACTGTAGAATTATGTTTCCCAAATCTTGAAGATTAGCTTTCCCAAAACACTCATTGGAGATGGGTAAGATACTCAAAACTTAATGATGAAAAATATGGACAAGAATAAAAGTTGTAACGAACCTTAAGAAAAAAAGCTCTAAGTTAACTAGCAAAGAATAATACACATGACACACTAAACAAATTTATTATCAATGACTTCTCACAAATCACAAGTTAATGGTAATGGGTTCTGTAAGTAATTTCTATTCATCCTTCCTTGCTCACTGGATAACCCATCTCTGAGATTTCCATCAGATGATTATAAATTGATTCTCCTTTCTATAAATAATATGTACACTGAAGTAATTTATCTTCTGTATCTGGTCTTCTGTATTTATGGTTGTTGTCATTGGGAGGGCTTTGGATATACAAAGGATTAATCAGTTATTGCAAACTGTTATTGATTTATGCCAGCTCTTATATTTTATTTTCAATATTTGTCTCCATCTCCCATCTTAACCGTTCTTTCTTGAACACTTAGGTCAACTTTAATACACAAGTATCAAAAACAATATATAGTATTTTTATATGTTTTTAATTTATAGAAATTGAATTGTATTTTTTTACCTTTTTTTAATTTTTATTTTTTATTTTATTTTTAAACTTTACATAATTGTATTAGTTTTGCCAAATATCAAAAATGAATCCGCCACAGGTATACATGTGTTCCCCATCCTGAACCCTCCTCCCTCCTCCCTCCCCATTCCATCCCTCTGGGTCGTCCCAGTGCACCAGCCCCAAGCATCCAGTATCGTGCATCGAACCTGGACTGGCAACTCGTTTCATACATGATATTTTACATGTTTCAATGCCATTCTCCCAAATCTTCCCACCCTCTCCCTCTCCCACAGAGTCCAAAAGACTGTTCTATACATCAGTGTCTCTTTTGCTGTCTCATACACAGGGTTATTGTTACCATCTTTCTAAATTCCGTATATATGCGTTAGTATACTGTATTAGTGTTTTTCTTTCTGGCTTACTTCACTCTGTATAATAGGCTCCAGTTTCATCCACCTCATTAGAACTGATTCAAATGTATTCTTTTTAATGGCTGAGTAATACTCCATTGTGTATATGTACCACAGCTTTCTTATCCATTCATCTGCTGATGGACATCTAGGTTGCTTCCATGTCCTGGCTGTTATAAACAGTGCTGCGATGAACATTGGGGTACACGTGTCTCTTTCCCTTCTGGTTTCCTCAGTGTGTATGCCCAGAAGTGGGATTGCTGGATCATAAGGCAGGTCTATTTCCAGTTTTTTAAGGAATCTCCACACTGTTCTCCATAGTGGCTGTACTAGTTTGCACTCCCACCAACAGTGTAAGAGGGTTCCCTTTTCTCCACACCCTCTCCAGCATTTATTACTTGTAGACTTTTGGATCGCAGCCATTCTGACTGGTGTGAAATGGTACCTCATAGTGGTTTTGATTTGCATTTCTCTGATAATGAGTGATGTTGAGCATCTTTTCATGTGTTTGTTAGCCATCTGTATGTCTTCTTTGGAGAAATGTCTACTTAGTTCTTTGGCCCATTTTTTGATTGGGTCATTTATTTTTCTGGAGTTGCGCTGTAGGAGTTGCTTGTATATTTTTGAGATTAGTTGTTTGTCAGTTGCTTCATTTGCTATTATTCTCTCCCATTCTGAAGGCTGTCTTTTCACCTTGCTAATAGTGTCCTTTGATGTGCAGAAGCTTTTAAGTTTAATTAGGTCCCATTTGTTTATTTTTGCTTTTATTTCCAATATTCTGGGAGGTGGGTCATAGAGGATCCTGCTGTGATGTATGTCGCAGAGTGTTTTGCCTATGTTCTCCTCTAGGAGTTTTATAGTTTCTGGTCTTACGTTGAGATCTTTAATCCATTTTTGAGTTTATTTTTGTGTATGGTGTTAGAAAGTGTTCTAGTTTTATTCTTTTACAAGTGGTTGACCAGATTTCCCAGCACCACTTGTTAAAGAGATTGTCTTTAATCCATTGTATATTCTTGCCTCCTTTGTCAAAGATAAGGTGTCCATATGTGCGTGGATTTATCTCTGGGCTTTCTATTTTGTTCCATTGATCTATATTTCTGCCTTTGTGCCAGTACCATACTGTCTTGATAACTGTGGCTTTGCAGTAGAGCCTGAAGTCTGGTAGGTTGATTCCTCCAGTTCCATTCTTCTTTCTCAAGATTGCTTTGGCTATTCGAGGTTTTTTGTATTTCCATACAAATTGTGAAATTATTTGTTCTAGCTCTGTGAAGAATACTGTTGGTAGCTTGATAGGGATTGCATTGAATCTATAAATTGCTTTGGGTAGTACACTCATTTTCACTTTATTGATTCTTCCAATCCATGAACATGGTATATTTCTCCATCTATTAGTATCCTCTTTGATTTCTTTCACCAGTGTTTTATAGTTTTCTATATATAGGTCTTTAGTTTCTTTACGTAGATATATTCCTAAGTATTTTATTCTTTCCGTTGCAATGGTGAATGGAATTGTTTCCTTAATTTCTCTTTCTGTTTTCTCGTTAGTAGTGTATAGGAATGCAAGGGATTTCTGTGTGTTGATTTTATATCTTGCAACTTTACTATAGTCATTGATTAGTTCTAGTAGTTTTCTGGTAGAGTCTTTAGGGTTTTCTATGTAGAGGATCATGTCATCTGCAAACAGTGAGAGTTTTACTTCTTCTTTTCCAATTTGGATTCCTTTTATTTCTTTTTCTTCTCTGATTGCTGTGGCCAAAACTTCCAAAACTATGTTGGATAGTAATGGTGAAAGTGGGCACCCTTGTCTTGTTCCTGACTTTAGAGGAAATGCTTTCAATTTTTCACCATTGAGGATAATATTTGCTGTGGGTTTGTCATATATAGCTTTTATTATGTTGAGGTATGTTCCTTCTATTCCTGCTTTCTGGAGAGTTTTTATCATAAATGGATGTTGAATTTTGTCAAAGGCTTTCTCTGCATCTATTGAGATAATCATATGGTTTTTATTTTTCAATTTGTTAATGTGGTGTATTACACTGATTGATTTGCGGATATTGAAGAATCCTTGCATCCCTGGGATAAAACCCACTTGGTCATGGTGTATGATCTTTTTAATGTGTTGTTGGATTCTGATTGCTAGAATTTTGTTAAGGATTTTTGCATCTATGTTCATCAGTGATATTGGCCTGTAGTTTTCTTTTTTTGTGGGATCTTTGTCAGGTTTTGGTATTAGGGTGATGATGGCCTCATAGAATGAGTTTGGAAGTTTACCTTCCTATGCAATTTTCTGGAAGAGTTTGAGCAGGATAGGTGTTAGCTCTTCTCTAAATTTTTGGTAGAATTCAGCTGTGAAGCTGTCTGGACCTGGGCTTTTGTTTGCTGGAAGATTTTTTATTACAGTTTCAATTTCTGTGCTTGTGATGGGTCTGTTAAGATTTTCTATTTCTTTCTGGTCGAGTTTTGGAAAGTTGCACTTTTCTAAGAATTTGTCCATTTCTTCCACGTTGTCCATTTTATTGGCATATAATTGTTGATAGTAGTCTCTTATGATCTTTTGTATTTCTGTGTTGTCTGTTGTGATCTCTCCATTATCATTTCTAATTTTATTGATTTGAATTGTATTATACTTCTCATTCTGCTTCTTCACCTTTAGAATCAGAGTTATGTTTTAGACATCTAGTTTTAGTGATGTGTAGAAGTCATTCATTTTCTTGACTGCTGACTGCATTTCTGACATTTTATCTCCCCTTTGCCCAATTTAGGACCACATTGCTAATGTGGAAACAAGGCAGGGATGCAGAGTCTTGCCCCTGTCTCTTTCTGCGTCTGTGTAAAAGATTCTTTGGAGTACATTGCCAAGAATGTAGTAGCTATTTCATTTAATGCTGCCAGAATAGCTGCATTTTTTACACTTTCAGCAATGCAAGAAAGTTCTCATTTGCTTTGACATTTCTTTAATTGTTCACTTTCACTTTCCCACAATCTAAATAGCCACTTTACACCTTTTTTTTCTACTCAAATTTCCAACTTCCTGCCTTCAAGAGGAAGTGAGGAAGCAAGCTGCAAAACCCTACCTGTGAGCTGAGAACCAGCACTGGAACTAAAGTGGTTGGGGTGGAGTGGGAGAGCCAGACAGTGACAGGTAATGAGGTCACAGAGGTACCGGGAACCACAGCCTCTGGGGCCCCGTGGCTCAGTGTAGTAGATGCTCTGCGGCCTGCTCTCAGCCTCCTTAACAGGCACACGCAGTGCTATGAGGGCTCAGCTGACAGGAGCCAAATGTGGTGGGAGGTCGACCCCCTTGCACACAGACGATGGACAATGTGTTGATAGATATGAGTATTTCTAAAGCTGATCTCCTTGCCTTAGAGGGAATCGCTCTGTGATCCATTTGGGCACCAGAGTTCTGTGGCTTTGGCTCCGGCCAAAGTGGACTTTGCCTGAGATTATATCCTTTCTCAACTCTTTCTCTTTCTCCATTCTGCTTCACTCTCATCCAGGCTGCACCAGGAATTACACCTTCACCACATCACTTTTACAGGAATCTTCATCTCAGGCTCTGCCTTTAGAGAATCCAAACCATTGACAAGTCAGTCCCTGTAAGGACTTTGGCTTTTAGTCTGTTAGTGAAATGGGAGCCATTGCAGTGTTTGAGAAGTGACCTCGTCTGGCTTGTATTTAGAAGCACTCTTTTCTCACTAGTATTGAGATGAGACTATGAGACAGAAAAGGGGGAAAGCAGAGTAAAGGAGGCTTTTACAGCAACTCATGTAAGAGATGATGGTGGCTTGGTGGTAATAAAGGCAGTGAGAGGCAACTGGAGCATAATCTGGGGATAATCTGAAGCAATATCACATAGAATATCATGTAAAATACGGGTATTAACTGTATAGCATAATAATGCACTCAGAGGACCAGTTGATTAAGTGGTCTGTTTTCTGAAGAACAGTCTTTGAACTTCATTCTCCATAGAAACTGTACTTAATTAGCCATCTGTTTGATTCAGATTCACTGTCTCTTCACTATAAAGTTATGGCAGCTTTAAAAAGAGTTACATTGGGATCAATTTCCTTTTATTGAGATCAGCTAGGTTACATTGGGATCAATTTCCTTTTATTGAGATCAGCTACAAAATACTTGTCAATTTTAAAAGCCCGTACTAAGTAATCTAAAGACCCAGTCACAGATCACTGAGGGGAAATATCTTGCCAACGAGTCTATCTAAACCACTGATGTTTCCTACACTTGTTTGGAAATAGATTTGCACCTCAGTGGGTATTTTACTTTCCATGTGCTTTATCCCCCAAATGTATTTCCCTAAAGAGTTATTCTCTGCTCTTGTCCAGACCCCATGGCTTCCCTATAGATCTAGTTTGACATGAAGGTTCTTGAGTCAGATAACCTTCAGCTACAAACAGTGGGAGAACTGTGTGGGTTTAGATTCGATCAAAGAGAATACTAGTAACCTGAGTGTTTAATTTCCTGCATTGTATAGCTGGTGGCTCAGATGGTAAAGAATCTGCCTCCCATGTAGGAGACCTGGGTTGGGAAGATCCCCTGGAGGAGGGCATAGCAACCCACTCTAGCATTCTTGCCTGGAGAATCCCCATGGACAGAGGAGCCTGGCAGGCTACAGCCATGGGGTCGCAAAGAATCAGACATGACTGAATGACTAAGCGCAGCACATAGAGAAGAAAGTTAGGCACAAATCCTGCCTGCGTCTATAAACAGAGAATTTCTGTTATTCTGCCAAGGCCCAAGGTAGACAATAAGTCACTTTTCAACTAGTAAGACCATTCTCATTTTTAGTTTGATTTCTTCCTTGACTCTGCATTCAACATTTCACTACCCTACTGAATGTGAGAAATCAAGATTTAGGATGAATTTTTATCCTTCTAAAAGTATAACAACTTATTAATAACATCAGATCCCCATCTGTCTTTTAAAGGGAGTAAAGAAACAGAGTTAACTCAAACAATATCACATAAGGGAAAGGAATATATGTTTTTCTTGCTAACATGTTTCCAGGTAAGTTGAGAAGATGAAACCTTTGCAACTGAACTCTCTGAAACTTTCATTTCCTTAGGATTATACACCTTCTATTTTTCAACCTGTTTCACCAAAATAATCAAACTTAAGTTCTAAGAAAGAATCTCATATTGGCATATTTAAATTTTGTTATTTTCACAGAATTAGTGCAATTTAATTTCAGTAACTGAATTGCCATTGCTAGGTCAATAAAGTATGTTTGCTATTCAGATAATAAGTTTTAGTGTATATCCTTAGAATTCTACTGAGATCTCCGGAGGAACTATTGATCAAATATAAAAATGCAATGAATGCTACATTTCAAATCCCTATTTTGTTTATTAAGTGTGTACATAATAACCAACACTTCATGACTTACAAGTAGGCACCTAATAAATATTTTTAAAATGGTGATACATGTTTTGAGGAAATTTAGATTATTCTAGTAACAGTTATTCTCTTTTACCTCCCATGTGTGCTAAGTCACTTCAGTCATGTCTGACTCTTTGTGACACCATGGACTGTATAGCCCACCAGGCTCCTCTGACCAGGGGATTCTCCAGGCAAGAATACTGGAGTGGGTTGTCATGACCTTCTCCAGGGGATCTTCCCGACCAAGGCATCAAATCCATGTCTCACACATCTCCTACATTGGCAGGTGAGTTCTTTACCTCTACACCACTGTCAATGTGTAATATACAGTTAGTGAGAAAATAAATATGATGGACAGAAAATGCTAATAACTTAAAAAAGAAAACCATATATCAAAATCTATGCTTACAGGACAATATTTTATTTGTTGTTGTTATTCAGTCTACTATGTCCTTGAATTCCACCAATTAAATGTTAATTTGGGAGAATGATTGTCCTCTTTTTGTTGTTTACTCACTAAATCATGTCCAATTCTTTGTGACCCCATGGATGGTAGCATGCCAGGCTCCCTTGCCCTTCACTTCCTCCTGAAGTTTGCTCAAATTCACATCCATTAAATCGGTGATGCCATCTAACCACTCATCCTCTGCTGCCCCCCTTCCCTTTTGCCCTCAATCTTTCCCAGCATCAGGGTCTTTTCCAGTGAGTTGGTTCTTCCCATCAGGTGGCCAAAATATTGGAGCATCAGCTTCAGCAGCAGTCCTTCCAATGAATATCCAGGGTTGATTTCCTTTAGGATTGACTGGTTGGATCTCCTTGCAGTCCATGGGACTCTCAAGAGTCTTCTCCAGTACCACAACGAAAGCATCAATTCTTCAGTGCTCTGCCTTCTTTATGGACCAACTCTCACATCCATATGTGATTGCTGGAAAAAGCATCGTTTTGACAATATGGACCTTTGTCAGCAAAGTGATGTCTCTGCATTCCAATACATTGTTTACATTTATCATAGCTTTGTTTCCAAGGAGCAGATGTCTTTTAATTTCATGGCTGCTTTCACTGTCTGCAGTGATTTTGGATTCCAGGAAAATGTGTGCTTTAATGAACGTATTATTATGATCTCTTTGGGTTATGGTATTTTACTAACTGGAATCATACTTTTATAGTTTAAATTCACTTTAAATGCTGGTTTAAATTATAGATTACAATGGTATTTCCTGAATTTATATTTTGTGACAAATTGAGGACAAAATTGCATTAATTTGTAAGCATAAACCTTATATATTTAATAATCCCTTGAAATAATTTTTGATGTACCAGTTAGTTGTCTTGGTTAGTTAGGTAGAATAATTGCTATAGAAATGACAAATTATCACTGGCTTAATTCCATAAATTTCTATGGACAGAGGAGCCTGGTGGGCCAACAGTCCCTGGGGTCTCAAAGAGTCGGACACAGCTGAGCGACTGAGCACCAGCACCAGATAGAAAAGTGTGTAGATTCTGAAGGCTCACAAAGTATTCACAAAGTGAACACATCTATTTACTTACATCCCAGATCGAGAAATAGATTATCATCAGCTTCCCCTAAAACCCAGTTATGCCCCATCCCAACCACAGTCCCCTCTTTCCTATGCAAATATTGCCACCAACTCTTAATCCTGATGCCATAGGTGATAGTTTTGCCATTAAAGAATACTGAAATATAGCATAGACATACAAAAGCACATAAATCACATATAAAACTATGAATTTTCACAAAATGGAAGCACTTCTGTAGTCAACACTCAGGTTAAGTTAATAGAAAAAAACAAAGAAAAACAAAACATTGCCAGGATCCCCAAAGTCCCCACTATTGTAGCTTCTAACATCTCTTTCTGGTGGGGCTTCCCTTGTGGTTCAGCAGTAAAGAATCTGCCTGCAACGCAGGAACTGCAGGAGATGCTAGTTTGAACCCTGGGTCATGAAGATCACCTGGAGGCTGGCTTGACAACCCACTCCAATATCCTTGCTTGGAGAATTCCATGGACAGAGGAACCTGGTAGGCTATAGTCCATGGGGTCCCAAAGAGTTGGACACGATGGAAGTGACTTAGCACACAGCATGCAAATACCTCTTTGGTTCAAAAGAAGCTTCCAAATTCACAGTCACTGAAGCTGTGCTTTTATAACTCTAGTTGTATCTCCTTTGTAACATTATTCCTCTTGGATATTGGGTTGATAATTGGATCTACCTTCTAAGATAAAAAGCTTCAGGACTTTAGAACAAATGGATGTGGCTATGGCAGATGAATATGGCTGGGCATTTTCAGTACAGGTCTTCCTTGACTTATAATGGGGTTACATCAGGATAGATCGACTGTAAGTTGAAAGTATCATTAAGTAGAAAATAGTAAACCTCACCTACCAAATACCGTAGCTTAGCCTAGGCTATCTTAAATGTACTCAGAACACTTCCCAGCCTACAGATGGGCAAAATCATACAGCGCAAAAGCTATTTTATAATTAAGTGTCAAATATCTCATGCAATTTATTGAATACTGTACTGAAAATGAAAAACAGAATGGTTGTAAGTGCATTGGTTATTTACGCTCATGGTCATGTGCATAAATAAATACATGGGTTCGATCAATCACCCAGCATCACCAGAGAGTATTGCTAGCTCTGGGAAAAGATAAATATTCAAAATTCAAGGTACAGTTTATACTGAATTTATATACTTTTTGCACCATCATAAAGTCTAAAACTCCAGGTCAAACCAGCATAAGTCAAGGACAATCTATATAAAGGTCTTTTAAAAAATTACTGTTATTACCCTAATGACTTACCTTTGTACTAGAGATTTAAATGTCCCTACATGCTGGATCTATGCTTAAGTTTGTTTTCTAAGAGTCAGTCCCTTTGGCCAGTCAATATCTTTTACATGGGATGGTATGTGTGACAACTGGAAAATGTTGGATTAAAAAAAAAACTAACTGAACTGAGAAAGATACTAATCAAACTTTCATATTTAAAAAGAAATTATTGATACCCTCTAATTTTTGGTTTAAAAATACAGCCAATATCTTAGATCAAATTCTAATAGAAATGGTAATTATTAGAATGATGGGTTTATAAATTCACATAATCTTAATTTTTTCTAGCTAATAAAGGCTGGACAAAGTGCTCTTATAGACAAAGAATGCTGAAAATATTCTCTAAGTAATCAAACTCAATACTTTTGATTGTTCAAGACATCAAGACAGTACTTAAAAGAATGATATTCTAATAGTTTTTAAAATCTACTTAATCTCTATCATCAAGAAATATAGGAAGGTTCACAGTAAAACTCAGGTTAAACAAAGTGGTATCAGGCAGTAAAATAGGAAAGTAGAAATTTTAAAATATTAGACTTTTATTTTCTAAATTGATATCTGCTTATAAAATGTAAGTTGTAACTCTATTTACTAAGGAACATAAATATTGAACTAGGATCATAATCTCAGTAATAATAAACAAAGAAAAACTATTGGGTATTTACATTACAATGGAAATGGAAGTACTGTAATTAAAGACCAAGTTAAGAAAATTTCCTTTAGGATGAAACCACACAAGTGTGGCAAGCACGTCTAGTAACCCCATGGCACTTTCCCCACACATCTCTCTTCCTAATAGAATCGGTTTGTCTAAAGTAGCAACATGACTGTTAATGACACAGTTAATAGCTCAGCCTCCTTTGCAACTACAGGATATATGGTTTTTTGGTCAATGAGATGCAGATTATGTCCCTATGAAAAGCTTCCCTTTCTTGTTCACACGGACAAAGTCCATTCAGAAAGGCCCATGCCTTTTTCCTTTCTCCTTTTTGCCTGGACTGTGGCCATTATAGCTTGGAGTTACAATACCCATCTTGTGATCATGAGGCAAAAAGTGTAAGGGTAAAGACTACACACACAGGATCACAGAAAGATCAGAAAAGTGAAAAGATCTTGGGTGCCTGATGATACTGCAGGTCAATAAAGAATATCTCAAAGAGATTCAATGAACAAGCTGCCAAATGACATCCCTCCACATTCACATTAAAGCAATTTGGTGATCTGGGTATAGGGAATAAGGGAGAGGACAACAGGTCACAAAAGCTTGGTTTTCTTGTTGTGGGACTGAGTTACTTAGTATGGCATTAGAGGACAGACACTATACTTTATTGTGTCTTGACTGAGAGTTTTCTCATCATCCTCTTTTTTCCAACCAGTAGTAAGTTCTTCGGGGAGGAATCTTATGGCATCACTTTTTTGGTATCAATCACTGTGAGGTTTAAGCATAAACCTCCATTTATTTATGGAAACAGAAATATTTACTGAATAAAGAAAGAAATAGAAAATAAATATAGTTTGGAACACAGTTTATGATTGGGGGGAATGGCCAATTTGGCACAGTACTAATATTAATAGTTAATACTATTTAAGTACTTACAGCATGCCAAAAATTATACTAAGTGTTTTATATGCTTTATTCCCCAAAAATAAAACAAAATATTAATACTTAAACAATAGCATTAATTATACTCACTTTCAAGATGAGGAAATTGAGATAGCAAGAAGTTAAGTAACTTGTCTGAAGTGGAACAGTCTGGATTCTAATTCAGCTGGTCTATTTTCAAAACTCATACTGATCACTATTCTAAACTACCTCATTTGGCTAAGGTAGGACACAGAAGCTAGATATACATATACAGGATGCTTTTCCAAACAGAATTGGAATAAGGAAAATTTAACTCAGTCTCTGGACTAAGATGCCTGCAGGAAACTTGGACCAACTATTATTAGGAAGCCTCATAAGAAGATTATACTCACCAGAATCTAGCATCTGTCAGATGAAAATTTGACAGGTTGAAAATTTAGATGTTGTTAGTTTCACTTAGGGGCTTCCCTAATGGTTCAGATGGTAAAGAATCTGCCTGCAATGCAGGAGAGCCCAGTTCGATCCCTGGGTCAGGAAGATCCCCAGGAGAAGAGAATGGCTACCCACTCCAATACTGTTGCCTGGAGAATTCCATGGACAGAGGATCCTGGCAGGTAAACCTTACTTAAGGAAGTTTACCCACACTGATTCATAAGAGACTAAATTATTCAAATGAGGGTGCTAATTGACTCATTTGAAATGAGAAAGTTAACTAAAGCTGGAACAAACATCCACCTAGACAAGCTGTGCTCGCAAATGGTCCTTTTGTGTGTATGTGTGTGTGCGTGCTCAGTTGTGTCTTCCTCTTTGCAACCCCATGGACTGTAGCCCACCAGGTTCCTCTGTCCATGGAATTTTCCAGTCAAGAATACTGGAGTGGGTAGCCATTTCCTACTCCAATAAATGGTCCTTAGAATAAAATAAGAACAAAGGAAGTTAAACAAAATATGTGACTACTGGACAGCACTAGGGTCTTCTGTTATGTTTCTACAGTGATAGACCTGTTGGGTGGACCTGACTGAACATCTTGACCTATGAATGAGCCAGGCCAGTTTCTGCATCTTTCACCCTTTTTATACTTTCTTTGGTGTCTGGTTTGAGTCCTTTTGGTTGACTTCTAGATTGAGCCCTTATTTCTTTAGACTTCAGTCAAAACTTGCTGTGTGATTATTTTTACCCTCATAGACCTGTTTATTTATGGTTAAGTTTGAAGGGGCAACCTTATTTGCTTCTCCAAGTCATTTGTCTCGTCTTACCTCCCTTTCACCTATACAACTCACTGATAGTCATCTGCTTCGTTTTAGCCATAGTTCAGGAGACAGTATACAAAACCTGCTACCTCTCTTTACGATTAACACCGCATCTGTGCCTTTGCTTCCCTTCCCTCCTTTTACTTGCAGAACCCTGATCATTTTCTGTTGTCTGTCCTCTCTTCTGCAGTTTCACTCTCACCTCCACCAACTCGTAAACATGATCAAAATTTTAACCATAAAAAAAGGCCTCAATTCCACGTTCCCTTTAAAAAAGAGCAGGGAGCTCTTCTTCCATCCCATGACTCCTTTAAATACTGTTGAACCTCCTCTAATGCACAGCCAACCTGTTTGACGCATCTGCCTCCACTATTTCCACTTTCTTACTTCTGTGATTTGCCAATTCACAGCAATCTGGCTTTGGCTCCCACTGCTTCAATAAATATACTTTGGCACACATCCCCTATAGAATTCCACTTGTCAAATTCAGTGAATTTTTTTTTTTTTTACATTACATCTTACTTGACCTCATCAACATTTGGCATTCTTAAATACTTCCTTTGTGAAGCCCTCATCTCTGTTGCCCCATGACACCACATCTCCAAGTATTCTTTCTGTTTTCTTCCTAGTTTATTTTTTTTATTATTGAATCTGCTTATTCTATTCCAATTTCATCACTTGTCCCAAGAGTGTCCTTTATAGTAGAAGGAAATTTAGGTTCATGCATGAGTCTTCTCTAAGCTGGAATAGTTCCTGAGCTATCTTTTGTATTTCATGACATTGCTGACATTGCTACTGTTAGAGTACAGAACTTATTTATTTATTTTTTTTAAGAAAGTCCTTCAGTTTGGATTTGTCTGTTTCCTCATGATCAGACTCAGGTTCCGGACTTTTGGCAGGAATGCCATGGAAATGCTGTAGTGATCTTAACACAGCACATCAGGAGGCTCAGGGTGTGTGTCTGGTCCCATTCTATGATGTTAGCTTTGAACATTTGGTGACGGTGCCACCTGTCTGTCATTTTTCTCCAAACATCACTGGTTCTTTTCCTCTGCATTACAAGGAGGCTTTTTCGTTCATGCTCACTCCGAAGAGCACCACACAACAGCATGTTATCTTCCTAGTTTATTTTGTGTGCTCTTTTTTTCTTTACCTCCCCCTTTACTATGTGTGTTCCTCAAGGCTTCATCACTGTCCCTTTGTAGTTCACTATCTATGTATTCTGTCTCCGTGATTTTTTCCATTTCTGTGGCTTTAACCACCAATTCTATCTCTCAACACAGATTCTCTGTTAGGTTCCAAATGCATATACTGAACTATATTTGGAGATATTCACTAATAGGCATCTCAGTATTCTACTTACTCTTCTTGTTCACCATATAATTTGTCCAACCAAATTAGAGACCTGTTAATAATTCTAAACTTTTCTCCTGTATCCCCACTCCTCATTAAATTGGTGGCAAGAGTCAATCCTTCTAATTCTATTGCTATACTTTGCTAGGTTTGACATTCTATTAGTCACAGGCAGAGAGGGAAGCCCTGTAAGTTTTAATTTTTATCTTATCACATGTCCTCTCAATGATGTTACAGAAGATTTTTATATTTTATAAAAATCTCATAAAAGAGATTTTTAATATTTAATAGCATATTTTGTCCACAGACTTACTCTACTGACAGAAACTATCTTCTCTATCTTCTTTTGTTGGGAATGGGTACACTTCTTCTTAGGTAGAATCTAAGGAAATGGTGGGTAGACCCAGGCAGAACTAACTACAGTCATTTCTTTCTCTTTCTTTAAAAAAAATATTTACTTATATATTTGGCTGTGCCAGGCCTTAGTTGTGGTAAGTGGGATCTTCAGTCTTCACTGAGGCATGCAAACCCTTAGTTGTGGAGCCCACATTTCTAAAGAAAAATGTAGGCAGATTTATGGAGCCAGGATTGAAAACAATTTTGTGGTCACAACTCTATTAAGACGTTTGAACTTTTTCATTGACATAGTGTTGCCTGAGTTTGGTTCTTCAATTGGATAATTTAGTCCTCAAATCTCTTCTCTCAAAAATATAATTCCAATTTAAGCAGTATCCACATTGTCCTCTCAGCTATCACTCCAAGAGCTATCATGATTGGTTCTGGAGCCACTTTTACCATTAGCCCAAAATTTGTACAGTCTTAGTAAAATTGCATTGTGGGGTCAGATGTAATATACTACTATTAAACTATACTAAATCAGGCAGTGTGCAGGAGAGCTCAAATTCTGAACAAGTCCCCCACTCACTTTCCCTTCCCAAAATTTGTGCTTAAAAGTTGTGACATTCAAGGGAATTAGAGCCTAAAGTTTACTTAGGTGTCTCAAACATTTATGAAAATCCAAGCCCTGGATTCATTAAATCTAATTAAAATAACTGATCCTTTTCCTCTTCTTTACATTCTTGAATACTTTCCTACCCTACCTTCCCAGAGTAATTTTCTCTACTATCACAGTCCCAAATCTCCACTATATTAGTACTTCTCATCTCTCTGCTTTTCTACTGTTTGAACTGTGCCTTTCTTCTCAGCTCCCACAACACAATCGTGGGAGAAGAGTTCTTATTTCACTGTGATTGCTTTTCCTCATGAAAGGAAATATGGAGAGATTTAGTCCTTGCTTGCTTCAGACATCAGGGGATGAAGATGAAGCTAAGTGTGTGTGTGTGTGTGTGTGTGTACATACGCCCTCAGTCCTGTCTGACTCTTTGTGACCCCTTGGACTGTAGCCCACCAGGTTTCTCTGTCCATGGAATTCTCCAGGCAAGAATACTAGAGTAGGTAGCCATTCCCTTCTCCAGGGGATTTTCCTGATCCAGTGATAGATCCTGGGTCTCCTGCCTTGCTGGCAGATTCTTCACTGTCTGAGCCACCAGGGAAGCTAAGTGGGTGATGTCCAAAAGTTCCACTGGTATTTGTAGGGGAGGCTGAGAAGTGCTGCAAGTTAAAATTTTGTACCTTCAGTCAGCTTCTTATCTTGGCTTTCCAGTAAGTGTTAATGGAATCACAAGTATGAATTTTCAGGAAAATAGAAGGGATCCAGGCTGGAAGAACTCTGTGGGGTCTTGCAGTGCTGATGAAAGACATTTACTGAGAGATTATGAGTTAAAGAGAATCTAGGTCTTATTATTCATGTCTCAGCATAGCAATGATCTGAGGAACTAGAGATCTAGAATCATCCAAAGCTCAGGAGATGAAGGTCCAGGATAAGGACACATTCCGGCTATGTCAGGAAGGAAAAACCCAGGTGGTTTCCAAAATGTAACTTTGACTATGAACTGGGGCAAAGGTTCTATTTATCTTGTTAATTAGTTAGCTAATTAACACTAAATATAGACTAGGTACCTTAATGAGAGTTTGACATAATTTCTCATCTACTCAATACAGCACTCTATGTATTCCTGTTATGTACTAAGGCTCAGAGAATTAGTATCCTAAATTGAGTATCATAGCAAGAAAATTGCACCACACGGATTTGAACTTATGTCTGTCTCTCTGCAAAACCAAGCTAAACCTTGCCTACCTGAGCATACATTATTTCATCCTTGCCCCACCTCAGATGCTTTCTTGCCTATTAGGATGGAGTAAGGAGAAGGCAGTGGCAACCCACTCCAGTACTCTTGCCTGGGAAATCCCATGGATGGAGGAGCCTGGTAGGCTGCAATCCATGGGGTCATGAAGAGTCCTACACGACTGAGCGACTTCACTTTCACTTTTCACTTTCATGCATTGGAGAAGGCAATAGCAACCCACTCCAGGGTTCTTGCCTGGAGAATCCCAGGGACGGGGGAGCCTGGTGGGCTGCCGTCTATGGGGTCACACAGAGTTGGAAAAGACTGAAGTGACTTAGCAGCAGGAGCAGTGTCTCATATACAAACCAACAAAAAATAAGATGCATGCTATGATATAATAATAATAAGGCTGTGATATGAAAGCAGGTAAGTAAAGCTGGAGGACCTCATTCGTGGGGCTTCCTATGTGACTCAGTGATAAAAGAATCTGCCTGCCAAGCAAGAGATGCTAGTTCAATCCCTGGGTCAAGAAGATCCCCAGGAGAAGGAAATGGCACCCCACTCCAGTACTCTTGCCTGGGAAATCCCATGGATGGAGGAGCCTGGTAGGCTGCAATCCATGGGGTCATGAAGAGTTGGACACGACTGAGCGACTTCACTTTCACTTTTCACTTTCATGCGTTGGAGAAGGAAATGGCAACCCACTCCAGTGTTCTTGCCTGGAGAATCCCAGGGACGGGGGAGACTGGTGGGCTGCCATCTATGGGGTTGCACAGAGTCAGACACGACTGAAGTGACTTAGCAGCAAGGGGGTGAAAACCTAACTTAGATACACTCTTTCATTTCTCTGTCATCAGAATTTCTGGTATAACATTTCTTTATTTCTTTAAAACATTTTTTTGGTAAATCTTTTTCAATTTTTGGGCTTCCCTTGTGGCTCAGCTGGTAAAGAATCCGCTTGCAATGAGGGAGACCTGGGTTTGATCCCTGGGTTGGTTGTGAAGACCCTGTGGAGAAGGGAAAGGCTACCCACTCCAGTTTTCTGGCCTGGAGAATTCCAGGGACTGTATAGTCCATGGGATTGCAAAGAGTCAAACACAACTGAGTGACTTTCACTTTCACTCACTTTCAATTTTTAGATCATGAGGAAATAAAAATGATATAAATTTGTGGACAAAGTAAAATTTTTAAAGTACTGAGATTTATAAGGTTGGAAGATATGACATACAAGAGAAAAAAGTGAATCAAAATCTCTAAATAATTTCTAATATTAATATGTCATAGTGAATTGATGAAAGGACATAAAAGATAATTCAATTTATTTCTAATTTTTCAAAATAATTTTGTAAGCTTAAGTAATAATAAAATAAATAGCATCAGATACTGATACATTTTGATTCCTCATTGGATTTAACTAAGATTGAGGAAAATCCTAGAAAATTCTAGATATTAGAATCATAGAATGTTCAAGTAGGCATATCTACATGATATCTAACTTACTATAAAATACCAGATGTAGTTTGCTAAGAGCCTGCTCTAGAACCTGACATCAGGTTGGGACACTGAACATGTATTGATAATAATAATCAATACTGTGAGTCTGTTAAGGAGGGCACTATTATCCTCAGTTTTCAAATGAGGAAAGAGGAACTCAAGTTACTTATCTTAGATGATGCAGCTAAAAAGTGGCTGGGCTGTTAAGCTATGATTGCTTGACTCCAAAGCTTTCCTTTGTGTGTGCGTGTGTGCGTGTATGCATGTGATCAGTTGTGACCGACTCTTTGTGACCCCATGAACTGTACCCTGCCAGGCTCCTCTGTCCATGGGATTTCCCAGGCAAAAATACCAGAGTGGGTTGCCATGCCCTCCTCCAGGGGACCTTCCAACCCAGAGATTGAACCTGGGTCTCTTGTGTCTCCTGCATTGCAGGCATGTTCTTTACCAGTACTGCCATATTCTTTCTAGGCCAACCCTGTCATAATGTAGGGGAGGACATGTACCCAGTTATCTCTAGAGTGGTTACTTACTACATCTAACAGATCTCTACAAACAGATCAACACAACTTGTAAATTAACATGCAGCATAGATATTTTTAAACATTTTAACATTAAATTCAGGACTAGTTCTAATTATGAATATCTTGAGCAGAATTCTTGGGAATCGCATTACAATGTTGAGTAGTCAAAGTATCAGAGTTAGAGAAAATCAAGAAGACAAATTATTTATAATGACTGTTCTTTTTGAGACTGAAAACTCTGGTTCCTTTATAAGAATAGTTAGTAGCTCCTGACACCAAGTGGTCACTCTATGTACTGCTCTTAGCAGTTTTGCCAAGCAGGAGACAAATTGCCCTATTAGGAGAAATAAAAAACAAAACCCTAAAATAAATGTGCTTGTGAGATGCCTTATTTCATTTATCACCATTAAACTATTTAAGAACTGGAAATCGTGGTTAGAGATACCAGTGGGTGATAACCAAATTCTTCATTTCTACTTTAAACCTTTATTCCCAGTTAGTTGCTGGTGTTGACATGTGTGTCAGATTCTTGATGGTAAGCCAAGGGTTTGTACTATCCTTATCAAGCAAGCTTTCCAGCACGATAACATGGATAGCTTGGTGATTAAGAAAATTGGCTCAGATGAGCTTGGGCCCATCCATCTTCTTCAGCCTCCAACAACTCAACTGATAAGATCTCTTCTAGCCACAGTCCAGCACTTATAGCAGCATCTACAGGACATCACCAGTGTTACCTCAGCCACTTGTTGATGCTCCCACAGCTAGGTACTGCCAATGCCTCGAAACACCCTGTCCTTGAACTACAGATGCAGCAGAAGCTATGCTTTCTTACCCACATAGCTGGAAGCATGTTCTTGTGTTTCAGGCAATGCTCAGTCTCTACTTTGCCAACAAAGGTCCATCTAGTCAAAGCTTTGGTTTTTCCAGTAGTCATGTATGGAAGTGAGAGTTGGACTATAAAGAAAGCTGGGTGCCAAAGAATTGACAGTTTTGAACTGTGGTGTTGGAGAAGACTCTTGAGAGTCCCTTGGACACCAAGGAAATCCAACCAGTCCATCCTAAAGGAAATCAGTCCTGAATATTCACTGGAAGGACTGATGTTGAAGCTAAAACTCCAATACTTTAGCCACCTGATGTGAATAACTGACTCATTTGAAAAGACCCTGATTCTGGGAATGATTGAAGGTGGGAGGAGAAGGGGATGACAGAGGATGAGATGGTTGGATGGCATCACCAACTCAATGGACATGAGTTAGATTAAACTCTGGGAGTTGGTGATGGACAGGGAAGCCTGGCATGCTGTAGTCCATGGGGTCACAAAGAGTCAGACACGACTGAGGGACTGAACTGAACTGAACTGTCTCACAAACACCAGAGTGCTGCCTTCTACTTCAGTGCCTAACAGAATTTTGGATGAAATAGGCTCTTGAAGTCCATCACCAGACATGCCTACATTCCAGCAGTAAATATCACTTAGCTGTAAGTTACGCCTCTTTTACACTCTTAAACCTATACTCCAGGTTTCAAAACTTAATCATTTGCTGTTGTAGTTTGTAATTACACAACTATTCTACAGATATAAGATATGGGCTATATACTTGTCTGGGAGCTAATCAAAATGTAAGGCAAAGCTCCTTACACTATTATTATGAGTCTAAATGTAATATTTCAATTATTTGACCTCGTTTTTCTATCAGGTGTGAGTCAAGCCTGCAAACATTTTCTTTAGCATTAGAGGTTCAGGAAGCGCACAAATACAGCTCATGTGAACATGGTTGACAAACCTTGAATTAGATGACTATTAAGGAAGGGAAGAGATGTAAACATTTTCATTTAAAAAATTATGTCACAGATAATGTTTTATTGCATACACTTTTTTTTTCCACTGACAAGAGTAAGCTTTGGAGTTACATATAGTTTTAAATGAAATTATGCTTTTATATTTTTTCCTCTGAAGCAAATCAGAACTCATCATATATATTTCAGATATACTTCTTTTTGCTAAAACTTTTCCAAAATGTCACATAAATATATTAAATGCCTTTCTGTATAAAACGAGGGTATTTCTGAATGCTTTCTTTATTGATTAATGTCATAAAGACTATTCATATAAGTGAGCTTTTATAAGTTCTAGGAAATCTAGTCAATCAATGACAAGAGTAACTCAAATGCATTTCAACTATGAGTCATGATATTGATGTAAATGTTCTATATGGAACAGTCAGCACTGGGTTGAGTTATATTTTAATGTTTCAAAAATATTCGTTGAAAAGATGACCTTGGATTATGTTACATTCCAGGAAGAAATTCAAGTAAGTTTGAATTTCCCTTTTCCTGGAAGAAAGTGCTACATGTTACAGGATTATAAAATAAAAAAGTAAGAAATAAAAGTTTGTTAGAAAACTTGAGACTTCTAAGATAAAAATGCACTCATGGTAGAGTATGGAAAGGGAAAAATAGTAACTTGCCAGTGGAAAAACCTGGAAGACACCACCTTAACCAAATGATGAAGAGTAACATTAACATCATGTCACATGGATATCATGTCTCCCCTGCTAATACATAAGAAAGGCTCCTCGTCTCTGTGGCATTTTTTTCCAAAAACCAAAGCCCTGGTAAGAAAAATATCAGACAAACCTAAATTGAGGGACAATGACTGACTACTTCCTCAAAACTGTCAAGGTTGTGAAAGATAGGGAAAGGTTGAGAAATTGTCACAGAAGAGATCATGGGTTTATGACAACTAAATGCAATGTAGTAGCTTGGATTAGATCCTGGAACAGGAACAGGAAAACTGTTGAAAATCAAATAAATCTGTAATTCAGTGAGTGGTTAAAAAAAAAAAAAAAAAAAACCAACAACACTGAGCCACAAAACAAATGAACAGCATGCTTGAAGTGGCTTTTTCAGTGGTGATAGGTTATACTGCATTATTCACACTTTCTATGAAAACCCTGCAGAGAATTGTGACAATGTTGCTCAAATCAAAAGACTTCCTTGAAGTAGATAACTAGACCTCTGTTGTAATTTTAACTCCTCTGCGAGTGTCCATTTACATGAGTGCTGGAATAAGGACACTGTCACATATCTGAGAATTCCTGAGAAGAAGCAAGAGCTTTCAGTTCTGTGTAACTGAATAGTAGACCATTATGATATAAAGGTGAGGATGCTGGCACAATTTGGTAAGGAAAATAGTGCATTTAGCTTTTGGACATAATGAGGCTTAGGGTCCTAGGCCTGGAGCTCTCAAGTGGTATAGATGACAGACTGGGAGTCATCAGCCAGGAGTGTAGGTGGGTCTCCCAGCGCAAGTGAGAGCAGGGAGAAGATAACAGAGAGAATTCCTTTCAGTCCACCTGTTTCTCTCATCAATACCATGTGCACACGCTCACAAAACTCAGCTCAGTAAGTTAGCTGACCTCATTTTTCCAGCCTAGGTGTCTACGAAAATTTTACCTTCAAGGGGCACTCTGCACTGAATTGATACCTGTAGTCACAGAAATTTTAAGTAACCATACACACTCCTCTTTCAGCAAGCTAGAGATATTCCAGTCTAAATTTTATGTCACTCTTTGGCTGCAGTGCTCAATTTGACATGTGTTGCTACAAGTGGAATTAAAAAGCAAAAAAATAAAATAAAATAAAATCCACAGACACATATAGGCCTTGAAATTGACCTGAGAGGGCCAAAATGAGAGAAGTTGTTTTGGCATCTATATCTGGAAGAAATCCTACTTTCTTTTTTTTAACTGCTTGGTAATTGTCAAATAGTAAATTGTTAAAATTCTGTATAAAATACACTCTTATATTCCAATCCATCCGAAAGAAGAAAGAAGATCCTTGAAGTCACAAGTGTGTGTCCATGTAAATTTTCCAGGTGTTCCAAAAAGACTTTCCTGTAAATCATTTTAGATTTTTACAGGGACCTGGAGGCTTTAAATAAAACTTAATGGTGCCTTTTTAAAAGTCGAGATATGGGTTTGGTGTTTACAGTGCACTCTTTTCCATGATCTCATTTTGTTTCCATCCACCAAGGTTCCTGTAAGAGCTCTTTGAGGTGGCTCTGTGTTGTCCAGCTTGGAGGCCAGAGTGATCGGTCAATTGCTAGGAAGCTGGACTTTTGCCAACAGTGTTTAGGTTGGGAATTGCTATAATTTCCCACCAGGTACAATTTTCTGAAGGTGAATTTGATATCAGGAAATGGAAGAGGTACAGAGAAAGATGTGGAAGAGAGATGGCATACCTGAAAAAATGCTCCTCTTGATGAGATTGCAAGAGGGAAAAGGAAATTCTGTAGCTGATTAGCACTTCCCACCTCCAATTTGTGTTGGGCTCTCAAATCTAATAATCATCACCGAAGTGTTGAAAAGAGCATCTGGAAAAATATTGCCTTGGGCATTTGGGAAAGAGAGATCTAGGAAAAGAAGATATTTTAGGAGAGGTCCAGTGTGATAGAATAAGCTGACCTGGAAAATAATTCAGGCACTGGCGTTTGACTTACGATGAGGGAAAGGATGGCCTTAGAGGGCAAACCTGGTCTCCAGAAGCTGCCTGCCAATCCTCCTTGCAGTCCATCACGACTCTACTCCTCCTGCTTAGGGCCCAGAGTTACCACTCTCGGGATCTTACCTTCCCCCAGTCCCCACAGTAATGATTGTTGTTATTGCTTTTTCTATATCATATGACAAATACCTATTTCATGGTTAGTTCCCACATTGGACTATGAGCTTCTCTCATCCTGGTTGCTGTCCATTCCTACAGCATTTATGAACCCTCATAGTGACCCTAGGAAGTGGCTAAAATTATCTTTTTATGTGTTTACATGCTACCTCTGTTCACCTGATTGTAGGTACCACTAATGTCAAGATCATATCTCTTTGGTTCATGACTGTATTCCCAGGGCATAGGATAGTTTGGCATGCAGTAAGTGCCCAGTAAACATTGATTAAATGGAGAAAGGGCATAGAATCTTTAACCCCATTTCTTTTACGATCTTATGGCACATAATTGGCAAAGAAAGATTTGAACCTAGTTCTGCCTGACTCCAAAGGTCATCCGTGCTTAACTTCTGTATTGATTAATGACCAACACTCACTCACTATCCCAAAGTCATCAACCAATCAATCAATATCAATCAACCTCATAGAACACACAGGCACTTAGGCAGAGAAGAAGTTGGAACTGGTACAGCACACACTGTCATAACTTTCACATCTCCACCCCGACAAATTCCAAGATCTGAAATGCTCAGAGCACTTAGGGCCTCCTCTTAAAAGCCAATATTTCTTGAATGTTTAATAGGTACCAGAATTATTTTGAGAGTTCTTATAATTCCTACTACAAAGTCTGAGCAAAATATTATTATTGATGATGCATCTGAATACAGAGAGTTTAAATAATTGTACTACTCAGTATGTGAGGTAACATACTGAGAGGGATATGGCTAAGATCTGAGCCCAGACAATGTCTTCTGATCACGCCCTTAACCATGATATACTGCCTTCCTAAGAACTGGGCATATTGATAGGGTCAGGGAGAATGGTTAGCAAATTAGCTAGCTGTGTCTTTGCAGGCACTAGCTTTTATTTTCAGTGCCCAAAACAATCCTGAATTGTAGTGCTTGTCAAATATTTATAGAATTAATGGGTGTGTAAATCTGATTAGTTAATACCTTCTAAGGGCTTCCCAGGTAGCACTAGTGGTAAAGAACCCACCTGCCAAAGAAGAAGATGTCAGAGACAGGTCCAATCCCTGGGTCAGGAAGATCCCCTGGAGGAGGGTATGGCAATCCATGCCGGTATTCTTGCCTAGAGAATCCTATGGTCAGAGGAGTCTGGCAGGCTATAGTCAACTGGTCGCAAAGAGCTGGATATGACTGAAGTGCTTAGCATGCAATGCCTTCAAAGATCACTAAGCTGAGGGTAGGATTCAGTGGAAATGCTGGAAGTCTTAAACTGTGAACAATACTCAAGATACTGAGAGCTAAAGGGAGGCATTTAGAAGAGAGAGTGCTCAGCAGGCAGGAGAGGATGAGGGAGGCTCTTCAAAAGGGTAAATGGTAAATAAAAGAGTTCAGAAGGATGACTACAATATCCAGCTTCACTAATGATGTCTCTGTGATGAACATTTATAAATTCTTCTAAGACCAGCCTGCTGGTCTTAGAACATCACCAGTGAATCCAACTTTCTTTTGTTCTTCTGTCCCTAACAGTTGTGACAACTGATCTGCTTCAAGGCAACTTCCCATGACAACATGGTTAATTGGCTATACTGCAATATAAAATAAAAAGTTTCCTTGTGGAAAAAAAAGGATGCTGAGCATATAATTTACTGCTCAAACATGACATGTAGTCATCCTTTGAGTGTCTATGAGTCACTCTGTTAGGTATATATTGCAATAGACCTGGCTTTAGAAGATGCATACCTTCAATTTGGCTGTTAATTGGAGAAAAGAAAGGAAAGGATGGTTGTGGGAAATATTAGGAATGAAATATCCTCAATAGAACTTGTGGAGAAGGAAATGGCAACCCGCTCCAGTGTTCTTGCCTGGAGAATCCTGTGGACAGAGGAGCCTGGTGGGCTGCTGTCCATGGGGGTCGCACAGAATTGGACACGACTGACGTAACTTAGCAGCAATAGAACTGGATGGGTGACAAGATATATGTTGAGGGAAAAGGAAGTCAATGAATTAGAATTAGCTCAAAACAAGATGGTTAAAATTTGTAAAAAGTCAAAAAGGAGATCTGGCCGAGTAAAGGGCAGTGGTGAGAAAAGATGATGAACTCAGTTTATAAAATATTAGATGTTTGGAGATGAAATGACATCCAGAAATATCTAAATACTACTTAAAATGTTGTAGAGTCCTTTCCATGGAAGTGATTGGGGAAAATTTGAGAGATTTCATTCATCTAACCCTTATTTATGGATCCAGTGTTCCTTGCACTAGGCTAGAAGCTAGGGATACAAAGAAGGATTAGATTTTCACTTCTCCAAGGAAAGCCCTGATAAACCCAAGCAACTGTAGAAAAGGACTTGGAAAAAAAATTAGGGCACCACAAAGAAATTAATGTTCAAAGCTCAATGGAAGAAGAAGAAAGTTTCAGAAATGCGATGAATAATATGACCATCGAAGGATGGAAATAAGTCACTGTGTTAAGACAGATGTGCCAGACTAGAGGTAAATTCAGAGAGAAGTTGATGGCAAAATGGCAGTGGTAATCAACTTCACCTAGAGAAAGCAGGAGTCTCTGGTAATGCTACATTAGAGAAAAAAATAATTAAAGCTTTATTCACAGACATTTTTATATTTTGTTCACTGCAGTATTCCCAAACAAACATATTATGCAAACATATGAGTTCAATCTTTATGTGTTGACCTGAAAATATTACCACAATTTTAAATTGAAAAAGCAGGGGATAGAATGTGTCAAGAACCATTGTCAAATTCTTTAAAGGATGGATTAGCGGCTTTGTTGGTCATTTGCCATGTTACAAATGGCATCTTTCTTCATCTGAAAAGATATGGACTTGCTAAACTGTCACTAAAAGAGCATGATATAGTAAGATACAGGTTGTTCCACTTCCAATGGTATTTATGTGTAATATGACAAGGGGAATGAAATAGAACACAGAAACTTCTCTAGCCTATATATCTATCTTGCATTAACTCATGAGGTGTTTGTACATGGTTGCTGCTTAATACTATCTCTATTACATATTAAAGGGAAACCTCCTTCTCAATTCTCCCACAAGAAAGTTTATGATTGGCCAACATCACTATCAGTTATCTGGAAACAAAAAGGGAGTCAGTCACCTCAAAAGAGAGAACAGGTTTGATTCATGTATTTAATTATAGCAAACTTATTTCTTCTTGTATCATAGACTTTGGGGGTTGGACAATGAAGGCTGATCTTCAAATCACTAATATTATTTTGAGATGCTGATTCTAAAATCTTTATGAAGGCCATAAGGCCAAGAAAAGCCAAGGCCTTCTTAAGGAAAAGGGCCATTCAAGGAGGGGGATTTTGTCTTTAGATATTGTTTGCATAAATTTGTAATAACTAGGAGAGTGAAATATTTAGCACAGAAATAAGAGAATTCTATTACCAAAGTAATAGGATAGAGAGCTCAGAAACAGATCAGTGTCTGTGGAAACTTGATAAATGCAGATGTAGCATGTAGCCTCTGAGAAAAGGAGGATCTACTTAAATAATAATGGAAAAACATATTATGCATGAGGATTACTGTATTTTTAATTTTACACACTATGTAAGACTCAATTATTCCTCTAAAAATATAACAGAACTAAAATTTCCTTTGAACCGTCTATCCCCAGTGTTAGCACTTATGCCCGCTATCCTTGGGTGATAAAAGGAACTAACATTTGTTTAATTTGAAATGGAAATTTGGCTAAGATATCATGAGACAAAAGGACATGTCAAAGGAGGTGCTCGACCATATGCAAAATTTATAAACATAGTATTAAGAAATAAGTTACATGACTCATCCCTTCATTCACTTCAATGGCATAACAATATTCAGAGTTAGAATGGGGAGGTTTCTTTGGAGAATGCTGCCCTGAAGCCCAAGAAAAGGGAACTGAGAAGCTCAATATATGTCACATGCAATGCAAAGACCACAGTGGACAGGAATCTGAGGGACACTTGGAAAATCCAACAGCAACAGCTATCTTGCTGCTTTGACAATGTAAAGAGAAGAGGTCGGACAGGACTCCCAGAATTTTCTGGGTGTAGGAAGTACATGTTTTTAAGGACCCAGTATGTGTCACATGTAAGAGACAGCTGTTCTGAAGTCATTATCTTCATTCCTATCAGGTTAACATGTGCTTGTTCAGTCATTTCTGACTTATTGCAACCCCATGGACTGTAGCCCACCAGGCTCCTCTGTCTGTGGGATTTCTCAGGCAAGTATATTGGAGTGGCTTAGCCATTTCCTCCTCCAAGGGATCTTCCCCACCCAGGGATCGAACCCAAGTCTCTTCCATCTCCTGCATTGACGGCAGATTCTTTACCACTCTGCCATCTGGGAAGCCCATGAAGTTAACAGACCTTATACAAAGAAGCAAGCAATATCTTTGGGCTGAAAAAAGAGTGAGCAACCAACAAGAGTAGGGGTGTTTTTGTTCTCATCAAGTGGATTCTTTTAGGAGATTCCCAGCAAGGGTGTTCTTTGGATAATAAATGTTAGTACCAACAAGAAAAAGATTCAGCTGTAAACACCTGCCAAGTCCAGCATGCACTGATACCAGACCAATGTGACAATACTGTCCAATAGGAACTTCTCTCACCTGGTTCATCTTCTCCCTTCCTCCACTGCTATTAGCAAGAAGAGATTAAAGTCGCAGGTTAATTGAGGGGAAAAAAATAAAAAATTGACCACATGGTTTCTTCCTCAAACACAGGCTTCCTTCCTGCCATAGAATTGAACTCAGAAAGGGAAGATGGGGAGATATTTTAACTTTAAAACAAGATTGAAATTTTGGCTATCATGTGGACTGACTGTGTTGATACAAGCCTGAGACTGCATTGTATTGTTAGAGAACTGTTTGTGTTACATAAACATTACTAGAGAAATTATGGTGTCTGCTCTAATTTCCATGCTGACACAGAAGAAAAATAGATCCAAGAATGGATGTAATGGGATGACGGGAGAAACAAACAGCATGGCTGCATGTTTGTCCCATAATTGATGCTATTAAATGCAATGATTAGAACTGATTTAACTCTAAAAATAATCCTATTGGAGAGGTTCTATTATTGTTCTCACTCAAGAGCAGAGGAGTCAGAGTCAGATTAAATAACTTTTTACAGCAGATCCAAGAGGTAAATAATAGAACAGGATTCTTCTTTATTCTTACAACAGGAGATGAAAGTGGCTTCAGGATGGAGAGGGAAGTCAAAAAAAAGTTTGGAGAGTACATGATGAAGGAGCATTTCCTGTCTTCAAGTAAGGTGTTATACTGGAAAATAGAAGGCCGAGTCTCTTCAGACCATGAGAAAATACCTCCTCTCTGAGTTGCCTATAAAATCAAGTCAAGCACAAAGAGGTTTATTTACTGTTTCCTTGAGGTCTAAATTAGCCAAAAATGCAAGGAAAGGCATATATGCATGGTTCTTTATCATGACTTTCTTATGTGTTCCATTGAATTAGTAACCTATTCCTGCATTATATCATGCTTTTAATTATGATTGCTTTACAGTATGTTTTCTGATTGGTTGGGCAATTTCAATCTCTTTGATTTCCTTTTTTAAGTTGATATGGTTGTTTTTATACATTTATTCTTCCAAGTAAATTTTAGAATGAATTTGCCATAGACCACTAAAAATCCTGGTGGGATTTTAATTGTGATTAATGTATATACTGAGAGTAAATTTACATTTTAGAATATTAATTCTACCTACCTATGAACAGACATCATTTCTATTAGTATCTCTTGAATGGCCTACAGTAAAGTCTTACAGTTTTTCCCATAAAGGTCTTAAAAATTTCTTGATCAATTGATTACTAGGTTTTTATAGTTTTTGTTATAGTTTTAGGGCTTCTCTGGTGGCTCAGTCAGTAAAGAATCTGCCTGCAATGGAGGAGACTTGGGTTCAATCCATGGGTAGGGAAGCTCCCCTAGAAAAAGAAATGGCAACCCACTCCAGTATTCTTGCCTGGAGAATTCTATGGACAGAGGAGACTGGTGGGCTACAGTCCAAGGGGTTGCAAAGAGTTAGACATGATTGAGCAGTTAACACACTTAGTTAATACCTTCTTCTATTTTTTTTTCTTTTTATTTATTTATTTTTTAATTTTATTTTATTTTTAAACTTTACAATATTGTATTGGTTTTGCCAAATATTGAAATGAATCTGCCACAGGTATACATGTGTTCCCCATCCTGAACCCTCCTCCCTCCTCCCTCCCCATACCATCCCTCTGGGTCGTCCCAGTGCACCAGCCCCAAGCATCCAGTATCGTGCATCAAACCTGGACTGGCTACTCGTTCCATATATGATATTATACGTATTTCAATGCCATTCTCCCAAATCATCCCACCCTCTCCCTCTCCCACAGAGTCCAAAAGACTGTTCTATACATCAGTGTCTCTTTTGCTGTCTTGTATACAGGGTTATTGTTACCATCTTTCTAAATTCCATATATATGCGTGAGTATACTGTATTGGTGTTTTTCTTTCTGGCTTACTTCACTCTGTATAATAGGCTCCAGTTTCATCCACCTCATTAGAACTGATTCAAATGTATTCTTTTGAATGGCTGAGTAATACTCCATTGTGTATATGTACCACAGCTTTCTTATCCATTCATCTGCTGATGGACATCTAGGTTGCTTCCATGTCCTGGCTATTATAAACAGTGCTGCAATGAACATTGGGGTACACGTGTCTCTTTCAATTCTGGTTTCCTCAGTATGCATGCCCAGCAGTGGGATTGCTGGATCATAAGGCAGTTCTATTTCCAGTTTTTTAAGGAATCTCCACACTGTTCCCCATAGTGGCTGTACTAGTTTGCATTCCCACCAACAGTGTAAGAGGGTTCCATTTTCTCCACACCCTCTCCAGCATTTATTGCTTGTAGACTTTTCAATCTCAGCCATTCTGACTGGCATGAAATGGTACCTCATAGTGGTTTTGATTTGCATTTCTCTGATAATGAGTGATGTTGAGCATCTTTTCATGTGTTTGTTAGCCATCTGTATGTCTTCTTTGGAGAATAATACCTTCCTCTAATACATCATCCAGTACATTATGTTTGTAATGGAGGAACTACTGATTTTCATATGATATTATAGTCTATATTTTATTCAGTATTTTATATCTTATTTTGTTATCTAAGTGATTATCTTGTTAGTACTAATGGTCTGTCATGACTTTATTTACAGAGGCAGATATTCATTGGTGAAAAGGAGAGAAATGTGAACATAACTTTTTATCATGGCAAATATGTGTAGATTTTCAGATTCTAAATACTGAATTCTAATACTGAATTCTAAATACTAATATTTCTAAATACTAATTCTAAATACTGAATCAGTATTTTAATATTATATTAATATTTTTACTATTTTCTAATTAGTTTTATCTACTGGGTATATATGGGAAATGTGAAATAGGCATTTGCTAAGTTTCTGGCATTACCCACTTGCTAGGTTAGACGTGTTATATGCATGGGCTGGAAATCTTTATATTAATGCCCCCAGTGAAGAATCATTAACCATGTTTTACAGCTATAGAAAATGAGTTTCAAACAATTTAATTAACATGACCTATTGATTTGGTGTCAGTTTTCATTCCAATCCCAAAGAAAGGCAATGCCAAAGAATGCTCAAACTACCACACAATTGCACTCATCTCACACGCTAGTAAAGTAGTGCTCAAAATTCTCCAAGCCAGGCTTCAGCAATATGTGAACCGTGGACTTCCTGATGTTCAAGCTGGTTTTAGAAAAGGCAGAGGAACCAGAGATCAAATTGCCAACATCCGCTGGATCATGGAAAAAGCAAGAGAGTTCCAGAAAAACATCTATTTCTGCTTTATTGACTATGCCAAAGCCTTTGACTGTGTGGATCACAATAAACTGTGGAAAATTCTTCAAGAGATGGGAATACCAGACCACCTGATCTGCCTCTCGAGAAATTTGTATGCAGGTCAGGAAGCAACAGTTAGAACTGGATATGGAACAACAGACTGGTTCCAAATAGGAAAAGGAGTACGTCAAGGCTGTATATTGTCACCCTGCTTATTTAACTTATATGCTGAGTACATCATGAGAAATGCTGGACTGGAAGAAACACAAGCTGGAATCAAGATTGCCAGGAGAAATATCAATCACCTCAGATATGCAGATGACACCACCCTTATGGCAGAAAGTGAAGGGGAACTAAAAAGCATCTTGATGAAAGTGAAAGTGGAGAGTGAAAAAGTTGGCTTAAAGCTCAACATTCAGAAAACGAAGATCATGGCATCCTGTCCCACCACTTCATGGGAAATAGATGGGGAAACAGTGGAAACAGTGTAAGACTTTAATTTTTGGTCTCCAAAATCACTACAGATGGTGACTGCAGCCATGAAATTAAAAGATGCTTACTCCTAGGAAGGAAAGTTATGACCAACCTAGATAGCATATTAAAAAGCAGAGACATTACTTTGCCAACAAATGTTCATCTAGTCAAGGCTATGGTTTTTCCTGTGGTCATGTATGGATGTGAGAGTTGGACTGTGAAGAAGGCTGAGCACCGAAGAATTGATGCTTTTGAACTGTGGTGTTGGAGAAGACTCTTGAGAGTCTCTTGGACTGCAAGGAGATCCAACCAGTCCATTCTAAAGGAAATCAGCCCTGGGATTTCTTTGGAAGGAGTGATGCTGAAGCTGAAACTCCAGTACTTTGGCCACCTCATGCAAAGAGTTGACTCATTGGAAAAGACTCTGATGCTGGGAGGGATTGGGGGCAGGAGGAGAAGGGGACGACAGAGGATGAGATGGCTGGATGGCATCACTGACTCGATGGACGTGAGTCTGAGTGAACTCTGGGAGTTTGTGATGGACAGGGTGGCCTGGAGTGCTGCGATTCATACAGTCAGACATGACTGAGCCACTGAACTGAACTGAACTGAAGCTGACATTCTTTATTTTTACTGAAATGAAAAAAATGAAATTAAAAATATTTATATTAAAAACAAATTTAGCATTTGAATTGCATTTTTCAAAAGATTTAAAATATGCTTTTATTAACCCAAAGAACCCATTTAGACACAGAGACCACACTGAGTGAATAAAATAGGTGACACTCTGTTTCAGGAGAAAAAGTTTTTTTTTAAATAAGGCTGGACCAATGTTCCCTAGAAGCTTGTCTTCTAGACCATTTAGGGAATTAAGTTGGTTTAGAAGACTAAATCAGTTGCCATATAAGCACATTCTCTCCCAGATTCTAGAGAAGAGTTGAGCATTGCACATTGTGGCAGAGATTGCTAGAGGCCTACTTGGGTTTCTCCTTCCTGAGAGAACTCTGGGGAAAGTTCCCTGCTGGCAGAGGGCATTTGCCAGCATCCTAGCACACAGGAGAATTAAAGGAAAATTTTAGGGTGGGACTTATAGGCAGCTTACAGTGCCCTCCCTCTTTCTCTTGCTTCTGGTCTGTAACTGGGTTGCAGTGGTTGGAGATCAAGCAGAAATCTAGGTCAATGAGGAAAATTATAAATGGAAATACAGGCTAAGATTGCCAGAGCAGGTAAAATAGGGGGCCCTGGTGACTGTGGAGTTACCATATAGCCCCAGACCACCCACCTCTGAATTTCTTCTACACAAGAGAAAACGAACTTCTATCATGTATATGTCACTGTTTTTCTGAATTTCTAATATAGCTGCTGAATACAAATCCTGACACAAACATTATTTTAAAAAGATACTTTGAGACAAATATTAAATATATGTATATGTACACATATGCGTACAGTGTATATCTCACATATATACACTTACGTGCATTTATACACATATATATTATATTGCACACATATAAATGGGCATTTGTATATATAATGTGTATATTCAGTATATACATATTTTATGCACACACACACACACACACATCCAATTCTGTAAGTCCTTTGAAATTGTTACACTGGACAAACTTAACTTAGTTATTCTATCATAGCTACCGTGGACATTTGCTGTGCTGATTTGACAAAGCAGCCCAAGTTGTTGGGCATGTCACCAGCAAAGTTCATTAAAAAAAGGAAAAGGAAGACACAAAGAAATGAGTTCTATTTTCCATGTTGTACAGCATGGTTGCTGGGAATGGGGAATTACTAACATTTGTTCGGTGGAAAACTAAAGATTGCTATTCCTTTCTTTCTGTTTTTAAATTTGCGAATTAGAGATTTCAAATTATAATTTTATAGAAGTGTAAACTAAGAGAAAAAAACCAGCATGTAAATAAGGACTAATGGTAAACCAAGTCTTTGGCTGGTAACACTTTATTTGTAAGAGTAGTATTAAAACTACCATCCCTTCTTCTTCCATCTGTCAGGCTATATTTTACTTGGATTATATCAGCACAATTATATCTTTAACAAAAAGCTCCTTCAAAGAAAATTTCATTTAATTAGAAAAGAAGTGAAGAAGGCATGTCACACTTGGTGATATAAGGCCACTTCTGTCATCAGAGTGTGAAAATCGTTTCTCCAGATGGCAGCTTCTTGCTTAGATGAGCTCATGATTCCCAACAGTTGGGTTGTTTTTTATTTTCCCTTTCTGAAGCATATTTACTTTCATTTATATGTGAATGGTTAACTTTTAATTATATGACTTTTTGACAAAAACAAATTCAAATACCACCTATTTCCAAAGTATTTTTCAAAACAAAATGTCATGTTCTTGAACTTCACCTCTCTTTAGGATGATAAGTGATGATTAGCTACATTAAAAATGTAACTCAAAAAAAAAAAAAAACACCACATAATTCCATGTAATACAATTTGCCAGTTTAGCAAGACGTAAAGGTTGGTAGAAATGATATACCAGGTCTGCTAAGTCTTAATAAGTAATTTTCTTAGGTTAGTAGGCAATAGCTACCTTCCATGCAGGTAGGATAAACAAATAAGAACATACTGGTAGTTAAAAGGTATTGCTTTATTATCAGCCTTTAAAAATAACCTCTGTGTGGCAGGAATTATGCTGTGTGTTAGGGTAACAATGTTGAACAAAAGAAAGAGATTCCTGCCCTCAAACAGATAAGACAGACAGTCATATGGCCATATATTTATAGTCCCATTGCTCTTTGAAATAAGGCAGATGGTCAGAAGAGCATGTCTTAGAAAGACCTGATATATTCCAAGGGGTCAGAGAAGTCTTCATCTGAGGAGTAATACTGAAATAAGATCTCAAGAATGATTGGAAGTTAACTGAACAAAACTGTGGAAAAACAGAAAGGAAATCAATGTGTCTGAAAGTCAGGAAGTAAAGGAGAAAAAGATCCAGGATGTCTGCAGATGTCCCTTAGGGAGGGCCTTTTAGATCTTGTTTAGGATTTTGGTCTTTATTCTAGGAATGCCGGAAAGTTTTTAATAATTTTAAGCAGGAAAGTGATATAATCAGATTTTGTATTTTAAATTATCACCATAGCTAGAGTATAGACCCTGCACTGTAAAAGAAATGAGTAGAAGTGGTAAAAGGTAGACCTAGTGAAAACATTGAGAAGGAACATTGATGTGAATTAAAGGAAATTAATCCTCAGTATTACATTTTATTCAGCCAGACTTCCTGTCTCTCTAGATATAAAAACAAAGCTGTGTATATATGTAGACACATTATGGTATAGACAGAGAGGATAAAATCAAAGGAAATAGAGGAAAACAACATCAATAAAGAATGATAATTAGACCTCACAACAGACTTCTCATCACAACACAGAGGTGTGAAGATAATTGAATATTTTTAAACTGTGGAACCAAAATAGTGATTACTATAGAACTCTATGGGATGTTGAACTGTTACTCAAGAATGAGTGTAAACTAAAGATATTTTCAGATACACTATGAGAGATTTTACTACTAGCATGCACTTAGTGAAAGAGATACTAAACAAGATACATTTCAGGAAGAAATAATGAGCCAAAAATGAAGAAGTTGGATGCGAAAACCAATTATAAGTAAAGTAATTGAGAAAGATATGCATATATTCAAATAGCATAAAAATAAATAATATTTAGAAATTTAAAAACAAAATAATAATAGTTTTTAAGACAGAGAGGGGTGATCATATTTACACATTTACAGCATTTTAAGCTCCCTTTAAAGGAGGAAGGTAGAATCGTAGATAAAATTCAGACATGGTTAGGTGAAGTTTGTGTGTTAAAATTCTAAGGATCATCACTGAAGTGAAGAGAAGTGAAGTCGCTCAGTAGTGTCCGACTCTTTGCGACCCCTTGGACTTGTAGCCCACCAGGCTTCTCCGTCCATGGGATTTTCCAGGCAAGGATACTGGAGTGGGTTGCCATTTCCTTCTCCAGGAGATCTTCCTGACCCAGGGATTGAACCTGGGTCTCCCGCATTGTAGGCAGACGCTTTACCATCTGAGCCACCAGGGAAGTCTTACGGATCATCACTAAAATAATAGAAATAATATGGGTAACTTCCCAAATGTTGTTAAGGCAAAAGGAAGAAACACAAACCTTGATAAATGTAACAGAAAGTAGAAAAGAAGATTAAAACATTTTTAGTAAATAGGAAACACAAAACAAAACAAAAAATCAAATATACAAATAATCACAAAACATAGAAATGATATACAGATTATTGACATCTGTTCTCGCTGGGTCTCCAGCACTTCCACCCTAACTCACATGATAGGTTTACCATTGCAATGAGTGGTTTTAGTGGGAGGCCTGGCTCAACTTTGTGGAGCTGGCACTTCACTTTTTAAGATAGTGAATTTAGGAAGACTTGGATATGCCTCTAGTTAAAAGGCTTCCATATTTCACTGGCAAAGAGTGAAATGTATATATTTTTTTCTTATAGTTTAGATTTAAATGAGATTATATCAGTTTCCTATAATTTCCTACAGAGTAAAGCATTTTTTAAAACATATGGGCATAACTTCACAGTTGCTTATCCTCAGTGAGACTTCTTTGCAGAACAGAGATAATTGACCTGATCTTACAGAGTCTTTCTAAATATATCAGAGTGGAGTCAGCGTGCAAGCCTTTCACGTTCCCTGAGGATCTACATCTGCCACAAGTGGCTCCTGCAGCAGATGGGTGAGTGTGCAGAGATTCTGAGCGGTTTCGTGGTACTTTTGTTTATGAACTTCCTATTCATCTGCAATCTAATCAGTCAGAAAGCTAACCAACCCCAAAGTATCTGCTTATTTACATTGCTCCATTTTGAAGTAAGAGATCCCCAAATTCTGTTTCAGCTCACATGCTATGATCGGGCCTATAGGTCAGTTGAAACCAATCTTGCCTCTCAGGCTGTAGTCGATTGGCCAGGTTTTGGTACCTTATCTGAAAAGTATCTTCCTGACCAAACACAAAAGAGGTCAGGTGCCTCTGAGACTCAAGTTGGGTGGCAACAACCTAGCATAATTATATCATCTCTTTTTGTTAAAGTTTATAGAAAAAAGAAATAAGAGGAGGAAAAGAGTAGCTGTTTTGGACACTGCCTGGTTATGTTCTGGTACTCATGGTGGTGGCTGTAGCTCTCAGTCTCGCGTGCCCTGGATACCATGCAACTTCACTGTCCTTGCTTCCCTATGGGGAGAACTCCTACCGGCCCTGAAGGTAGTCTGTGCATAATCTGTCTTTGTGTTCCTGAAAATTGCAGTCAAGAAAAGAATCCTAGGGTAGGGATATCAGTCAGGGAATTCCAGGGAGGGGGACCTGAATATTGTCAACTCAAGTTAAAGCAGATTTGAAAATGCCAGATGCTGCAGCAGGTGTCTCCAGGTCATCAGCATCAGGCCAAGACTATCTTAATGTGGAACTAAAGATCTAACCTCTCCTGCCTCCAACCAAGATGGAGCTAGGGAAACCTCATAATGGGCTTGTTTCAGGAACAAATGGAGTTTGGAAGTAAAGAGCTACTGTAGAATATATACAAAATATACTTTCAGATGTGGTTTTCTCTAATGCTCTGTAGAGAGAATTTGAACATTCTTCTACATGACTTTGCCTCTTTTCATAGCACTGACACAGTTTCTAAATAAGTTTTTTCCTCCAAGTTGTTAGAAATGAGTCATAAAATAAATGACTTGTGTTTGACTTTCAAGTATTTCTAGCACCAAGCATTAACACTAAATGAAATCCTTCTAATATTTCCTATGGGTGGGAATGTGTCAGATGCCTTTGGCTTTTAGATTAAACTAGAGTCAATTTCAATTTGGTATGTTTCATCACACATACAGCAGGTTTATTCAGAAACTATCCAGCATGTGTCAAGGTGTTATCTGACAGAAAATTCACCCTGTGCTTTAGAAATAAATATAGGTGAATCACTTCCCTCCTCTATCTCTTCAAAACAAATTTATTTGGTTGAATGTCTTGGGAATTCAGCCCAGAATGAGAGAACACAGAATGTTATAACTGAAAAAGAGGAAAAAAAAAAACCTGAATAGATCAGCTAACCTAATCCTTTAGCTTTACAAGGGAGGAAACCAAAGACCCAGACAAAAAGCTTCTCTTTGGGTCACAAAAAAGCAGGTAGCTTAAAATACTGATTTCCTGACAACCATTCTAGTGATGTTTGAGCCATAAAATGATCCTCCTGCTGTCAATAGCATTAAAAATTTTCTCTCTACTCACACTGAAGATGTATATTCCCCCAAAAAAGAGAATTGCCGTGATATTTTCTTTGCTTCAGAAATGTTTTCCAGGTTTCTTCTCCCACTTTACCCCTTCATATCAGGTTTCTGTCTATGGATTTCTAGAAGTCTGTCTGGTTGACTCAGTTGGATGGCCTGTCCTGGCTTTGGGTTAGGTCTTTCCCCAAAGGCGACCTTCCCCTTGGACTCTCCCATCTCAGTCTATGCTGTTTCAGCACTGACAACACACACCAGATACTGCACATTCTCCGGTGCTTGAATTTGGTGCCTGCTCCTAGACTCAGATCAGCCTAAAGTCCCAGGATAATCTGAGAAGTCTTAGACATCTTCACAGCACTTGATGAGCCATCTAAAACCAATATTCTTTCCCTAGTGGAATAGTAATACAAGTTCTCCATAGTAAATTTAGAATATGAAGAATTTCAAAATGAAGCAAAAACCATCCGTATTTTTCATCACCCGCTCATAAATATTTTTGGTTTATTTATTGATTCATTCATGCATGTATTCATTCATGTATTTATTGATTCAATATGTCTTCATTAAGCACTCATTATATGATACGACCTGTTCTAAAGCTTCAAGATAGAGTAAAGAAAGAAAAGTCCCTGCTTGTGGAATTTATAGTCTTGAGATCTGGAGAGTGAACAAGAAATTACAATACAGGGTAGTGAGTAAGAGGGGAAGAAGAGTGCTATAAGATTACCTAAGAATAGTACCCATTCCCAGGTGGCGCTAGTGGTAAAGAACTTGCCTGTCAATGCAAGAGAAATAAGAGATGCAGATTTGATCCCTGGGTTAGGAAAATTCCCCTGGAGAAGAAAATGGCAACCCACTCAGTATTCTTGTCTGGAGAATCCCGAGGACAGAGGAACCTGGTGGGCTATGGTCCACAGGCTCGCAAAGAATCAAGCATGACTGAAGTGATTTAGCGCACACACACAGACAGAGTACCTACCAAACTTGGAGGATTCAAGGAAGGCTCCCCCAGTGAAATCATGTCCTAGGTGAGACCTGAAGGAAGTAAATGATTTAATCAAATAAAAGAGGGACAGGATGGATGGAGGACTGTTTCAGGCAGAAGATACAGCCTTGACAAAGACTACAAGGTGAAAGAGAAGAGTATGTGTGAATAACTAAAGGAAATTTAATATGGTGGAAGTCTAGAACAGAAGGCAGTTAGTGGAAAAGGCCTAGGTGGGTGAAAAATACTGGCACAAAGTCCTGCAGAGCCTTAGAAACCCAGAGTGGAATTTGGCCTTAGTTCCAAGAACGAAGGTATGCTCTTGAAGTTTTGAGCAGGGAAGTGACATGATCCAATCTGTTCCAAAAGAACAATTTTGGCTACAATGTGGAGGATGGATGAGATGAGGAGAAATCCAGAAGCAGAGATGCCATTTTAGAGATATTTGCATAATTTAGGCAAAAGACAACCGTGGTCTAGAAAGGAAGTCAGGTTTGTGAGGATGGAAAGCAAAGCACAGATTTCAGAAATGTTTAGGCAGTAAAATCAACTTCACTCTGTATTTCAACCCAGAGGTCAATTTTCTCTTCCTTGTCACACTGCCTTTCTCATGGCTGAAAACTTCAGGTCTCAACTTAATGTCATCTTCTCAGAGAGAATATTCCTGACCATCCTACTTGAAATGTCTCCCATCATCATTATGTCAGAGCATCAATTTTATTCCTTCACAGAATTATGAAAATATTTAACGATTTTATTTCTTTTCAATGACATAATTAGTGCCTCTTTCCCACTAGACAAGGAGCAGCTACATGGATGCAGGTACTATTTCAATTTTAGATCCATAAAGGCCCTTTGGACCTTCCACTTAGGTGATAGGGGTCTGGATTCAAATATATGTCAGCATATTTTTTCTCCATCCTGTAAGTTCTCAATTATTAAATAGGACCAACTTGAGATAATTGTACATTCTCCTGTAACAGGATCCTGTTTTATTTTCTCTTATATAAGGTTAATGGATAGGATTTGTGTATCATTATGTTTTTCTGATCTACTTCTGCTAGGTATAGAAGAGGATATAAACTGAGATGTGAAGTTGAGTATAATCTATGTGAAAATATGTTCAGGTTTATGGACAGATGCTATACATCATAAGATACCAATAGCTCTCCAAAAACTAAAATAATATCTGCAAAGTTAAATTGGGTATAACAGTTTCCCTGGCAGTCTCTTTAAGTTCATCTTCTTGGACCATGGCTTGCTGTGATGATGAGCGGTGATGCTTATACATAAAAATAGTATTCATTTTTTCAATGAGAAAAGTGTATGTGTGTTTGTGTGTGAGTGTGTGTGTGTGCACACACACACATGTTTAAATAAGCCTTGCTCAAAGCATGTATTCTTTGGAGTTAGACTTGAGGGAGCCATGGCTTTGTTCTTATCATCAAGGCAAGCGTGAGTTCAATAAAGTTTTACAAGGTTCTTAAACCAATCTGGTCTCTCTGCTCTTATATGACCCTTAGGACTCAAAAAAAGTAGGGCAACAAAATAAAGGGGACTCTTGATACATTTAAAATGTTTCTTCTAAGTCACTGTATTCTTGCCAGGTTTTTCATTCCCTTTGATTTTTGAAAGAACTGGAGATGGACAAAATTTTTGCATATCAAGGTCAATATGAGTGTAAGTGAATCTTTGAGATCATCAGAACGGAAGCAGTGTGGGAGTGAGATGGAGTCCAGTTAAGCCACCTCCCGACCCAGAGCGTAGCTGCCACTCTCCCGAACAGTTGGAATGAAGCTGTGGCACCAGCTGCCTCGTTTGGGAAGGGAGAGAGGAGGATTTTGAATTCTCTGTGGTGAAACTTAAAGCTTTCATGCTAAAAGCCTTTTCTCTTCCTACTCCTTTCCCTTTTTAGGAAGCTTGTGGCTGACCACCTGGTGTTCTGAATCATTAATTCATGGACGACATTCTATCAGGAATAACATGGAATAGACACCCTGGCAGCTGCCATTGAAACCCTTCCAACTCCCCTTTCACTTTAATTCACTTCAGTAATTATTAATTGTACACCTACAATCATACCCAACCTGGTGGTAGGCAATGAGGCTTTCAAATGAAGAAAGCATAGAATTCTTACCCTGGAGATTTAAATTTTTCGTTTAATGCTGGATTCATTTTAGGAAGAGCTGATAAAATATTATATGAAAAAGAAAACTTTCCAAAATTTACGTAAGTTTTTCAAAGCACTATAGGAGTAAAAAAAAAAAAAAAGAGGAAAATATAGCTTCAGTGCTTAAGTATCTTACTAAGCAAGAGGTGCTATACATGTATAGACGCTGGGTGCTTTTCACATGTCATCTCACTGAATTCTCAAAGCTACCTTAAGAGAAAGATAGGAAAATTCCCACATGAGACAAGCGAAAATAGAGGTCTTAAAACTGGTTAACTAATCTTCTCACAATAGTTGATCCTTCAGTCAAGGAATTAGGAGTCAAAGTCTATTAGGATAGGTGTAAATGTCCACATAACTATAATAAGTAAGGCAATCAAGAGGTTTAGAGAAACCACGAGGGACTCCAGGTAGAACAGACTGTCAGTTGTCTGAGTCTGAAGCATGTGTCAAGAGTGGCAAGAAAAATGAAGAATATCAAAAGGCAGGTGAGATGGGTATAGAAAACCAAGAGACAAAAAGGTGCAGGTGTACATAATCTGAAACTCAGATTAAATGATTAAAAATGCAGATTCTATGGGAACTGAGGGAATACAACGACGATGAATGTAAAGCAAATCACCACTAAGAGGACTTTCCCTACAACCTAGTTCTGATTTCTGATGGCTCCTAGGTGGTGGAAACCTATTCCAGGCAACTGGGGACAGATGAGTCAGAGATGGGGCTTCTGGAGTTAGGAATATTAACATCTTTGATGAACCATTATTTTCCAATTTGAAATTTCTGTAACTGTAAGAATTTTCTTTTAGCTTATATTTTCTTCATGAAGCTTTGAAATAAAGAATTTTCATTATATTTCTCAATTGTGTGTGTGTGTGTTAGTTGCAGAGTCGTGTCTGACTCTTTGTGACCCCATGGACTATATCCTGCCAGGCTCTTCTGTCCATGGAATTCTTCAGGCAAGAATACTGGAGTGGGTGGCCATTTCCTTCTCCAGGGGATCTTCCCGACCCAGGGATTGAACCTGGGTCTCTCAATTATAAAGTTCAGGTAACTGGCAAAAAAGCAAATGATATTCTCCTCAGGTTATTGTTACTAAATATTCTGTATTTTCACTTTGTGCAGACATCCTGGGACTAAACTTGTTTTTCAAAATGTCATGGTTACCAAACAAGAAAATCAGCAGCACAATTGCTTAGCTCCACAGACAACTGTATGATTAGGAATTTCCTCCTTACATATGTAAGGATATCCTTACATAATATCTTCTACAGAATACGTTTGAGGTTTTATGTTATTCTCCTAATACAATTTTCTCTGTGTTCTTGCGTGCATTTATAACAGAAGCTTCAATCTGGCAAAGATCTCACCATCAAAAAGAGATGTCTCTCTAATTAAGGTCATCATATTCTGTTTGGTAATTAGAATCAGAACAAGATGTACTAAGAGTTCTTGAATGATCACTGCAAGTACTGTGAAGTATTGTACCATCTGCCAATCACTGGAGGGCTCAGTGTACTAGGTCATTGTGTAGGAAACCAAATTGGATTCAAGTGCATTGCCACTTAACTCAAGTATATAGCTGATTTCTAAACATTTAACAATTAGTTGGCCATGAAAATAATCACATCACAGACAACCTTAAACACATTTGAAACTGTTATGCCCTTAGATAACTGTACTGATTTTTCCTGGAAAGAAGTAAACATTCTTTTTTATTTAAGATTCCTTTTTATTTGGAAGTAATCAGAACATGTTTGTTTGTTTGTTTTTTAATTCCAGGAAGGAAATTATGTAAAGCAACAATACTGATAATAAGGATTTGAATTGCCTCTAATTTTATATTTTACAGAACCTTTTCATGATTCTTTATTTTAATATATCTTGCTATAACAGTTGCAGTACAATTGCCCTTTTTCCCTAACTGATTCTATATTGATGACTGAGGGAATATCTAAGTCACTGATTCTCAGGTTATAGAGCAAAACAAGAATCACCCAAATAACTAATTTAAAATGTAAATTCTCCTAGTTATTCTGATGTAGGTAGGCCACAAAATACATATTGAGGTCTTTTATGAGTACTAAAAAATTTGTGTTTTGCTCAAAGCAATGTCAAATTTTTCATCCCCTTCATGAGATGTGTTATGGTATGGTAGAAACAGTGCTGTGTTCAGACCCAAACCAAGGTTCCAGCTACTTCATCATCAATGAATTAAGTGACTCAGGAGACATTTATTTCACCTTTAAAATGAAGTTGCCTTATATACCATTTTATCTCTATAAAGTCTACACTATGATTGATTATATAGCCCTTATATTTCTTCTTCACCCCAAATACTATTAATTCTATGCTAGTATTTGCACAAATATTGATATTAACAATTTATTGAAAAATGTAGTAAGTTTAAAAAGTTAACACGTGTATAAATAAAATATTGAAGTATTGAGAGAGAACTAGACCAATTTCATTATAATTTTGCTTGTAAGTGAAAATAAAACATTAATAGTAATAAAATATGAAGTTACCGAAGCAATAATCTATGTTCTGAGAGTAAATGAGATAATAGCTGTAAACCACCTAATGCCCATGACATGAAACTTACTCAATAAATGCTTGATTTCTTCTTCTTTTTTTTTTTTTCTTGACATCTCAGCACAAAATGTAACCAGGTGAGCTGGGTTGTCTCTTGTCAACTCAGTGCCATCCTTACTCTTTCCAAGGCTGGGAACTACATCTCTGCAAGCCCTTTCCCTGTGTGGTTCTAGCTTCAGTTCAGTTCAGTCGCTCAGTTGTGTCTGACTCTTTGCAACCCCATGGGCTGCAGCATGCCAGGCTTCCCTGTCCTTTACCAACTCCTAGAGCTTTCTCAAACTCATATTCATCGAGTTGGTGATGCCATCCAGTGATTCTAGCTTAGAGGCAGCTAAAGAGGGAAACTGAGATTTGGAAGGCAAAAGTAAAGCACTATTCTCAAAAAGCACGTTGGTGAGGCATGGTAGCTTTCTACAGGTATCTCTGTGACTGCCTCTCCTGGGTCATGGGGACCACAAGCAATGGTTTCTCAGACTCCTGTGTGAGCTCCAGCTTCTCCACCCTCTCTAGTGTTTAAGACTGAAGTCATCAGTGACTGTTTCCCAGTCCTCCAGTCTGCCACATTTGTGTAAACCTAATTCCTCTATTAATTTTCTTATTCCAGTGATACTTATAGTGTATCTGTAAGTACAGTATAAATAAGTGATACTTATTTCTCTACCCAAACTAACTGATGTACCGAAGTACCCTGACACATACTCTAATGTTATACTTTGCAGCTAATATGTTTTCTAACAAATACTTATTTGATATAGGATACCCACAATGTACATTCCAGTTCTCTTTAAGTATCCCCAGGGAAATGCATCTATTTTGGAAAAGCCTGGTTGTGTTTCATGTTTAACATGTAGGTCTCCAGCATTACGTTTCATGAAAGCTAAGTGTTGGGTATGCCAGATTAATGACCTCTGGCCATACTATCTAAGCCAGAACAAGCTTAAGGAGACTTCTGACCTAAAATTGTAAGTGAAGGTATTCAAAGAACAATTAACATAGGCATTTAAACTACTATTGGATGTTCAGTTCTATCATTTCAATCCAATTCTACATCAGTTCCTTATTTGCCAGTAAGTACAGGACTTTGTTTTCGAGATTAGCTTTAAAATACAACCTAAATAAATCCAAACTTTATTTCCCAGATGGTGAATTCTTTGTCTTACAAAAACTCCCTGAAGGTAGGCTGAGTGAGGCTTCTGTCTACCAGTTGGAGAGATTAGTTTCACTCTTGTCAAGGCTAGATCTGACTGTAAGAGACATGACTCATTTCAAATCATAAAAATGCTATTCTTTGTCAAACAGAAGTTATGATATGACCTATGATCAGATTATGAAAAAGAATTTTATTATCCAGTAACAACCATCACATCACAAGATTGATAGCTCTTTTTACTGCTATTCTGCTTTTGGTGTTTGCTTATTTGTTTTCATTTTAGCCTAGGAGACACCTAATTTATAGGATACCTGTTATTAGCCAGTAACATTATAAGATTAATCACTTGAGTTAGATATTTTTATCCTAATGTCATAGAAGAGCAAACTGAAGCTGAGAAAGATTAATAAACTTATTCAGGGTAATTAGTTAGGAAGTAGCAGAACTAGTACCCAATATTTGATCTGTTTGATTCCATAATGGGTGTGCTTCTTACTCTTCCAGTTTGCTTCACATTATAGATCTTATTATTTAAAAAAAAAATTATCCAGAAAGAAGCATTTTGTGACCCACCAAGCTGAATAAAGAATAAAATTTAGTGTTCAGTTGCTGCCCTCTTTTATGTCCTTAGGAGATTTTATTGAAATTGAAGACCTATGTGACCAGGACCCTTGCTTCTATGCACATCTTGCACAGCAGAGTCACAATAATTATTTTTTCTGCCAATCTACAGAAAGTTTGAACACTGCATGCCAGCGGGCACTCTTTGTAAGTGAGGCATCAGATGATTCCTGATACCAGTGTGACATTTGTCTATGTTTCAGCTAGACCATACTCATTTCACAGAGTTCTCCATGCCTTAGTTTTGGGCCCCTATAAATATTAAAATATCATTAAAAAACTCTCCCTAAATTTCCAAGTTTACCTTGTGCTGTGGTTTGAATAGACCATCTGAGAGCTGTAACCCAGTACCTATGGATGATACATTTGTAGGAATGGCCTTATGGTTGTATGTGCGCATGTGTGCTTCGCTGCTCAGTCCTGTCCAGCTCTTTGTGACCCCATGAACTGGAGCCAGGCTCCTCCATCCATGGGCTTCTTCTTTCTCCATAGGATTCTCCAGATGAGAATACAGGAGTGGGTAGCCATTCCCTTCTCCAGGGGATCTTCCTGACCCAAGGGTTGAACCCAGGTCTCCTGCATTGCAGGTGGGTTCTTTTCCATCTGAGCCACCAGGGACCATATGGGATATGACAAACTCTCTGTCCCACCTCTACTCTCTTCCAGTAGAGAAATGGAAGATTGGGGTTGGGGGTAGTAATGGGTCGAGGTCAACACCACAACACTAGGGAGGTAGAAATTCAATATGAGGAGCCCTTTTCTCACCTGAGAATCACAGGCTTTGGCTCCGTTTATGAAGGGTTTCCTACTATGTGTCATACTGTAAGATAGGTCAGGGCCTGGCTCTTCCTTGTAGCCTTGGAAAGCCTCGGGTAGGGGTGGGCAACTGAGTATGGTTATGCTATGCAAGACAATCTCAAAGGCTTAGATAAAGGGGAGATTTGGGTGAAGGGCCCTAAGAGTCCAGAATTTACTCTAAGTCAGAGTTCCCAAAATATCTATTTTATATAGAGATTAATGGGAATTTCCTAGTTAAGAGTGTCTAGAATAGAAGCGAGCATAACATAATCAGTTTTTAATATTTACAATATATAGCAGCATCTTAATGCTTTTGGAAAATCTTAAGGAAGTCTTCTTACCTTTGATCAATAGTTTCTCAAGTTTATTTGAGCACTGAATATTATTTTTAATGTTTTTTTTTTTCAAATTTTCTTGTGTAATAGTGTTCCATGGGGCACTCAGTTTGGGAAGCTGTGGTCTAGGTGTTAGACTAAAAGGGCAGCAAGGGTCTCAATGCTAGGACCACAGATCCACATGAAGAGCTGGGTCCAATATCCTGCTGTAACACGCGCACACACACACACACTATGGATCAGTTTATACTCCTTCTTTTCTCACAAAACTGGTAATACAGATATTTCACTACAAAAGAGCAAATTCTTTCCATTTGTATTGGCAAATTGGCATCCTCGGTTGTGTATGCTTGCCTAATGCCAGAGGAATACAATAAAAGTGGTACATCTATCTTCCAGCTGCTGATTCTGTTTTGAAGATAAATTAATTCTAACTGGGTTGAATCTGTTTTATGCTTTCAATTTTGTTCATTTGTTGCCTTTTGTTATATTCAGTCACATCTTGGAAAAACATTGATTTTTTTCTTTTTTCTTTTTTTTTTTTTTGCCTAGCTTTCTTGTCTCCTGCAATATTAGCTTAAAATTTTTTTGAGGGGCAGGGACTAGAGAGTATTTTCTCTTGGAATTGTCCCCATCTCAAACAGGCAGTGTTTGGATTGTCCTTCAATGCATGAAGTGTTCATCCTGGGCATAATTGACGGATCTTTTCTGACAACTAGTGGCATAGCTTTGTTAGACTGAGGATGTTCTATTACAGATAAAGATGAACATTTGAATAAAAATCATACACAGGTATTAGATGCCTGGGTAAGCCCTTATCAAAATGTTTTATTTCTAAAAAAATTGGAGATAAATCTTCTTTGAAAATACAGAAATATAGTTATTTAAACAAATAAGTGAGTTTTCTCTATGTTATGAAAAGCAAATAATATGTCTAAGTCTTGGTAAGAGTGCAGTCCAATTATGCCTGTTACATACTGGAATAGACAGCAAAGTGCATTTTCTTGCATGAAGAGAGAAAGACAGCAAATAAATATTGGTGGTCCTAAATTGAAATATCTTCAGAACTGAGAGAAAAACACTATGTCCTCTGCAAGCTTAACTAGTAAAGCGCGTGCACAATCTAAGTGGCCTGACAACGGTGGGAGCTGAGGAAACAGGCGATACTAAAGTCTCTTGGCACCAGATCTGCATGTCAGCCTTTGTAGCCAAAGGGAACTGCAACCTATTCAGATACAGGAAGCACAATGCTAGACTCATCACAGTCAGTTGTTATTTTCAGACTGAAGCAACATAAATTCAAGTGCGTGTGGTTTTAAGAAGGCAATGGCACCCCACTCCAGTACTCTTGTCTGGAAAATCCCATGGATGGAGGAGCTTGGAGGGCTACAGTCCATGGGGTTGCTGAGGGTCGGACATATCTGAGAGACTTCACTTTCACTATTCACTTTCACTTTTCACTTTCATGCATTGGAGAAGGAAATGGCAACCCACTCCAGTGTTCTTGCCTGGAGAATCCCAGGGATGGGGGAGCCTGTTGGGCTGCTGTCTATGGGGTCGCACAGAGTCAGACACGACTGAAGTGACTTAGCATAGCATAGCATAAATGCTATACATTAATACACTAAGAAGATGAGAGTCTTGAAAAGAAACAAAACCAATCTCCATGCAGGCAAAGGGTCTTGACTGTGAACTGAAGCACTCTATTTCCTTGACAAGTTGTCCCTCTAGTTGGAAGGAGTGCTTCATGTTACCTTAGCTCTGAGAGACTCTTAAAGATCACCTAACCCCCTTTGTTCTGTTTGGATTTGGGCCAGGCAACACTTTGATTTTACACTGTCTACCCACATGGCTAACCTACAGTAAGAGTGCACATATTTGCAGACAAGAACATTCCTGCCAATTTTGAATGCACTGTCTCTTTTATGGCAAGTCATCCTTGGGTAATAGGAAGAAAATCTACTTTCTATATTTGCAAAATGGAAGCCTCCATTCCTCAAACATGGTAAATTCAATCTAGTATTGTTTCTCAAACTACTAAGTGAGTAGGTGTTAGAACTTCATGGAGCTACCATAAGTTTTGAAAAATTATCTTTTTCAATCTCAATATTGTACATTTTTCCTTCCAAAAAGTGGACAATAATAATTTTCATTACAAAACAGCTGTTTTCTAACAGTTTAATACACTAATCATTGTCATTAGATCTGATTATCAAACACAATTCCTTCTTCAGAGACAATATTACCCTATATTAGTAAAATTCTTCACAATAATACTCTTTGCTGAAATTAATTATAAGCCAAGGCCCCCAAATTACTTTATTTATTCCCAGAATTTTCTGTGTCCTATAATTTGTAATTTTCACAAGTAATTGAAATTATATGTCACACTCCATGTTAATAATTATACATATATATAGAGAGAGAAATATATTTTCCTAATTCTTGCACTATTAAAGAAGCAAAATAAACAAGAATTTTGGTAACTTGGAAGTGATTAATGAGAGGGAGGAAAGAAAATGCTTTGGTACAAGATAAAAAATGTTAAGTTCTGTTGCTGCTGCTACTGCTAAGTTGCTTCAGTCGTGTCTGACTCTGTGCAACCCCATAGATGGAGCCCACCAGGCTCCCCTGTCCCTGGGATTCTCAAGGCAAGAACATTGGAGTGGGTTGCCATTTCCTTCTCCAGTGCATGAAAGTGAAAAGTGAAAGTGAAGTCGCTCAGTCGTGTCCGACTCTTAGCGACCCCATAGACTGCAGCCCACCAGCCTCCTCCATCCATGGGATTTTCCAGGAGAGAGTACTGGAGTGGGGTGCAATTGCTTTCTTGTTCTTCCATTTGGCTTAAAATGCATCAATATGAAAAAAAAGCAACATGAATACAAAAAAGAAAGACATGTCAAAAACAAGAGATGTAGAGATGAGAGTAGAACACTGACACTATTAATCATTGTTTAAAACATTTCAAGCAAAGCAGCAAAATAAAAAGAAAGAAGTTACTGGAATAGGTAAGTATATCCATCAATTAATCCCCCCGCATCGCCACCAATTCTAATACCATTCCCTTCACACACAACTCTTAGGATGGGGATGCATATCAAGAGAAATTATACTTATGAGATCCTGAATAGAGGGCATGATAGTGGGATGGGGTAAACAAGACAAGTCAGAGAGATTTTAGAAAATAGACTAGATAAGACTTGGTGAAGAACTGGATACAGGGGGAGGAGTCTGGAATAACTTCCAGGATACTCAGTGCCTTTAGAGACAGTCTTGAAGGAAAAAGAACAAGCAGACCTCAGTGGAAATGATTGATTCATTTTTAAAAACAGATTTATTGAGATATAATTCATCTACCATACAATTCCTATATTTTAAGTGTAAAATCCGTGTTCGTGGTTTTTAATATATTCAGAGATATGTGCAAACATTAACACAGTCAATTTTAGAATATTTTATCAAAAAAAAGAACCTTTATACATTGTATTTATTACTCCATTATATATGTCTCTTTTCTCTATGACCCAAAACAACAACTAATCTTTCTATCTCTGTAGATCTAGACTTTCATATGAATAGAACCACATACTGTGTGGTCTTTTGTGAGTAGCTTCTTTCACTTAATATAATGTTATCAAGGTTCACCCACATTGTAGCATGTATCAGTAGCTCATTCTTTTTTATGGCCAAATAATAGTCCATTATGTGGATATACCACATTTGGTTATCCATTTGTTCCTTGGTAAAAATTTGGTTGGTTTCCACCTTTGACTATTATGAATAAAAATATAAATGGCTATAAACATTTGTGTACATGTAAAGAGTCTCTTGATGAGGCTGAAAGAAGAGAGTGAAAACGCTGGCTTGAAATTCAACATTCGAAAAACTAATGCCATAGCCACCAGTCCCATCACATAACAAGTAGAAAGGGAAAAAGTGGAAGAAGTAACAGATTTTATTTTCTTTGGCTCTGAAATCACTATGGATGGTGACTGTAGCCATGAAATTAAAAGATGCTTGACTAACCTAGGCAACATATTAAAAACCAGAGACATCATTTTACTGACAAAGTCCATCTAGTCAAAGCTATGGTTTTTCGCGTTGTCATGTACTCATGTGAGAGTTTGTCTATAAAGAAGGCTGAGTGCTAAAGAGCTGATGCTTTTGAATTGTGGTGCTGGAGAAGACTCTTGAGAGTTCCTTGGACTGCAAGGATATCAAACCAGTCAATACTAAAGGAAATCAACCCTGAATATTCATTGGAAGGATTGATGCTGAATCTGAAGCTCCAATACTTTGGCCACCTGATGCAAAGAGCCTACTCATTGGAAAAGACCCTGATGCTGGGAAAGATTGAAGGCAAAAGGAGAAGGGGCGGGGAGAGGATTAGATGGTTAGATGGTATCACTGAGTCAATCAACATGAATTTTAGCAAACTCCAGGAGATAGTGAAGGACAGGGGAGCTGGGTGTGTTGTAGTCCATGGGGTTGCAAAGAGTCAGACAAAACTTAGTGATTGAACAACAACAAGTTTCTGTGTAGATATATATTTTTATTGCTTTGGGGTATATACCTAGGAGTCAAGAGGCTTTATATGGTTGTATTTAAATTTTACTTTTTCCCAGTTTCATTGTGGAACAGATTAGAAGAGCTCCTCATGCTGTCATGGTGGACTGATTGATCTGATTTTGAATATGCAGAGTTTGGGATACTTATTATTTATCTAGGTGGAGAGCTTGAGCAAGCAGAAAGAAATATGGAACTGGTAGTCAAGGAACAGACTTAAGTGGATATGTAGATTTGAAGGTTGACCTTCAAACAGTGGTAAAAGTAATGGTAGAATGATAGAATGGTAGAGTAAAAGAATTAGGAAAGGGTCAAGATCAGAACCTAAAAGAGTGTTAACACTTAAAGGACTTAGTGAAGGAATCTGAGAGGAACTGGTTTAGAGAAGTAAAAGCAAACCTAAGAAAGTGTTTTCTAAGGAAGAAAAGACTCAGTAAAGGATTTCAAACAGAAAATTGTCAGAAGTACCAGAACAAAGAATAATAAAATCAGAGCTAAAATGTTTCAAGATGTAAAAACCATTACATTTTACTTCTAAAAATTTAAGATTTTCAAGTGTGAAATATATTACAAGATTGACACATGTTATTGAATTTGACAATTAGAAAGACACTGGTGAATTCTGCCAGAGTGGTTGGGGTGTCCTGTGGGTGGTGAAACCAGATTGCAGAGGGTGGATTTACAAGGAAGTGGCATTGAGAGGTGTAAGCTGTTAGGAGTTTGATTGAGGCTGATGTCCTAAACCTTTCATTTATCTGTGACTTTCCAAGATTCAGGCCATTACTACATGGCCAGGCACAAAGACCAGGCATCAAGATGGTGATCACAGTGTAGGCTTCATTCATCTGATTTGTTAACACTTTGAGAGTAGGAATGAGAGGAGTCTCGGGTTTTCTTAAATGTCCATGAGACCTACAGTGAGAAATACAGTGAAGTCAACTGCCTTTTTTGGGAACACAACAATTACATGCATAATTCATGTGGATCAAAGCAAACCAGATTTGGTACTTTACTAGGGAGAAGTGAGTAAGGAGAAGGTGAAGGCTAAAGTGAAGGTGTCAAGGAAGATGCAGATTCTGAAAATTAAAACAACAATAATAAGAGGCCTAAGCTCCTGCAGAAGATGGGTAGGGATTTACATAGTTTGTATATACGGAATCAGGGCTTCCCTGGTGGCTCAGTGGTAAAGAATTCACCTGCTGATGCAGGAGACACGGGTTAGATCCCTGGTCTGGGAAGATCCCCTAGAGAAGGAAATGGCTACCCTAGTATTCTTGCCTGGGAAATCCCATGGTGGACAGAGGAGCCTGGCATACTGCAGTCCCTGGGGTTGCAAAGAGTTGGACATGACTGAGTGACTGAACAACAGCAACAACAAACACACGGAATCAGAAGACTTATGGCCTCAGTTTCTCAAGGTAGAGGAAGTAAGGCTGAATGCTGGGAGGAAGAGTGTAGAAGTGTGCTGGCAGCTAGACAAGGGTGGAAAATGTGATTGTGAAGTTCAACACAGGCACAGGAGACTGGCATGACCAGTTAAGCCTTGCTTCATGCTCCTTGGTGCCCCTGGCAGGATAGAATTTGGGGCTGTAAAGACCACTGGCCTTGACTAGAATAAGAGCGTCACATATTTATGTTCACTTTCATTTTTCTACTGTACCTTTGAGAAAAGTGAAAGTGAAAGTCGTGTCCGACTCTTTGCGACCCCATAGACTGTAGCTTACCAGGCTCCTCTGTCCATGGGTTTTTCCAGGCAATAGTACTGGAGTGGATTGCCATTTCCTTCTCCAGGGGATCTTCCTAACCCAGGGCTCGAACCCAGGTCTCCCGCATTGTAGACAGACGCTTTACTGTCTGAGCCACCAGGGAAGTCCTATACCTTTGAGAAGAGGTTTTCAAATACACATGTGTTTGTGGAACAGTTTATGTAATGTTCTAGTCTAATAGAATGAATAAAGACAATGTGATATTTTATAGAACTCTTCAAATTAAAGAATGTATCCTATTTTAAAATTGTCCTTCCTACTTTTGAAGGACAAACTGTCCATTCTTTACTAAAACCAGGAAACTGGATGATTATTTAGAAATTTTTGTCCTTATTTAGCAATAAAGCAGAAAAACATATATTCTCTAACATTTAATTTTTTTAGTCTGTAAAATCCCCAAATCTGATCATCAGTGCTCTTGAGAATGTTTTCTGAACTGTGAGCATAATTAAGCAAATGAAAGAGGAGAATAAAAAAATTATTTAGCAACTTGAATATTAGGTCCTAAATAGGAATCAGGACCTAAGGAATTAACATAAGGAAAACCTCATCCTCAGGGACACATGAACATTAAGATTCAGACGAGGGGTCGTTTAGGGATCCATAATGACCATATCTCATTGTGAAGCACTGCAGTGTAACTCTCAAATAGCTGCCATGGCAGAGACCATAGCTTATAATGTCATAGTCTATGTTGCCAAGGCAACAACACAGCCAGCAACAGAGGCTGACATTTTGAAACACACATGTGATTTCATTATTTACAAGTTATAGAGAGGCGAGCAGAGCCACTGTGGTGGCTTAGAAACATCTGTTCTAATACTGCCTACTTACTTTGAGAAAACAGCACATTATCACAGGTACCTACACTCATAAAGAGGCATAAACAGACTCATTCATTCATTCAACAAGCATTTACCTACTGAGCATCTGCTATGTCCCTAACGCTGGAAATGGGACATAGTCTTTGCTATTTTTGCTATATGCCTGATATATGATATAATTAAACTATCACAGAGATCAGTGTTCGAGGTCTTACTCTGAGGGGAAAGGTAATGCTCAAACAAGCAAGAGGTTGCGATTCTTTCTACTCCATCTGTCGTCATGAACATTTAGATGGTAATAATCTCTGCTACTATTTGTTTTCATTCTTCCCTCAAATAGCGATTCTAGTGGGGCATTTATCCTTCAAGATATTTTGTTAAAGGGGAACTCCTAATTAAATAATTTTGAAAAATGCAACAGAGCATATCTTGTTGCTACAGATTCAGAGGAACATTTCTTGGTAGGGTGTCTCTCTAAAACTCTGTTATGCAGTGTTAGTCTTCCAACGGAAACACTTTGGGAAAAGCTATCCCAGTGTCTATTATAAATTAAGATGATGGTGATGACACGGGCAATAAGTGCATTAGTCATGGGCAATTGAAAGGCAGTAAGCAACATACATACCACGGCATCAACCAAAGGCTGCATTCATAATTTATGAATCCCAAAGATGTTATTCAACCTTTTATTACATCTTCCCGTCAGAAACAGGCAGCAGGCACCCTGCGATAATGAAAATGTTTCTCACAACATGCCTCGTTTATACATCGTTCATGTACCTGCCTGATGAACTCAAATTTAGTCATCTGAACGCCAATCCTACTGGCTGTACTTAGGAGCATATTTAAATGGGTGAATGCAACATTCTTACTGAAGGCACTTATTTATTAAAGCATAGGTGTGAATCTAAATATGGGGTAGGATGGCAATGGTTCAGATTTGTGGGGGGACAGGGAGGCATGGCTCAGCTGCTGACAGATTCCCCCCTAAGATGGCTGTTAGCTAGTGATGTCCGCTCCGTGCCACTCCTGGCTTGAGATTTAGTGAGCAGCACCATGGTGCTGGCATGGCACTCAGGCTCATGCCTGGCTGAGTTATTGCTTTCGAAATAAAATTTCTCACTCTCAAACACCGTGGAGGACATTGGAATTCTTCTGTCTGCTTTTGTCATTAGTTTTATTCAGCTGGCACTGCCCTATTGCTACCTGGTCGTACAATTTAATTTGTGAGGGAAAGATAAATCATAGCTCTTATTCCCTACGGAGGGCAAGACGACTGAAGGAGCCACGCTGAGCCCCTTGCTGTGGAAAGGCTGCAAAGGTGTTATTAGATGGAGACAGTGCATAATTCTGATGCTCTTTGCAGCATCAGTGAGCAAATTGTATTCGTGGGCAGGTGCTCCTGAATAGCAGCATCGCCACGACTGTGTGTGGAGGATGAGGTCTGCGGGGAGGTTTGGCTCAAAGCCTTTCTCTGAGACAGCTTGGTGCAGGCACAGATGTCCCAAGTAGTAATGCGACAGAGCAGCCCTCATGCTGAGAAACACTGTATTGTCTGACTCTTTTCAACACCCTCTGCATATGTTCCTGTATTTTTATATCCATTTAGCTCTCACACTTCACTGATCTTTTAAATTTGTAAATTAACAAAAGAGACGTCTGTTTTGAGAGAACCTAAACTGGATTACATACTAAAAAAGAGAAGGCTTCTATCTAAAAGGTGCATGTGTGGGAAGAAGACCACCAGTTTTATCTGGGCTTCAGTTAAAATGCCAAATGGAGATTTTTTAAAATGCACATGAATATTCTTTTCTATAATATTAGAAAGTTGAAATCTAGTAGTTAGCAGAAAGCAAAAAGCAAATGTTTGGGGGCCTTCTGTTTCTGAAATGACGATTTTCCAAATAGTTTCAGTCATTCTAGTTTCATTCATTCCTTCTTTGCTATGCTGCATCAGATCTTTCAATATATGCTAAGATTACATCTTAAAAAGGACAAGACTATATTACAGTACATGGCGTCTGATATAACTGGGTTTGAAACTGCTGCTTTCAGTGTGAGAACAATATGTTATTTATTACCATTTCTAAACACCAGTTTCCTCAAGAGGGTAATGGGGATCATAGTGGAACCTTTTAAAGTGAGAATATTGCAAACATAAGAATGTTGTGAAGAAAAAGCACTATATGTAAATACTTTATATAGTGTTTGGCATAGTACATGCTTCTCAAATAATATTTATTATTATTATCTTTCTCTAAAAATGAATAATCTGTCAAAAACTTAAAAAGGTGAAGTACTTACCTTATTTTCATGTATGTGTACTTGGGTCCTTGTATCTATGTGTTTTGTTCGTCAACTGAAAGTGAAGATATGTAGTGTAAATCATCATACTTGTTTGAGCTACAATTTCTACCCCTTGTGTGATGAGAGATGATTTAGAATAAATGTGAACTTGGTTTTCAATAGTATTTGGATGCCACTAAAATGGTATGGAAAACAGTGAGGAAGAATTCTAGATTTATAATTTTACTTTTGTCACCAAGTTACTGTGAAGTGAGAGTATTTGAAATAATGCAGATTTTTAGAGAATAATCAGAAAGTGCAAGTAACCCAGAAGCTTGGTGTGTAGAGGCATTCATATTTATTGATTCATGTATTCACTCGCTTAATAAATATTAGTATCACATCTATCATGTTGCCTATGAGAGTTATTAGTTGTAAAAAATAGATGAGTAAGAGGTAAAAATCCTTGCCCTTAAGGAACTTGCCACCTTAGTGGAGAGACAAACAAGTAAAGAATATGCAAAGAATTATAAGCACAAATTCAGCTAATTTGATTTGCACAGCAAGTTAACATCTCTCCCCTATTGAAAGGAACTGGAAGTCTTAATTCATAAATATATAGCACCACCTTTGAAATTCTTGAATAATTTTATTTTAACTAACTTTTACTTTTGCTTCATATATATAGTCTCTCTTGAAAATGCTCAAGATTGTATATTTCTTTAAGCTTTTGTTAGCTTTTCATATTTTTTCTTTTAGAACAATTTACAGTTCAGTTTATTAAATGCCATCACGCACAGAGGAGAGAATACATAGAATTTAAAAGCAAAAATAAACATAGTTCATTTTAAAGAAGTTATCATAAAATGTTTATTTTCTATCAATATATGATATTAAGTAAAAGTAAATTTTATATGTTTTTGGTTTGATATGAAAAATGGATTTCAGGGGATCAGCCCCAAATGTAGTTGTGTTGATCAAAACAATTTTCTTTCTCTCTTCTCCCTTATTTATCCATCTCTCATTTCCTTCATTTTTCTTTCATTCTCTCTCCTCCCTTTACTCTCCTTTCTCTCTCTTCATGTCATTTTATTCCCTAAACTTGCTTGACTAATCACATTTATAAAAATAGTCAAGTATTTCTATTTTCTGAAGCAACAAATAGTCTTACATAGAATTAAGACCTAAACTTGGAAGTATCACTCATTTATTAATTGGCTTTAAAACTAAAACAAACAAACCCTATAAACATTTTCAGACAGAAGTTATTTCCAAAAATTACATGGAGGAAGAGCCACATGTGAGTAGAAAGGACACTGGTGCCTGGCTCTCCCTCTAAAATGTTATTTTTCTCAGGGAAGTTTCTTTACATCATGGGTTTCTACAATTATTATTGGTAAAATGAGGTGGTACATTGACTGTCTCACAATTTTGAGTATCAGAATACTTTTTTTTTTTTTCAAGTGAAAGCTTACAAGTTATACTATCACATGAAACAGTAAAAAAATAACTGGGTTAGCCAAAGTGAAGGTGAGCAGCTGAATGGGTAGGTCCTTGGTGCATCTGAGGAGCCCAGGGCACCAAAGAATGTAGTTTGAAAACTTCTGAGCTAGAAAATCTCTAAGGGCTTTTCTAGTGCTAACAGTGCATGACTACAGGTACTAAATAATTCACACTGAATTACACTTTAAAATCAATGGATGCCTCCCATTTTCAAGGAAGAAGTAACCAACGTTCTTTCTGCTTATGACATGTACTGCCTTTTTATCAACAAAACTCAGTAACCTAGAACTAATCTGCCTGAAAATTATCCATGACCAGAAAGAAATTTAGGCATAAAATAGACTGCTACTATTAGATCAGTAGATGAGGGCTATTGAAAACAATGTATTTTTATATACCATGAAAAGAGACCTTTAAATATAATAATCTAATATAGTAGTTCTTTAACTATTTGATTACACTATGATTTCCCTTCAGACAACCTCTATTGACCTACAGTGCTGTTGACTGCACTATTAGCTACATTTTTCTACGTATGTACAATGTGCTGTGCTGTGCTGTGCTGTGCTTAGTCGCTCAGTCATGTCCAACTCTTTGAGACCCCATTGACTGTAATCCCCTACGTTTATCTGTTCATGGGGATTCTGCAGGCAAGAATACTGGAGTGGGTTGCCATGCCCTCCTCCAGGGGATCTTCCCAACCCAGGGACTGAACGCAGGTCTCCTGTATTGCTGGTAGATTTTCTACTGTCTGAGCCACCAGTGAAGCCCACCTATATACAATAATTAATATCTATTCACCAGAAAGGATATGTAACATTAGAAAGTTAATAAGTCAATGTTTGATTTTAGCATTTCTTTTATAAGGGAAGCTTCACACATTTATGTTACTAATATCATCTATTACCATCAATTATTCACTTTCTACACATTTTATTCATCTATTCACATTAATTTCTTGGGCTCCAAAATCACTGCAGATGGTAACTGCAGCCATGAAATTAAAAAGATGCTTGCTCCTTGGAAGAAAAGCTATGATCAACCTAGACAGCATTTTAAAAAGCAGAGACATTACTTTGCCAACAAAGGTCTGTCTAGTCAAAGCTATGGTTTTTCCAGTAGTCATGTATGGATGTGAGAGTTGGACTATAAAGAAAACTGAAAGTGAAATTCACTCAGTTGTGTTTGACTTTTTGTGACCTCATGAACTATATAGTCCATAGAAAGAAAGCTGAGTGCCGAAGAATTGATGCTCTTGAACTGTGGTGTTGGAGAAAACTCTTGAGAGTCCCTTGGACAGCACGGAGATCCAACCAGTCCATCCTAAAGGAAATCAGTTCTGAATACTCATTGGAAGGACTGATGCTGAAGCTGAAACTCCAATATTTTGGCCACCTGATGAGAAGAACTGACTCATTTGAAAAGACACTGATGCTGGGAAAGATTGAAGGCAGGAGGAGATGGGGACAACAGAGAATGAGATGGTTGGATGACATTACTGACTCAATGGACATGAGTTTGAGTAAGCTCCGGAAGTTGGTGATGGACAGGGAAGCCTAGCGTGCTGCAGTCCATGGGGTAGCAAAGAGTTGGACACGACTGAGCAACTGAACTGAACTGACTGACTGATGATTCACATTAAAGATAGAGAGAGAATTCTATTTAAAGTTTTTGATAGGATATGTTTTCTTCTTTACATCTCTCCCATAAGACCAGAGCTACTTCTTTCTGCAGTGGCAGCTCATTATATTATAGGTATTAGGGATGGGAAGTGGATAACCTGGGAGATTTTCATTTCATGGAGGAGTTCCTCTCACACATATTATCAGATGAAAAATGTTAAGTTGATGTAAGGAGGATTACATCATGTTTTTACTTTTGTTACAATTGTAGGTGGGAGTTTTTCTTTACCAAGAATTGAGAGCTGGGATTTGAAGGGTGTGTGTGGAAATGTTCTCCAGAATGGGAAGTACACTGTGTCATGCCTGCCTTCTTTTTATTAATGAAATGGAAGGTATATTAAGGCTTGGTAGGCTCATACATCTATTATTGTTATGGGTCTTGTCTTTTGGGCGAAGTGATTCATTAGGGTAAAGAATCTTCCTTTACCTTCCTGTACTCCTTATATTAGGCTTCCCTGGTGGCTCAGCAGTAAAGACTCCACCTTCAGTGTAGCAGACGCTGGTTCAATATCTGGGTCGGGAAGATCTCCTGGAGGAGGGCATGGCAGCCCCCTCCAGTATTCTTGTCTGGAGAATCCCTGGACAGAGGAGCCTTGTGGATTACAGCCCCTAAGGTTGCACAGAGTCGGAGACGACTGAAGCAACTTAGCACACACAAATGCACTCCATATATCAACACATTTTATACCATGTGATAGAATTTACCTTCTCATGGTTCTTAGATATCTTAGTTACACTGGAAATGTCACTCTATTTGCACACATTATTTGTGCTTAGTATTGAAATAGTGAGCAGATTCTATCTTGTGTCCAAAGAGTAGCCTGAAGAAGTTGTGAAATCTGTGGTCCATTCAGTATGAGTGAGAAGAGCTAAATATTTTTTATTCTCAACCAAAAGTCACTTTTGGCATGCATGTTTTCTCATCCTGGTGGTTAACACACACACAAAAAAATAGTCAATAATATTCAGCGCATCTTTAGTTTCTAATTCTTTTCAGAGTCTGGAGTGTTGTGTTAGGAAATTCAGAGGCTGCCTCCAAGACCAGAAGGAAAGAATGCCATAATCAATAGGAATGTCTGCCAGAGGTACAGGCGGAAGCAGTGACATATTCAATAAATCTGTCGTATTTGTATTATTAGAAAATGTTGTTTAATGTATTAATTTATTTAGTTATTTGAGAATGCGCAGGCATCTTATCTTGCTCAACGTTTATCAGGATGGAGTTTTACTCAAAATTTGCCATTATTTTGATTGCTCTATACAGTTTGGGTAAGTGCTGATATCTGAAGTATTTTTCTGGTAATAGTTATTTTTTTTCCTGCTCCAATAAGTTGGCATTTAAGCAGATTTTTGTGCATTTTTAACAACTCCAAACTGCTATTTTAAAATTTCTAGCATTTTAGATACATCTTTAGCATTAATGAAACACTAATGCATGAAGCAGCCTCATGGAATACCTCTGTAACTTTTATTGTAACTCTGTTATCAGGAACCTTGTTCATTATATTTTCAATGTCTCATCTGTAAAAAAAGGAAAATGTTGATACGATTTCTCCTGGAGTCCAGCATGTGGAACACATTAATATCTGTTGTTCAACTGGTTTGCTACCTACCTCTAAGAGCCATGTTTACATTTTTGCCCTGGCTTCTAGGAAACCTAGTAGAAACTTGAGGTAAATGTCTTCTCATTTACAAAGTAGTTTTGTCTTTTGATTGTATTAATGCTTTTTGGTTTGTTACCCCATTCCCTTTTCATCAACTGTCTTAAATTCTGTCTCAAATTGGATAAATTTTAAAGTAAAGTAAAAAATCTACACCTTTTCCATCTTATTCACACTCTTTCTTTTTCCAGCTTTTATGCTTTTGTGTGAGTCTGAAATGCTCCTGAAAGCAGTAACTGAGACAAGGGCTTTCGCACAGATGGTGTTAGGGAAGTTAGAAGAGAGAAAAGGAAGGAAAGACGAGAGACAGTGAAACAAGAGGAGGGGCAGCCAATCCTCTGGGAATGTGCCACCGTGGTTTCTGTGAGGCACCATGGAAGCTCTCTCCAGCCAAGACTTTCTGAAGTGTCATGGAGAACACAGCTCAGGAATGTCTTCTTTTGTGAAAGAAAGGATCAGATTCCTTCTACCCTCTCCATTAGTCAAAATGAGCCTCCTAGTTTGTTAATAAGTGCTCACACCCACCCCATGATGTGGCATCCAAGAGTCTCCAAGCCAAAAACATGACAGATATATCATGCTGTCAGGTTACACGGGTGAAAACTCATTGCTGTAGCACCGCTCAGGAAAAAAAGTGAGTCGAATGGATGCAGTGGGCAAGAAATGTCCTATATACTGTTCAACTCCAGGTAGTACACCCTGGGGGCATTGCCTGAATTTTCCCTCTAAGATCTGACCCCACTGTATGCTGCAGATCAGCATGAGGGCAGCATATACCGCACCCCTTCCTTAGTGGTCAGAGAACAGGGCCACACCATTTTGTTTATTGAGTGGGTCTTTTTTGGGGAGAAGAAACTCACTTAGTGAAAGATAAAAGGGATATAATCAAGGAGTCTTAAAGGATTTCCCAGAGGTGGAGACTTGGGAATTACCTCAGTGGTTTTACTGCGATCTCTGGGATGGTGAAAATGATTCTTTTTCTGACCTGACATCTGTCAGATACACCTGGGTCTGTGTGACTAGGAATTAGTTTGCCATAGAGTTTGAATCATAGGAGCTGCCAATTAAGCAGAAAGGAGAATGCAGATTCTTGGTTAATTTTTACTCTATTTTCCTTTGCTAATCTTTGCCTTCTTCCTAACCCTCAACTTCCAATAACTGGCCCCTTTTCTCCATCTGAAGAGCTCTTGAAAGTGAAAGTGAAAGAAAGTGAAAAAGAAGTCGCTCAGTCATGTCCAACTCTTTGCAACCCCGTGGACTGTAGCCCACCAGGTTCCTCCGTCCATGGGATTCTCCAGGCAAGAATACTGGAGTGGGTTGCCATTTCCTTCTCCAGGGGAATCTTCCCGACCCAGGGATCAAACCCAGGTTTCCCGCATTGCAGGTAGATGCTTTACCCTCTGAGTCTTACCAAATATCAAAAACTAGCATGAAGGTATATTTTACTCTTGTCTTCTCAGCTCCCACAGAACAATCTGGTATTTCCACTGGTAAAGAGGTTTTAAATCTGTTGTTAGCCATGGGATCAGTTTACTAGATCCTTTATAGGACATGGAAGCATATGTGGCAACAGTTTATACTCCTGGTGGAGAAAACTGATAGATGTTCAAAGATGGAAAGTTGGAGGTTGTAGCCTAGGCAGTAGCATTTAGTGTTTAGAGGCAAAGTCTCCAGGTTGCTGATCTGGCTCCAACACATTCTGGCTATGTGGCCTTTGGAAAATTTACTTATTCTCTGTAGGCTTCGGTTCTTTCAATCAATATAAGATTGAAAAATATGTAAATTGTATGGGTCTGTTGTGCGGAACAAATGAGGCTGTTTACGAAAATTGCTTAATATAGCGCCATGCACAAAGAAAGTGATTAACAAGGCTAGTTAGTAGTATACCAACCACTATGGTAAGAAAATGGAGAAGGTAGAGCCAGAGACTCCAAGGGTTCCAGAAGTAAGGAAAATTAAGATGTGGTGAATTCTGTGACTGACACAGATCAACAAAGAGGATAAACCACATAATCTTGCAGCCCAACCAACTTATTGTCCCCGTAGTCATGGTCTTTCATGGGGCCTAATTTCCCCTCTTAATGTCTGTACCAACTCTTAGTCCCAATAGCTAAAACACCCAAGCAGACTCAAAGGAATTTCTCTCATTAATTTGGTTCTTCCCCTTACCTACTTTGGGTCTTCCAGCTGCCATCTTAATACAGATGAACTAAAAGACATTGCTGAGGTAAGGGTAGTGAAAAACAGTCACTCCACACAAACTCATCAAAGCAAATCAAACTTCTGATTTCTCCAAGAGCATAGGAGAAATGTTTCCAAACAAAACTTTAGAAACCAAGAAGAGTGAGAATATGATGTTGATCTCAATAATTAAAAGCCATTAGGTAAATAGTCACTAACTGGATATTTTCACTGCATCCACTTTAGAACTGATTTTTCATTTGATAACTTTAATCTCTGAGTCCATAAGAGTGTATCATCTTTAGTTTGGAAAACTGTTTGAAAATTTTTTCTGTTCTATTATAGAAAACTAAACTAATAGTAGACAAGGTTATCTCATGTACAACTATCAGTGTTTGGGAACAGTTGCTAAACAGATAGAAAGGCACACTTTTGCAGAGAATGAGTTTTTAAACCAGTGCTAATCTCTGTGATGAAAGTGAAAGTGGAGAGTGAAAAAGCTGGCTTAAAGCTTAACATTCAGAATATGAAGATCATGGCATCTGGTCCCATCACTTCATGGGAAATAGATGGGGAAACAGGGGAAACAGTGTCAAACTTTATTTTTCTGGGCTCCAAAATCACTGCAGATGGTGACCGCAGCCATGAAATTAAAAGACGCTTATTCCTTGGAAGGAAAGTTATGACCAACCTAGATAGCATATTCAAAAGCAGAGACATTACTTTGCCAACAAAGGTTGGTCTAGTCAAGGCTATGGTTTTTCCTGTGGTCATGTATGAATGTGAGAGTTGGACTGTGAAGAAGGATGAGCGCCGAAGAATTGATGCTTTTGAACTGTGGTGTTGGAGAAGACTCTTGAGAGTCCCTTGGACTGCAAGGAGATCCAACCAGTCCATTCTGAAGGAGATCAGCCCTGGGATTTCTTTGGAAGGAATGATGCTAAAGCTGAAACTCCAGTACTTTGGCCACCTCATGCGAAGAGTTGACTCATTGGAAAAGACTCTGATGCTGGGAGGGATTGGGGGCAGGAGGAGAAGGGGACGACAGAGGATGAGATGGCTGGATGGCATCACTGACTTGATGGACGTGAGTCTGAGTGAACTCCGGGAGTTGGTGATGGACAGGGAGGCCTGGCATGCTGCGATTCATGGGGTCACAAAGAGTTGAACACGACTGAGCGACTGAACTGAACTGAACTGAACTGAATCTCTGTCTATTTTAATATTGCATTTTAAATTAGATCTCTTTTCAACCTAGCTAATTCTCTGTTCTGTGGGTGTAGACCCACATTGTCATAAATGTTAAGGAGAAATGGAAACAGATATTATTCCATGTCTTCATCATATTCTTTGATATGATATTGATACTATATTCTATTGACTGAATACCAAGAAGGCAGACAAAAGAACTAATAATCTCTGAAAATGTAGCAGAATGCCTTGCATTCTCCAGATGAAGTGTTATTGTTTATCCACACAGAATTCATCTGCAGGGTAAGCTAAAATTGAATTTTACATATCACCAAATACTCAGGTTATCATTGAATTGAAGATTTCAGAAGTCAACATTATTTGACTTATTTTAAAATCAAGTAGATATAAATGAATTTCATGGGAAAGAAAAAAGAATACCTAGTCAGGAAGGGAGTTTGATTGTGACGACCCTATCAAGGGTGAGTAAGATGTCAACAGTCTCTTCAAAGCAGTTAAATTGCTTGGTTAATTGAAGTGTTTACCACACTGAAGGAAGTGTGCCATAGGTAGTCCATAAGGTCAGAGTTAAAATGCATTGTCTCGGTTAAGAAGAAAATTATGCATTTTCAATTATTTTTTAATTCTTCTGATTATGTGTGTGAGGTAGCCTCAGCTTGATGCTAAATGCCTTGTCTTTCCAACATTTACAAATTTCCTTTCTTAACATATAAGGAGAAGGGCTTAAGATTTTGCTTTCTGTAGGCAAGAACATCAATAACAATACAAAAATAATAGCAAATGATTTTTAGAGCTCTATGTACCAGGTAGGCTTCCTAGGTAGCTCAGTGATAAAACAATCCACCTGACAATGCAAGAGGCACAGGAGATGTAGGTTTGATCCCTGGGTCGGGAGGGTCCCCTGGAGTAGAAAAAGGCAATCCACCCCAGTATTCTTGCCTGGAAAATTCCATGGAGAAGAGCTGGCAGGCTACAGTCCATGGGGCCGCAAAGAGTCAGACATATCTGAGCATGCATGCACATGTACCAGGTAAACTTATAAGAACCTCACATATGTAAACTCACAGAGAAGTTCAGTTTATCTATACAGGAAAGTGGGTAAGTCATATATTTAGAGTAATGATTTTTAAAAAACTGAACTCATTCTTTTAACTTGCACCCTAGTCAAGAAACAGAATATAGCAAGCACCCCTCTGTTGGAAGACTTCTTCTGTTCCTACCTCATGTTAGTGCTAAGTTGCTTCGGTTGTGTCCAACTCTTTGCAACCCTATGGACTATAGCCCACCAGGCTCCTGTGCCCATGGGATTCTCCAGGCAAGAATACTGGAGTGGGTTGCCATGTCCTCCTCCAGGGGATCTTCCTGACCCAGGGATCAAACCCACATATTCTGTGGCTCCTACACCACAGGCAGATTCTGTACTGCTGAGCCATCAGGGAAGCCCACTATTCCTACCTACCCGAGGGTAATTGTATCCTGACTTCTAACAACTTAGATTAATTTTGCCTTTTAACGTATTATATGAATAGATACACCTGTATATACTTCTTGTGCTCAACGTTTTGTTTGTGAGATTAATCCATAACATTATTTGGAATTATAAATTATTTATTTTCATTGCTGAATACTATTCCATTGTTTAAAGATATCACCATTCATTTATCCATTACATTATCATCCATTCCATTATTGTCCATTTGTACAGTTTCCAACTTGGGGCTGCAAAGAATGGTGCTGCTATGAATATTCTACTACATGTCTTTTGACAAATACATAAGCATATTTCTATTGTGCATATGCTCTATGAGTAGAATTGTTGAATCATAGGTATGCCTTGAATCAACTTTAGTAGAAGAGTTTTCCAAAGTGATTATATCCATTTACATTTACACCTGTAGTTTGTGAGTATTCCAGTTACTCCATAATCCTCTCAATACTTGCTACTTTTTTTCATTTTAGCCATTATAAAGGAGCCAAAGAAACATACCAGATATTCTAGACTAAGCTTCTAGGAATTTAGTCATCCTGAAGAATTGGATTGCCAGGTGAGCTGTGCCTTTGTCATGACCCATATCAACAAAACAGCTACCCTTTCTCTATTTCTCTTTTCTTTTTACAACATTTAAAAATTGTAAAATATAGCATAATATATATAGACAAGCTGTAAAGCTTAATAAATAACAGAGTAAACATTGTTCATCAGCATTCAGATTAAGAAAGAGAACACCATCTCCAGCTCCCAGAAGACCCTGTCTGTTTCTTCTGACCTTAAATTCCTACCTCCAACAACCTGACTTTTGATGATAGTTCTGTAAAAATTTCCTAATGTTTCTTAATAGTTCTACCACATATATGTAAACATGTTAGCTTACTTTCTTTTTTGTTTGGAAGACAATCATGCTGAACTATTGTTGTATGTCATGCTTCCGTGAGGTTCTTGCATGTTTCATGTATTGATAGCATAGTACATTTTCATTGCCTTATGGTGCCCTGTTGCATATACTAAAAATTATTCATTCTACTGTTAAAAGACTTTTGGCTTATTGCCTGTTGGCCATCCTAAACAATGCTGCTATGAGAATTCTTATGTGTTCTTTGTACATGTGGATATGTTAATGGTATATACCTAACATCTTTTTCACTTTTAATAGATAATGCAGGAGATGTGGGTTTGATCCCTGGGTTGGGAAGATCCCCTGGAGAAGAAAATGGCAACCCACTCCAGTATTCTTGCCTGGGAAATCCTATAGACAGAGGAGCCTGTCAGGCCTCAGTCCACGGAGTCACAAAGAGTTGAACATGACTGAATGACTAAACAACAGTGACAGATATTTTCAGAAGTTGTTTCACTAATTTAAACTATTACTGGAAGTTTACAAGAATAGATATTGTTCTAAATTCTTACCCACACTTGTTATCGGTAGCCTTTATGTGACCTGGCCATTATGTTGTAATATTTCATCGTGGTTTTTAATTTGTATTTCCCTGATGATGGAGGAAGTTTAACACCTTTGTGCACTTATTGGTTCTTTGGATTTCATTCTTTGTGAATGGCCTGTTCAAGTTTTTGCCCATTCTTCTGCTGGGTAGTCTGTCCTATTGATTTCATTTTCGGAAATACTTTATATATTCTGGATACTAGTTTTGTACCATGCAATTATATTACAAATATATCATCTTCAACTGTGGGTGCTTTAATTTTCATTACCTTTGTGGCTCATGAAGTTCAATATCTTTTTATGTTTATTAGGCATTTAGACATTTTAGAAAAGGCAGAGGAACCAGAGATCAAATTGCCAACATCTGCTGGATCATGGAAAAAGCAAGAGAGTTCCAGAAAAACATCTATTTCTGCTTTATTGACTATGCCAAAGCCTTTGACTGTGTGGATCACAATAAACTGTGGAAAATTCTTCAAGAGATGGGAATACCAGACCACCTGATCTGCCTCTTGAGAAATTTGTATGCAGGTCAGGAAGCAACAGTTAGAACTGGACATGGAACAACAGACTGGTTCCAAATAGGAAAAGGAGCACATCAAGGCTGTATATTGTCACCCTGCTTATTTAAATTATATGCAGAGTACATCATGAGAAATGCTGGACTGGAAGAAACACAAGCTGGAATCAAGATTGCCAGGAGAAATATCAATCACCTCAGATATGCAGATGACACCACCCTTATGGCAGAAAGTGAAGAGGAACTAAAAAGCGTCTTGATGAAAGTGAAAGTGGAGAGTGAAAAAGTTGGCTTAAAGCTCAACATTCAGAAAACGAAGATCATGGCATCCGGTCCCACCACTTCATGGGAAATAGATGGGGAAACAGTGTCAGACTTTATTTTTGGGGGCTCCAAAATCACTGCAGATGGTGACTGCAGCCATGAAATTAAAAGACGCTTACTCCTTGGAAGGAAAGTTATGACCAACCTAGATAGCATATTCAAAAGCAGAGACATTACTTTGCCCACAAAGGTTCATCTAGTCAAGGCTATGGTTTTTCCAGTGGTCATGTATGGATGTGAGAGTTGGACTGTGAAGAAAGCTGAGTGCTGAAGAATTAACGCTTTTGAACTGTGGTGTTGGAGAAGACTCTTGAGAGTCCCTTGGACTGCAAGGAGATCCAACCAGTCCATTCTGAAGGAGATCAGCCCTGGGATTTCTTTGGAAGGAATGATGCTAAAGCTGAAACTCCAGTACTTTGGCCACCTCATGCGAAGAGTTGACTCATTGGAAAAGACTGATGCTGGGAGGGATTGGGGGCAGGAGGAGAAGGGGACGACAGAGGATGAGATGGCTGGATGGCATCACTGACTTGATGGATGTGAGTCTGAGTGAACTCCGGGAGTTGGTGATGGACAGGGAGGCCTGGCATGCTGCTATTCATGGGGTCGCAAAGAGTCGGACACGACTGAGCGACTGAACTGAACTGAGACATTCTCTTTGGAGAAGAATTCAAACTTTTTTGTACAGATTTCTGTTTGGTTGTATAATTCGTAAGAGATTGTTGATTTGTAGGGTTTTCTTTAAAAAATATATCGTGGGTATAAGTTCTTTGTCAGATAAATATATTATAAATATATATTTTTTTGCCCATGGGTTGCTTTTAGAACTATTATCACTGTCTTGATATACATAAATTTGCAGTAAAATTCCATTTTAATTCTTTAAAAGGTAATGGCTTGTGGGTTTTGTTTTCTGCCTAAGAAATCTTTCTTTTAAGCCTAACTCATGAAGATGGTCTTCTGTAAGCTTTGTTTTCTTTTTTTACATTCACATCTTCAATTCACTGGAATTGATTTTTTGTTATAGAATGAAATCGGGGTTGAGATACATATTTTCCAATAGATGTCCAGTTGATGCAGCACTATTGAGTAAGAAGACTATCCCTTTTCCACTGGATTGTATACTGCTATCTTAATTGTCTTTCAGGTGACAGAAATGTGTAGCACTGAGTACATCCATTTCTGGCATTATATTTTGTCTCATTGATCAGTTTGTCTATCATTTCTCCAATGTACTGATATCTTGATTAATATAGCTATCTAATAGTGAAATGCTTTCAAGTTTGCTCTGCTTTTTCAAATTGCCTTGGCCATTTTCCATATAAACTGCCTTGTATTTCATATAAAACTTAAAATCAAGTTGTAAATTTTTTTAAAACAACAACAACAAAAAACTAGAGAATTTGATTAGAAAAATATAACATCTTTAGATCAGTTCCAAGAGACTTGACACCTTTATTTCATTTAATTTTCACTAAAGTTCTCTGCAATAAGAATTATTACTATCCACAATTTATCAGTGAGATAACTGATGCAAAGATCTTGAGAAATTTATCATCCAGATTGTTAGTACTTTATTTTGAATTCTTATCCAGATTGTCCAAAGAAGAATATAGGTAAAATTTAATACATGTTTCATTTATATAATATTTAACTTTATAATTACTTTATATTTATGACCTGTGATAAAAGTTTCCAAATAAATAGTAATGGGAAGTTTATATTTGAAATTAAAAATGAAACTATTTAATGAAAATCTTAAACAAATAATTTAGGTTCCAGGCAGACAGTAAAAATTGAGAAATTTGTCCATGAAAGATAAATTGTTCTTTAGGAAACTTTGACCAATTGACTTTCAGTTGCTTGTTTGATGGTTACAAATGAATGCTGAGCTGGTCTGAAACAATAACTAGTCAAAGATGTCTAGCTCATGCCATCGACATGGATGCAGGTAGTTTACTTGATTTTGCTCCTGCCAGCTGGATGACACGTGACTCTAAAACCATTAGGTGCACCAAAATATTTAGGAAATGAGAAGGGAGACTAGCACATAGCCCCATTTTGAATTGTTTAGAATTGAAACAGTTCAATTCTAAAAGTTCAATTCTCCTCCATTAAAAAGCTATGTTATAAACATTCCCATTCCAGTAATAATATTAATTTCTGAAAAGCAAGATTAACTTGAGCTTTACAATACAATTATTTTGCTTTAGGAACAGACATTCAGTTATGAGGGAATTGAGCTTATAATCTTGAAGTTTCCCCTAATGTATAAAATTCTATTATTCTGTGAAATCAAAGAACTGGAAAAGATTATTGAATACTGCAAAAAAAAAATTATCCTATACTATTTCCTTGGTGAAAATGAAACAGAGTTCATCCATGGTAGCTATGACTTTAGCATGAACAATTAACAAATGCTTACTAAGCTACGGGCACAGTTGTAGGTATTGTACATATGTGTGTGTTAGTCGCTAAGTCATGTCTGACTCTTTGCGAACCCGTGGACTATAGCCCTCCAGGCTTCTCTGTCCATGAAATGTTTCAGGAAAGAATACTGGAGAGGTTAACCCCTTCCTTCTCCAGGGGTCTTCCTGACTCAGGGATCAAAATCATGTTTCCTGTATTGCAGGCAGATTCTTTACCATCTGGGCCACCATACCACTGAACCAAATATACTTCTGTTTGTATGAAGCTTATAGTCTAATAAATTAGTCTGCATGGAATATGTGTATGTGTGAGGTGGCAAGAATACACAGAACTATACAAAAAAGATCTTCATGATCCAGATAATCACAATGGCGTGATCACTCACCTAGAGCCAGACATCCTGGAATGCGAAGTCAAGTGAGCCTAAGGAAGAACCATCACTAGAAACAAAGCTAGTGGAGGTGATGGAATTCCAGTGGAGCTATTTCAAATCCTAGAAGATGACACTGAGAAAGTGCAGCACTCAATATGCCAGCAAATCTGGAAAACTCAGCAGAGGCCACAAGACTGGAAAAAGTCAGTTTTCATTCCAATCCCAAAGAAAGGCAATGCCAAAGAATGCTCAAACTACCACACAGTTGCACTCATCTTACATGCCAGCAAAGTAATGCTCAAAATTCTCCAAGCCAGGCTTCAACAGTACATGAACCATGAACTTCCAGATGTTCAAGTTGGATTTAGAAAAGGCAGGGGAACCAGAGATCAAATTAACAACATCCATTGGATCATCGAAAACGTTAGAGTTCCAGAAAAACATCTACTTTTGCTTTATTGACTATGCCAAAGCCTTTGACTGTGTGGATCCCAACAAACTATGGAAAATTCTTAAAGAAATGGGAATACTAGACCACCTGACCTGCCTCCTGAGAAATCTGTATGCAGGTCAAGAAGCAACAATTAGAACTGGACATGGAACAACAGACTGGTTCCAAACAGGAAAAGGAATACGTCAAGGCTGTATATTGTCGCCCTGCTTATTTAACTTATATGCAGAATACATCATGAGGAATCCAGGACTTGGTGAAGCACAAGCTGGAATCAAGATTTCCGGGAGAAATATCAATAACTTCAGATATGCAGATGACACCACCCTTAGGGCAGAAAGAGAAGAATTAAAGAGCCTCTTGATGAAAGTGAAAGAGGAGAGTGAAAGTTGAGTTAAAACTCAACACTCAGAAAACTAAGATCATGGGATCTGGTCCAATCACTTCATGGCAAACAGATGGGGAAACAGTGGAAACAGTGACAGACTTTATTTTTTTAGGCTCCAAAACCACGGCAGATGGCAACTGCAGCCATGAAATTAAAAGACACTTTCTCCTTGGAAGAAAAGTTATGACCAACCTAGACAGCATATTAAAAAGCAGAGACATTACTTTGCCAACAAAGATCCATCTAGTCAAAGCTCTGGTTTTTCCAGTGGTCATGTATGGATGTGAGAGTTGGACTATAAAGAAAGCTGAGCACCAAAGAATTGATGCTTTTGAACTGTGGTGTTGGAGAAGACTCTTAAGAGTCCCTTGGACTGCAAGAAGATCCAACCAGTCCATCCTAAAGGAAATCAATCCTGAATATTCATTGGAAGGACTGCTGCTGAAGCTGAAACTCCAATTCTCTGGCCACCTGAGGTGAAGAACTGACTCATTTAAAAAGACCCTGATGCTGGGGAAGATTGAGGGAAGGAGGAGAAGGGCACGACAGAGGATGATATGGTTGGATGGCATCACTGATGCAATGGACATGAGTTTGAGTAAGCTCCGGGAGTTGGTGATGGACAGGGAGGCCTGGTGTGCTGCAGTCCATGGGGTCACAAAGAGTCAGACATGTCTGAGCAACTGAACTGTGTGTGTGTGTGTGTGTGTGTGTGTGTGTGTGTGTGTATTAAATATCTCTTAGTCATGTCCAACTTTTTGTGACCCCATGGACTGTAGCTTGCCAGGCTCCTCTGTCCAAGGAATTATCCAGGTAAGAATACTAGGTGGTTTTCATTTTCTTCTCTATTCCATGGAGTATCACAATGAAAATTAAGTCTTAAAATTTGGTAAGACACTGAGAAAATTTCTGTTACTTCTTTGAGTCCTTGGTTGCCTATAGGGTGCTATTTTATAGGTTGTATGTGTTGATATGCATTTAGAGAGAAAAACCTCTCTTAGAAAAATCATGAGCAGAATACTGAGTATTTTTTTAACTTCCAAGTTCACTCATGAAATTCTAAAGAGCCTCAATTTGTTTTTTACCGTTCTAGTTTATATGCTTTATCAGATCAGGTGCAATATTGAAGGTCAGAGTTAAGTTAAGGCAGAAATGATTCTCACCTGAATCCAAAATATCTTCCTTAAGGAAGGAGAGAAAAGAGTGTTGACCATTAAATAATGAAATATATTTCTCCCTTAATCAGAAAGGTAAGTAAAATTTCCCTTTGGGCTTAATCAGAAGCCTATTTAGCACTTGCAATATACAATCATACAAAATGTAAGCAAGAATTTCCATATTTTATTAATGTAGTAAATTCTGTTATAAGAGCTAAAATAGCTTTTCCAAATGAGATTTTTCAATATAAGAATCCTTTTCAGAATTACTACCAGTTCTGTCAGGCTGATAACCCAATACTGTGATGTCACCAAACCGACTATATTTGCTTAGAAAAACTGTGTACACATTAGCATTTGGGGTCATATATGTTATAATATGCCAGGCCAAAGATGCTCAACATTGCTCATTATTAGAGAAATGCAAATCAAAACTATCACCTCACACCAATTGGAGTGGCCATCATAAAAAGTCCACAGACAATAAATGCTGGAGAGGGGAACGGAGAGAAGGGAATGCTCTTGCACTGTTGGTGGGAATGTAAATTGATAGAGCCACTATAGAAGATGGTATGGAGATTCCTTAAAAAATTAGGAACAAAACCACCATATGACCCAGCAATCCCACTACTAGGCATACACCCTGAGAAAACCAAAACTGAAAAAGACACATGTACCCCAAAGCTCACTGAAGCACTGTTTACAATAGCTAGGACATGGAAGCAACCTGGATGGCCATAGATGGATGAATAGATAAAGAAATTGTGGTACATATGTACAATGGAATGTTAGCCATAAAAAGGAATGTGTTTGAGTCAGTTCTAATGATGTGGATGAACCTAGAGTCTATTACACAGAGTGAAGTAAGTCAGAAAGAGAAAGACAAATATCATATAGCCTCTTGAGAAACCTGTATGCAGGTCAGCAAGCAACAATTAGAACATGGAACAACAGACTGGTTCCAAATAGGAAAAGGAGTACATCAAGGCTGTATGTTGTCACCCTGCTTATTTAACTTATATGCAGAGTACATCATGAGAAACGCTGGACTGGAAGAAACACAAGCTGGAATCAAGATTGCCAGGAGAAATATCAATCACCTCAGATATGCAGATGACACCACCCTTATGGCAGAAAGTGAAGAGGAACTAAAAAGCCTCTTGATGAGAGTGAAAGAGGAGAGTGAAAAAGTTGGCTTAAAGCTCAACATTCAGAAAACGAAGATCATGGCATCCGGTCCCATCACTTCATGGGAAATAGATGGGGAAACAGTGGAAACAGTGTCAGACTTTATTTTTCTGGGCTCCAAAATCACTACAGATGGTGACTGCAGCCATGAAATTAAAAGACGCTTACTCCTTGGAAGGAAAGTTATGACCAACCTAGATAGCATATTCAAAAGCAGAGACATTACTTTGCCAACAAAGGTCCGTCTAGTCAAGGCTATGGTTTTTCCTGTGGTCATGTATGGATGTGAGAGTTGGACTGTGAAGAAAGCTGAGCACCAAAGAATTGATGCTTTTGAACTGTGGTGTTGGAGAAGACTCTTGAGAGTCCCTTGGACTGCAAGCAGATCCAACCAGTCCATTTTAAAGGAGATAAGTCCTGGGTGTTCTTTGGAAGGACTGATGTTAAAGCTGAAACTCCAATACTTTGGCCACCTCATGCAAAGTGTTGACTCATTGGAAAAGACTCTGATGCTGGGAGGGATTGGGCGCAGGAGAAGGGGACGCCAGAGGATGAGATGGTTGGATGGCATCACCAACTCGATGGACATGAGTTTGGGTAAACTCCGGGAGCTGGTGATGGGCAGTGAGGCCTGGCATGCTGTGATTCATGGGGTCGCAAAGAGTCGGACACGACTGAGTGACTGAACTGAACTGAAGTGAACTGAATGCATATATATGGAATCCAGAAAGATGGTACTGATGAACCTATTTGCAGGGTAGTAGTGGAGATGCAAACATAGAGAACAGACTTATGCCCACGGGGTGGCAGTGCAAAGGATCGGGTGGGATGAATGGAGAGAGTATCATGAAAACATATACACTACCATATGTAAAATAGATAGCCAATAGGAACTTGCTGTATGACTCAGGGAGCTTAAGCTGGTCTCTGTAACAACCTAAAGAGGTGGGATGAGGTGGGAGGTGGAAGGGAGGTTTAAAAGGGAGGGGACATATGTATACCTATGGCTGATTCATGTTGATATATGACAGAAACCTAGCTAACATTATAAAGCAATTATCCTTCAATTAAAAAAAAAATACCAGGCCAGCCTCATCAGGAAGCATCATATCAGGTGGAATGCATTTTTGTTATAAGAATAAGGCTATCTCAAAAGCTGATATTCAGGAATTACCAGCATAAACATGGTTGACCCAGTCTTGTCTCTATCAAAATTACTTTGAGGGCAGAACAAGAAAAGAGGCTGAAATCTCATTTTCTAAAAGTCAGGTCCCTTGTATTCATGAGTTAATTGAAGCCCAAGGCAGACAGTTGGGGGCGGAGTTGTGGGGGGGATAAAAAATCACCAGTATAGAGAGAATGTTCAATTATTCAACTCTTATTTTATTTTTGTTTTTCTTTGTCTTGTGTTTTCAAAGCCCTGTAAGAAAGAAACTCAGACCACAAAAAGGATGAATCTAATACTGGTGCAAAAAGCACTGAAACCCAAGGTAAGTGAGCTGTTTGTGATAGTACATGATCTCACAATGAATTTGTTTCCTGACATATTCAACTATAACCTAGAGTACAAAGAAAAACTGCACATTTGATTATGTATCCTCTGTTGGTAGTCTTTGAGTAACAAGAAATGAAAATTAAATGTGGAGAATGGAGGTAATGTGAATGTTTTAAAAGAAAATTCTGGGAACGAAGTGTAAGATTTACTTATTTCAGAGAAGGAATGGGCCACAAATTATTAGATTAGTAAATAATGATCCTAATAGCAAACAATTGCTTTTCAGAGGTGTTTACTAATCTGGAAGAGAGGAAATAAGTATTCAAAATATTTCAATAAATGTTCTATAGATACTCTTCATCTGATTTTCAACATAGCCATTTGACACAGCAGAATAAGCCCACACACTGTTCTGTTCCTAGCCACATGTTTGTACAATGAGCTTTATACTGTTTTCAATAAATATTTTACTGAAACCTAATTCTAATAAATACTTCAATAACCTGCTTTTATGAATGTAACTGAATTAATCAGAACAATATTTTTACCTTGGTTTTCAGAGTAAAACACGTATAAATAATCAAAATTCTTTGTCAACTAGAATCTTTTTTTAGTATTATCACTAAATTACTGATGTTCCCTCTGAAACATATAAGGTTTTTAATGACCAGACTTTACAGGTGAGACATTTTGAGTTTCTCTTGGTTTCTACCTTTCATAGATTGGTAAAGCATCACAATTGTCCTATAATTAAACTCTTCAACAATCACAGTTTGAGCTTTTCATTTAGCTATTTAGTACTTATCCTTCCAGGGCACTGTTGTTACCCATATGGGAGAGGAGCAGCAGATTGCCTATCTGTTCCTTTTGAATTTCCTGCTAAACCATAAAATATGGTGTTTTCTTTCTGGTTTCTTGTCACTATTCTCTACAATCAAGAAAAGTAGTGAAGCAGAGTAGGAGTATCTCAGTCTCTTATGGAAAATCTTGATGCACCTGTCCAGACTCATTTGGGAACATAGGGCTTACCTACATAAAACAATGTGTGTGTTAATTAAAAAAACTCAGGACTATAAAAGCTAGGAGGCAAATTGCTGTCTGGAAGTCACTCATGGTCAGTAACCTCTATATACATCCCTAGATATGTGTACAGAAACTTGAATTGCATCTGTGGTGAAGTAGTTTCACTTCATGATGCTCAGAGGTAAAGGTATTTATTTGGAAATAATAAATCTATTTTTATTATTGCCAACAAAGGTCCATATAGTCAAAGCTATGGTTTTTCCAGTAATCATGTATGGATGTGAGGGGTGGACTATAAAGAAGGCTGAGTGTGTGGCAGTCCATGGGGTCACAAAGAATCGGACACAACTGAGCAACTGAACTACAACTACAAAACTATTTTAGGTAATCTTTTGCTTATTATTGATAACAAGTTCTTTTCTTAGCCATACAGATACAGTTATGTATCAGTCAAAGTCTAGGCATGAAAGAGAAGGCTCACACAGATGGGATTTTAAAGAACATGTAATAAAAGAGCTGTCTACAAAGGAGTGGATAGAGATAAAGGAACCATCAAAGGGTGCAGAAGAATTCACATACTATCAATACCAAAAAGTGAAAGGCATTACCAGTTCTCATCTAGAAGAAGCAAGGAGAAGGAATAGTGCTACTGGAACTAAATGAGAGAACGAAGGGTCATGAAGAAGGCAAGCAAGATGGGAATGGAAATTCTTTGCCGTCTCTAGTCCTGCCCTCCAATCTCTCTCCATCATCTTGGGCTGAGGTTGGATGCAGCAAGTAGATGGGGATTGGGTGCAAAGTGAAAAGAAGTAAACTTGAGAAATTAAAAAATAAAATCACTGAAGGAGTATAACCCAAGATTATTGTAAGGTTCTATTTTGCCATTAGCTTTTTGTTTTTATTGGTATTGTTTTATTGTTATGAGTCAGGCTAATTCCATAACCCATTGTTGGAGGTAGTATAAATTTCAAGCATCCATGACATAATGAGCACTGAATAAATCTCTGTTGAATGAAAATATGAATGAGTAAATGGGAAATTTGGCTGAATCTTCTATTTGGAATTTTTCAAACTTACATTAATAAATGCCATGGTATTATTTTTATAATAATTTTAGGATTTAAGTATTCTATATAAATTTATTCTTCTTTTTATTCCCGTTGCTCCACTCTAACCTTGAAGCTTATCAGTTCATTTCTGTAAGCGCCTCGAGATGGATGAGCCCTATGTTTTCCATTGTCAAATCAGAATGCTTATTTCAAATCAACCAGGTGTTCCTTAATAGAGGCTGGAGGAATCCAGTCCCCAGGCCTTGCATTCCAAAGAAAGAGAATGAAATATTATTAACCTAAATTAAACATTGCACTGTTTTTTCCTCTGTTTTATTCCAGTAAGCCATCAAATACTTTAAATTAGAAAATGGCCCTTGTCAAGGTGAGATAGTCATTTTCTATGCTTGAAATATAGCTTTCTGTGTGCCAGGAGGGGCCGACAATGCTTTAAATAAGCTCTTTCTCCTCCAACCATGTAAACCCTAAAATGGTTGACCATTTTCAATGATAACAATAATATCAATACATTAATAGCAACCATCTATTAGGTATCTACTATGCTTAAACTGTGAACTTCCTGATGTTTTAGAAAAGGCAGAGGAACCAGAGATCAAATTGCCAATATCCACTGGATCATGGAAAAAGCAAGAGAGTTCCAGAAAAACATCTACTTCTGCTTTATTGACTATGCCAAAGCCTTTGACTGTGTGGATCACAATAAACTGTGGAAAATTCTAAAAGAGATGGGTATACCAGACCACCTGATCTGCCTCTTGAGAAATCTGTATGCAGGTCAGGAAGCAATAGTTAGAACTGAACATGGAACAACAGACTGGTTCCAAATAGGAAAAGGAGTATGTCAAGTCTGTATATTGTCACCCTGTTTATTTAACTTATATGCAGAGTACATCATGAGAAATGCTGGACTGGAAGAAACACAAGCTGGAATCAAGATTGCCAGGAGAAATATCAATCACCTCAGATATGCAGATGACACCACCCTTATGGCAGAAAGTGAAGAGGAACTAAAAAGCGTCTTGATGAAGGTGAAAGTGGAGAGTGAAAAAGTTGGCTTAAAGCTCAACATTCAGAAAACGAAGATCATGGCATCTGGTCCCATCACTTCATGGAAAATAGATGGGGAAACAGTGGAAACAATGTCAGACTTTATTTTTGGGGGCTCCAAAATCACTGCAGATGGTGACTGCAGCCATGAAATTAAAAGACGCTTGCTCCTTGGAAGGAAAGTTATGACCAACCTAGATAGCATATTCAAAAGCAGAGACATTACTTTGCCCACAAAGGTTCGTCTAGTCAAGGCTATGGTTTTTCCTGTGGTCATGTATGGATGTGAGACTTGGACTGTGAAGAAGGCTGAGCACCAAAGAATTGATGCTTTTGAACTGTGGTGTTGGAGAAGACTCTTGAGAGTCCCTTGGACTGCAAGGAGATCCAACCAGTGCATTCTAAAGGAGATCATTTGCTATTATCTTCTCCCATTCTGAAGGCTGTCTTTTCACCTTGCTAATAGTTTCCTTTGATGTGCAGAAACCTCGAATAGCCAAAGCGATCTTGAGAAAGAAGAATGGAACTGGAGGAATCAACCTACCTGACTTCAGGCTCTACTACAAAGCCACAGTTATCAAGACAGTATGGTACTGGCACAAAGACAGAAATATAGATCAATGGAACAAAATAGAAAGCCCAGAGATAAATCCATGCACATATGGACACCTTATCTTTGACAAAGGAGGCAAGAATTTACAATGGATTAAAGACAATCTCTTTAACAAGTGGTGCTGGGAAATCTGGTCAACCACTTGTAAAAGAATGAAACTAGAACACTTTCTAACACCATACACAAAAATAAACTCAAAATGGATTAAAGATCTCAACGTAAGACCAGAAACTATAAAACTCCTAGAGGAGAACATAGGCAAAACACTCTGCGACATACATCACAGCAGGATCCTCTATGACCTTCAGAATGGGAGAAGATAATAGCAAATGAAGCAACTGACAAACAACTAATCTCGAGGATATACAAGCAACTCCTACAGCTCAACTCCAGAAAAATAAATGACCCAATCAAAAAATGGGCCAAAGAGCTAAATAGACATTTCTCCAAAGAAGACATACAGATGGCTAACAAACACATGAAAAGATGCTCAACATCACTCATTATCAGAGAAATGCAAATCAAAACCACTATGAGATACCATTTCACACCAGTCAGAATGGCTGCGATCCAAAAGTCTACAAGTAATAAATGCTGGAGAGGGTGTGGAGAAAAGGGAACCCTCTTACGCTGTTGGTGGGAATGCAAACTAGTACAGCCACTATGGAGAACAGTGTGGAGATTCCTTAAAAAACTGGAAATAGACATGCCTTATGATCCAGCAATCCCACTGCTGGGCATACACACTGAGGAAACCAGAAGGGAAAGAGACACGTGTACCCCAATGTTCATCGCAGCACTGTTTATAATAGCCAGGACATGGAAGCAACCTAGATGTCCATCAGCAGATGAATGGATAAGAAAGCTGTGGTACATATACACAATGGAGTATTATTCAGCCATTAAAAAGAATACATTTGAATCAGTTCTAATGAAGTGGATGAAACTGGAGCCTATTATACAGAGTGAAGTAAGCCAGAAAGAAAAACACCAATACAGTATACTAACGCATATATATGGAATTTAGAAAGATGGTAACAATAACCCTGTGTACGAGACAGCAAAAGAGACACTGATGTATAGAACAGTCTTATGGACTCTGTGAGAGAGGGAGAGGGTGGGAAGATTTGGGAGAATGGCATTGAAACATGTAAAATATCATGTATGAAACAAAAAAAAAAATAAATAAATAAAGGAGATCAGCCCTGGGATTTCTTTGGAAGGAATGATGCTAAAGCTGAAACTCCAGTACTTTGGCCACCTCATGCGAAGAGTTGACTCATTGGAAAAGACTCTGATGCTGGGAGGGATTAGGGGCAAGAGGAGAAGGGGACGACAGATGAGATGGCTGGATGGCATCACTGACTTGATAGACGTGAGTCTCAGTGAACTCCAGGAGTTGGTGATGGACAGGGAGGTCTGGCATGCTGGGATTCATGGGGTTGCAAAGAGTCGGACATGACTGAGTGACTGATCTGATCTGATCTGACGCTTAAACCTCATTTGCATCCTCTTATTCAATTATCCAGTTTTATGAAGTTGGAATGGTTGTAAAATTTTACAGAGCGGATAACCTTTCCCAGAACCGTGCAGTCAGAGTAGGAGAGAACATATATTTGGAGCCCAGACTGTGTGATACCAAAACTTTTGCTCTTAACCCTCTTTTGACTCCCACTCGATTGAATATAGTTCAGGCTGAAATTAGAAAAGCTCATGTCTCCCAGGATTCTGTAGAGATGTCGTTGAGAGCAGAAAGCTAAAAATTTCATTTCTGCTTTTTGTGGTATAGGGGGAGAAAACTCAGACGACACTATGGAGAGTGGCTGTAATGAGAGAAGTCAAGAACATGTACAATGATAAAAGTGAAGTTTTGAAGGAAAACTATCACAGTTTACTAAAGGAGAATGTTGTCATCCTGCTCTGTGCTCTCCTTCCATTGGTACACATTTTCAAAACGGAGTCTGAGACAGTCAACTTGACCCATCGCTGCCCTTCTGTGGAGTTAGCTCTCCCAAGCAACTCTAAGCAGCAGATGCTACATAAAAGCATTGGTGACCACACTGACTAGTCCAGGTAATTTCTGCTCACTTTGACTGCTGTTTCTCGATAATCATGATGACACTGGACTCTAGATTTCCATATTAATTTTGGTCTCTAGGCTGGTAGCCCATTTGGCTTCCCTTCCCTGGTTTTGGGGAATGAATCTTGCTCTTAACTTTTGACTGTGTCTCACCTTCTTATGTCATTTGCAATAGCTTTAAGGGAAAACACTCTCTTTTAAGTCTTGATCCACTAAGCTACTTCCAATGGAGCCAACCCCCAACATACCTACTCAGAGAGGGAAAGTTGTCTACCTTTTTTTAAAGGAAAAGTAAAAAACCTTTATGCACACATGTTCAGTCACTCAGTCATATCTGACTCTCTGAAACCCCATGGACTGTAGCCCACCAGGTCTTCTGTCCATGGAATTTTCCAGGCAAGAATACTGGAGTGGGTTGCCATATCCTACTACAGGGGATCTACTGGACCCAAGGATGGAAACCAGTCACGCAGATAATTTACCACTACCACCACCTGGAAAGCCCTAAAAACCTTTATAAATTTAGACATATTTAAGTATGGCAGTTCTCATGTATTCTCTTCAAACAACATTGAATATGTGTTTTTGTGTGTTAAACTACGCAATAAACTCTTCAATCCCTAGGGTTCCATCTTTACATATAAAAAAGAAGACTTATTATAGAGTGCTTCATAGTAAAGAAGTTTGTTGGAGTCAGTTAATTTTCAATGCTTCTTAAAAATGACTTTTTAAATTTTAATTATTTATTTTATTTTACTATTTTTTTTTAACTTTTAATTTTATACTGGGGTATAGCTGATTAACAATGTTCTGATAGACACGTATATGTGTGGCTGAGTCCCTTCACTGTTCACTGGAAAAATGACTTTTTATCATTTTTAATATAAGCAAAGTGAGGAGGGGCTCAAAAAAGATCTAATCTGAATTACTGACTTTAGGAATGCTAGAATGTTAAACCAAGTGAGACATATATACCCCAAATCCAAATGCCACTCAGAAAACAGAAAAGCAGACGTAGGATTTACAGTAAAGAGAGCATAGTACAGACTGCAGAGTTAAATCTCCTAGACTCAGATCCCATCTGCAGTACCTACTAGCAGTACAACTTTAGACACATTTCTTAACTTTTTTTTTCTCTGCTTCTGTTTTATCTATAAAATGTGAATTATTATAATTATAGCATCTTGTATTGTATGCAGTTGTATGAGAATTGAATGTGTGCTGTGCTTAGTTGCTCAGTCATATCCGACTCTTTGTGACCCCATGGACAGAGGAGCCTGGCAGGCTACATCCATGGGGATTCTCCAGGTAAGAATACTGGAGTGGGTTGCCATGTCCTCCTCCAGGGGATCTTCCCAACCCAGGGATCGAACCCAGGTCTCCCTCATTCAGGAGAATTCTTTACCGTCTGAGCCACCAGAGAAGCCCTGAGAATTGAATGATACTATAGTAAAAGCATGGGGAGCTCTAAGAGCGGTGCCTCGATTGGGAAGCGCTTGATGAAAAGCAGCTGTCATTATAACCAACAACTAGCCATGTGACTACTGCAGGTCGCAGGCCTTAGGAGCTCACTGTCTTCCTCCTCAACAGCACTGGCCTTTGATCTAGAAGTTTCTTATCTCTCTGATAAAGTATTCTTTCACTAGAAATAGGCTTCTTTGACCAAATGGCAACCAGTTAAATTCTGACTGGTAGTATCCCACACACTTTAATATTTGTAAGCTCTAATGTAAATCCCCTCCCACCCTCATACAATATGTCTAACTAAAGAAGGAGACAGCAAGAACAGAAATCTCATCCCTCCTATTATTCCCGATGCATGATTCCAATGCACTACTGTTTGTCTGGGATCTGCAATAACTCCCAAGAAACCTCATTCTGTCACTAGAGATACAGCCTTTTAGGATTTGCCTGTATTGTTTGTCAAGCTTTGCAGCCTTCACTTTAATCTCTCAGCCAGACTGGTTGTCTTCTAAAGAGAGGTCATTCTAAACCCTATTCAGGTGATGTATTTTCCTTTGCTCTTTTGTTCTCTCCTTTTTGAGCTCCCTGCCCCTTTAGGATTAGAGACAAGAATCACAGACAGGATTCATTCAAAATCCATGCCTTTCTCCTCCTCTTTTGTGTCAGGAGAATGTAGTATTTGAGTTCAACACTGAAGACAAGCGGACATCATTCCTGACTCCCCAGCTTATTAGCTCCTTCACACAAGGCGATTTTATTGATATCTTTGAGCCTCAGTAAATAATGTTATTCTGAGAGTAAATTAAACGAGATGGCACAATTAATTGCATACAGCATACAGTAACCTTTCAATAGTGGTATCAATTATTGTTGTACTTTCCGCTGTCTAATATCTGACATACTTTTCCATGTTTCTTCTCTGCAGCAATGTCAAGATCTTTATACTTTATTCATCAGTCTGTTCTCTCCCTCTCAACCGCCCCCCGGAAAAGTACACCCTCTCAGTTATCTATTCACCACTTGATGTCACTCAAATTTTGGATCCTGTTACCCTCATTAAAACACTTCTGGTTTGGTGATCTCCCACATTCCTTTCAAAACACTTATCCTAACCCCTCTGTATGATTATCTGAAGAATCATACAATAAAAGCAACTACCACTCCACTTTTCCTAATGCACAAGGGTAAAGCTTCAATAATCCTCTCACCACGTTTTCTAAAGGCCCCTTTTCTGAAGCACCAGAGCACTCTGGGGGGAGCTCCTAGAGCTGCTGGTGACGCAGGTGTTCGGGCAGATTTGAAGTTGACTGCAGCTGCCTCATACAGATGCTCCCAGCACAGCTCTGTCCCCAGTCACCCCAAAGCCTAAGAGTTTGGAAGTTGAAAGGAATCCCTGGTACCTGTACATCTAGATCAGATGGTAAGCACAGAATAAAGCTTAAGGATATGGGTTTTAGACTCAAGACAGAAATAAAGTCAGATCCCAGCAGTGTTGCTTTATATCTGTTTGGCCTTGATCAAGTTATTTTAACTTTTCTGACTTTTAGTTTAACAAAGAATTAAGAAAGCAGTATCTGCCTTTTAAAGAGGTTCTAAGGATTAAATGGTATAATGCATTTGAAAGGGCTTAATAAATTGCTTGGCAAATATACTATTATTATCATCAGTAGTTACTGTAAATATGAAGCACAGCTGAAAATGTATATATACACATATATGAAAATGTATACATACATCTTCAGCTGCATTTAAAATTTATAATAATTACCATTGTAATAATATGAAATGCCAGGCAATTTATATATAAAATATTCATTCATCTCTTTCTTCTCTGCTATGATGCTTCCTTCAGCTGTTATATTCTCCTTGGAATAATACAACAGTTTTTAACTGGTCATCATTCTGTTCTGCTCCTGTATCGTTCATCTCCATTATTCACAAAGCTATCCAAGTGCTTTTTTCCCCTACTTTCTTCATTTCTTTCTTTTTTAATTTCTTTTTTTTAATTGAAGGATAATTGCTTTACAGAATTTTGTTGTCTTCTGTCAAACCTCAACATGAACGTAAACTAGATCATGCCACTCTTCTACTCAGAATGACTTTTCATCGCATTTAGGAAGAAAACCCAGGCTTTAATAAGCCCAGTCGAGATCCTGTCTGCTTCTCTTTCCTCATGTGGTACCAGGTCTCCCCACCCCACAGCTGAATTTCAGCCCAGCAGTCCTTCTGCAGTTCTTCAGGAGCGTGTGTTTCTTCCCTCCGCCTGGAGTTCACCTCACCAATCTATTTGCCTGTTATCACATTCTGTTTCTTAAGGTCTCAGCAATGTTTCCTCAAAGAGGCCTTTCTTCACACCCATCTGTGTGCATGCCCCTTTTATATTTTCCCATATTGCTGTGAATTTTTCTTTATAAAACTTATTTGCATTTCTATATTTACGTGTATGACTCTCGGTTTATCATCTGCCTCATGACTCGTCCATAAGCTCAATGAACACAGTAGTCATACCTATTTTGTGTGTATCTTTGTACCAGGTGTCTAACCCAGAGTCAGACCCATGGCTTCATGAATATTTGAAGAAACAGTGTTGAGTGAGTATGACAAATAGAGGATGAACATTCTTACTACTCGTCTCTTAGCACACTTGCCACCATCAGCAGCATCAGCAGGCTCTTCTCAACAGTAGCTATGATTTACTGAAAGGCTGTCATGGGCTAGGTCCTGTGTTATACTCTTCCTGTGTATATGGCCATTTCATCTTCACTACCATCCTACCATACTTTACAGATGAGAAAAAAATGAATGTTCTAGGATATATAGCTATGGTGGGCCCAGAATCAAATCCATACCTAGCTGACTTAAGACATTGACCTTGACACAGAAGAGAAAACTGAGTAGGTTATCACTTATCCAGAAGAATAAATTAGTGTTTTATTTTTCTTTAAAAATCCTAATTTTTAAAATTTCCCTCAAAAGGTACATTACGGTTCTTAACATCTCCAAATGACCAAGAAATCAACCATGAATCAAAATTGTTTTCTTTCAATGCTAACTGAAAATTAATAAAAAATTGTCTGTGTCCTAAGCTATGACAAACCTAGACAAACAACAACAACGAACTCAGTAAATTTTTTCATGATGTTTCTATTCTTTCGGGCTGTCATACATGAATATTGGCCAGACATTAGTGAACCACTGCACTGATCCTAGAAGGGGCATTTGCCCCATCTCTCTATATCGCTACCTCATCACTGACAGTGCTTTTTTAAAATAGCAAATAAAACAGAGTCCATCTTAGTTTATAAAGAAAAAAAGACACATTGTGGTGTAATGGGATTTTATCTGTGACTTCCCACAGGAGAAGTATTGTATCATCTTAAATGCTCATGTGTGCTCAGTTGCTCAGTTGTGGCCAACTCTTTGCGACCCCAGGAACTGCAGTCCGCCAGGCTCCATAGGGATTCTCCAGGCAAGAATACTGGAGTGGGTTGCCACGCCCTCCTCCAGGGGATCTTCCCAACCCAGGGATTGAACCCAGGGCTCCTGCATTACAGGTGGATTCTTTACCAGCTGAGCTACCAGGGAAGCCCTAGGCAATGTGTTTTAATTATTTAATCATTCCAGAATTTAGTTACAAACCATTGACCTCAATAAATTTTCATTCCACTTTCCTTTCCTTTAAGAATAAGGAAAAAGACATTTACACAAATTGCTTGCATAAATATATCTCAGAGATATGGAGATTCTTAAAAAAAAACACTCCAGAACTTTGAATGGGCAATATTCAGACCACAAGGAAAATGTGCCTTTTTCTGGCTGGCCTTTTAAAATGTCATATTAGTTAGCTACGGGTAAGAGATGGCCAACTGCATACAATGTTAAGCTGAGCTTGAGTAACACGCTCACCAGTACTCAGATTTCTCCTTTAAATTTATCTGTTCAGCATCCATGTGAGTGTCTAGAAGCATTAGAAATACTTCTTGGTCTTATGCTTGTAGTATTATATACATCACTCCCCTTAAACTTGACCCTATACCTCTTACCAAGGAAAAACAAGTGCTTCATTATTTTGATGTGACTGTTATAACCTATTTCATTAGCTCAGAGTGCAAAGGTGATGACATTACTAGTCAGCCCGGGCTGGCATAACAAAATACCATCGACCAAGTGGCTTAAGTAACAGAATCTAATTTTCTGAAGCCTGGAAGGCCAAGATCAAGATTCTGGTTAACTTGCCTCTTGGTGAGAGCTCCTTTCTGACTTGCAGATGGTCACTTTTTCCCTGTGATCTCACACAGTGGACACAAATGTGACCTTGGTGTCTCAAAAGGACATTAATCCTATCAGAACTGGGCCTAATCCTTATGACTTCCCATTTAACTTTAATTACCTCCAAAAAAACTCCATGTCCAAGTATTGTCACACTGGGAATAAGGGCAACAACATAGAATGTTGGGGGCACAAAAACATTCAGTCCATAATAGTCACCTTTATTTTATTTTTAAATTAAGTAATCCAGTCTCCACACAGCCAAATGAGCAGATAACTAACAATCCCCTTCTTGAGGTCACATTCTACCCCTAAATTATTTAAGAACACTTTTGCTTTAATCTTTGCAAAATGTCCATTCTGCTTTTAAACACTAAGCACAGAAAATGTAAATGTCAGATTGATTTGCCAGTGGAGCCCAGCTTTCTGCCTATGTTGCTCTGTTGCTACAAGAAGTTAACACTGGGCCTACACAATCCTATGCTTCAGTGAGTCCCTAATTGGCCCCAGATCTGAACTGGTCATGCTGCTGCTAAGTCACTTCAGTTGTGTCCGACACTATGTGACCCCATGGACTGTAGGCCGCCAGGCTCCTCTATCCATGGCATTCTCCAGGCAAGAATACTGAAGTGGGTTGCCATGCCCTCTTCCAGGGGATCTTCCTGACCCAGGGATAGAACCCACATCTCTTGTGTCTCCTGCATTGGCAGGCGGGTTCTTTACCACCAGTGCCACATGGGAAGCCCAGAACAGGTCACAGTAGTGCCCATGATTTGGGTTCCATAATGACAATTCAACCACTGGAACACTGAACTAAACACAGCCCTTGCCTCCATCACTTGAGTCTAGGTACTGAACCAGAGTCACCAGTCCAGACTTCTCCATTCCTGAGATTTTTTTCAGGATCTTGATTTCCTTTCCATCCGTAAAACATTAGTAAGACCATCTCCATCTGTCATAACAGTCCTTGAATTTTGAAAGAGGGGTGCTTGGTCTTTATGCAGCCTGTTAACCTTTTTCCCAGCAACCAGAACCACATAGCGAGGGCTAGTATTCAGAGGAACATCCTTTCTCAAGTCTGCAAACATCTTCTAATATCATTCCCCTAAGACTATGGGTGTATAAGACCCTTAAAATTGCAAAGCTGGAAAAGCCCAATAAAATGTTTCTTCTGGGGGATAAATTATATATACAAGGAAGTGGCCAAAGGAGGCAAATTTTATTCACTTACCAACTTTATTTATACCATCATCTACCAACCCACCAAGCAATCAAGAGTATCTCCCTTAGGACCCATCCAACTTAGAAATTAAGTTGGGAATTATCAATATTTAAAATTAATGGTCTTTCGCCAACTGATATTTTCTGTAATTTTTAAGGAAATAGAAATCATAGGAAAATCTAGGCAACAACACCTAAAAAAGTACAAGTAGAAACAAGACACATAGTGAAACCTGGACAAGAGGACGATGACACTGGGATGATGGCCCTGGAAATGTTTCCAGATGATGTGAAGGGCTTGGTTACTTGGGTGGGCTTCTTAAGAGGATGTGGCAGAAACACTTTGTATAAACCATCCATGCTACTTTCATGTCTAGAATTTGTCATTTTTTAAGCTACTTCAAGTTTCAAAGGACATTTAAGATCCAGAATTGTCAACAGGGGTTGTTCCAATATCTGGTGATTATGAAAAATTTCACATTAAACTGCTATAAAATAAAAAACAGAAAAAAAAAGCGTCAGTATTCATAAGATAATTTGAAGACTTTGTAGGGGTTAAAAAAATTCACTAGGTTCTCCCATTTTCCTTCTTTCTGACCATATGTGACTTCTTTTAAAATATTTATTCCTAAATTATGCTTTAATGACTATCTTCAGGTTTGTATTACTTATATATCCTTTGCTTACAGAAGAAATAGCATTTTTATTCAGTTTGGCTAAAATATTACTTAGCTTTTTGTTCTATGGGTCTTTCTGTCTTTTCTGCCTTATGTGTCTATCACACATACTTCAACTGTAACTGCTATTTTGAGGCTTCAGTTCAGTCCGTTCAGTTCAGTCGCTCAGTCGTGTCCGACTCTTTGTAACACCATGGACTGCAGCACCTCAGGCTTTGCTGTCCGCCACCAACTACCAGAGCTTGTTCAAACTCACGTTCATCAAGTCGGTGATGCCATCCAACCATCTCATCCTCTGATGTCCCCTTCTCCTCCTACCTTCAATCTTTCCCAGCATCAGGGTCTTTTCCAATGAGTCAGTTCTTCGCATCAGGTGGCCAAAGTATTGGAGTTTCAGCTTCAGCTTCCAATGAATATTCAGGACTGATTTCCTTTAGGGTTGACTGGTTGGATCTCCTTGCAGCCCAAAGGACTCAACAGTCTTCTCCAACACCACAGTTCAAAAGCATCAGTTCTTTGGAGCTCGGCTTTCTTTATAGTACAACTCTTGCATCCATACACAACTACTGGAAAAACCATAGCTTTGACTAGTTGGACCTTGGTCGGCAAAGTAATGTCTCTGCTTTTTAATATGCTGTCTAGGTTGGTCATAGCTTTTCTTCCAAGGAGTAAGTGTCTTTTAATTTCATGACTGCAGTCACCATCTGCAGTAATTTTGGAGCCAAGAAAATAAAGTCTGTCACTGTTTCCATTGTTTCCCCATCTATTTGCCATGAAGTGATGGGACCAGATGCCATGATCTTAGTTTTTTGAATGTCGAGTTTCGAGCCAGCTTTTTCACTGTCCTCTTTCACTTTCATCAAGAGGCTCTTTAATTCCTCTTCGCTTTCTGCCCTAAGAGTGGCATCATCTGCATATCTGAGGTTATTGATGTTATGAGGCTTACAAATATTTAAAGATGAATGTATGTGTTAGTAGGAGATGAATGTATATGTTAGTAGGGCAAACCAAATTATCCAAGTTGCTTCCTACATCAATAAACTCTGTCAAATACCCAATTATTTCAATTTTTAAAAAATGATGTATGTGACTAATATTCTCCCATATTAAGCTATTCTCCTTCACTAATTCAAACTATTTAGATTCAGTTTCTTCAAAAATATTAAGACAAAATTCTTTTAAACTTGCTTTTTTATCAGAAAAAAATGTTATTATTCTAAGTCAGGTCAAAAAACTTGTGACTATTTGTCTTAAAAGCCACAAGAAGTGTAAATGTTGAGGTCAAGTTGTTATAGGCCAAGTTTATATTGTTATATTTGTGGCATTTTTGAGACTTCAGAGTAAATAGTTATTTTGAGTCCCTGTGCTTTAAAGAGTTTAGCCCCATCATAGTCATTTTCTACCTGAATATTTATTTCTTTTTGACAACCTGTTCTACCTTAAGCTTTTAACAAACATGATGCTTTTGTCAAGTATATGTTACAACAGAGAGTTTCTAACCACCTACTACCCGATTATTATATACTTTTCCACTTGTTGATTGTCATACTTTTCTCCTCCATATTTCCTTATTTTCATTCCTCCCTTCTTTCCACCCCCATACTCTCTTCCTTCCTTTCTTATCCAATATGCTTTGGCTTTTTGGTTCCCAACTCTGTTTGGCACTGGGGATACTAAAATAAATAAACCATATTCCCTGCTCTACAGGAATCTTCATTTTGGTGGCAAAGATGAGAACTGAAACTGACATATGTGTGGTAAATATGATTGCAGAGATATATGAAGAGGGTTATGGGAGCAATGAAGTGAGACTGAAGTGCCTCAACATCTTAGTTACTTGAGAGGGGTCAGTGCAAATCCATATTCAAAGACAGAAAGAACAAATTCAAGGTCTGAGATATATGATTATGATACCCACACATTTCTGGATCATGAGTTTCAAAATAGAAATCATCTTATCTCCTAAAAATAATATTCTTTAAAAATACTATTTTCCACACTTATACAAACATCTGAAAATATGCATTAATTTGAAATCAACTTCTGTCTCCTTCCAATAATCAAACCATTGAAGTCAGCTTATTTGGCGTAGCAGGAAATCCCTTAAGATTGTCAGAAGTGCTAACCCACCCCAGTGATTGGATTCTCAGAGCTCAATTTAAAAAGAAATAGCACATCTGGTCATAAAATTTAAAATATTTATGAGGGTAAAAGGCCTTTAGCAGTTGTTTTTTTTTGTTGTTGTTTTTTGTTTGTTTGTTTGTTTTACTATTAATTCACAGCTAGATGGAACGAGAATACTTTGGAGTCTTTTACTTCAGTATAATTACTATGACAAAATGTACCAACCATTTTCCTTTTGGTTTAGCTTGAGGATCAAATGAATGCTTGATTTTCTGATAATTTTAAGGTAGTTTCTCTGCATCTTTCCCGCAAGAGAATTTTGATCTTTACTGTTGTTGAGAGAAGGCAGAAGGAAAAGGAACGCTTCAGTTTATGAAAGATTATCAGCACGTTCTGCTCAGTAGAACGCCAGGTATCTAAAGTGATTCAGTTGAGCAAATGGTTAAGTTGGGAAGTGTTTAAAACATCATAGGAGGAGGTAAATGGGCTGTAAGACATTTAATACACAGGAACAACTGCTTATAGAATAAACCACCGGGACGTCTCGGGCATTTTTAGAAAGACTGATAAGATAGGGAAGTGTTCCTTCTACAAGCTGGCATGTATTGCACTGGGAAGCATTTTCAAGTAGAGATGTTAATAATATGCCTCTCGTCTCCAACTCCCAGCATATAGCATAGTGCCTGACCAGAGTGTGTGCTCAAAAAATTTCACTAAATGTGTGAGGCAATAAATGTGATGTGCAGACTGCAACATAATAAAAAAATAATTACCAAGTATAGCTAGGTAAAGTGAAAGTCACTCAGTTGTGTCTGACTCTTTGCGACCCAGTGGACTACACAGTCCATGGAATTCTCTAGGCCAGAATACTGGAGTGGGTAGCCTTTTCCTTCTCCAGGGGATCTTCCCAACCCAGGGATTGAACCCAGGTCTCCCCACATTGCAGGCAAATTCTTTACCAGCTGAGCCACAAGGGAAGCCCATAGCTAGGTAAGGGGTGGACAAATTAAGTTGCCTTGTGTATTTGAAATGTGCAATTTCATTTTCCTTGGTATTATTCTAAGATAGCATCTGTTTTTACCATCCTAATAATAAATCTTGAAGAAATACATGCCATAGTCTCATCTGACATGACTATAAGGAATATATAAGACTTTAATAAATGTACAAAAATAGAAACGAAGACTCTGCTGAGTTAAGAGAATTTGGTAATGAGTTACTTAGTCTGCCTACACAGTGAGGGGGAGATAGAGTAACACAGTAATGATCCACTTAATTATTTCTAAAGTATTTTTGATAGACACATGTCCTAACTTAGCAGATGTGACAGCGACATTGATTTTGCAGTGACAGATTCTTTCATTACATATTTTACAGTTCATTATGGTATTTTTTCCCCAATATTTAGCCTTGGTTTCTATTGCTACTTACACTTACTTTGTCTTGATTTTGGGGGGCTTCCTAGGTGGCTCATGGTAGAGTCTTCCTGCCAAAGCAGGAGATCCAAGAAATGGGGGTTCAATCCCTGGGTTGGGAAGATCCACTGGAGGAGGGCACGGCAACCCACTCCAGCATTCTTGCCTGGGAAATCCCATGGATAGAGGAGCCTGGTGGGCTACAGTTTTTTATTTTGTCTTGATTTTTACAAGTATGGATTTTATCTTAAAGGCTGAGACATGCATTACATTCTAATTCCCATTAAGATCAAAGAAAGAATTCTTACCAATAAGAGCTCTGTCTCTGTCTCACAGAACTAACATTTCACATTGCTATTTGGTTCTCATTTTAGCAAACCATCTATTTTAGTTAATTTCTGCTACAACCATTGCCAGATTACCAAATTCCCTTTTCCTTGTAACACTAAAATCAAAATGCTAATAAGGACTAGTGAACCAGGCTTATCTTGCTTATACATTTTGCAAAATAAGGATGCTGTTTGTAGAAGTGCTATGTTCCTGACATTTTACTATGAACTTATACTTCAATTCTTCTGTCGCTTATTTTCATTTTCCTTTTCTTATTTTTATTTAAAACCCACTATCCATTAAAAAAAAGATTGGATTGGGCATTTTTTTTTTTTTGGAGCATTTCCTTCTTTTTTGATTAGAGGCTTTTATTTTCTATGTTTCAATGTTCAGATGTTGTTGTTTAACCAAAAGCACTTATTTGTACCTATTCATTTTAGCTATCATGGTAGCAAAAGAGGAGAATTATATGAAATGATAGATTTCAGGTTTAAATTCTTCACTTACCAATTTATTTACACATTCATTAATAAATTTGAATTGAGCCCTATAAGTTGGAGTCTACTTACTGTCTTTTGTTTTCTTATTTATAGATACTGTTTCTATTCTATCCAAAACTGAGAACTAGGTTATAGCAGACTTCAGATTATTTAGGGTCCTTGACCAAACACTTATTTCAGACTTTTGATGAGACAGACACTATGCTCCACCTGGGGAGCTGGGCATTAATTAAACCTGGTACCTACTTCAAGGAATCTAAGGAGATAGAAAAATGTATGAAAATGTCATATTCAAATGCTTTCATAGGTATTAGAAAATCCAACTCAAGCTGGCATTTTGTTGACTTGCTATCAAGGAGCTCAAAGGTAGGAGAAAAGTCAGCACAATCTAACTTGACTTTTGTTCTGTTTCTTTGTGCTGCTTTAGCCTCTCGCCTTCTCCCATATATTGATTCATCCTCAGGCTAATTTATCTAGTGGTTCTAAACAGAAGCAGGGACTCTGTGCTTCCTCCATTTTCAACCATCATGAAAATTATACACTTTACCTTGATTGGAATATTTCTGAGTCAAGTGTGGCTAGGAAGCCCTGTTTCTGGCTTCCTTTCTCTTAACTAATTGCTATCCCCTGAGAGAATGTGATAAGTCTTATTAATTTGTGCCCTTGAGCAGAGGGTAGAGGTGGTGTCCCCCAAACCACAAAGCTACCAAGCAAAAGAGAAAGACAGTTACTTAGAGGAAGGTTCAAGTAGGGTAACAAAAGAGAACGGTAAAATGGGAAATAGGCATTGGTAAGGCAGCCAGTGATGATCTGGACGGCATCAGTTTTCCACCCACTCCCGCTTCATGTTCAGACTCAGCATTTATTATTACGGTATTCTGATTACAAAATTGTTCAAATAATTCTACGTGCCAAGTAATATGACTTTGTAGGTTCTTGCAGCAAGAGACAGTCTATTCTTCTATTTCATAAATCAGTGCTAAGCTGATGATTTCATTCAACACAATAACACCGTAGAAATGATCCTGTTCTATGCTTGCTTCCCAAAAGGCTTAATGTACTTCCACTCACTCTTAGAACCCTGCTGCTGCCACCCTATGAACTAGCCCAATCTGGTTGGCTGAAGGCTGGAAGTCCACACAGAGACAAGCAGTCGTTCCAGCTCAGGCCATGCCAGACAGATCAGTGACCCAGCATTGACCACAGACACATGAGTGAGCCTAGTATGGACCAGAAGGATCTGGTGGGGAGGGCACAGCAAGGATTTATGTAGGGCCACAGTTGTTTAGTCATGATTCTTAAATCCAATAAACTCTTAAAAACAAAAGCATTTTTATTAATTTTCAGTAAATCCATTTGGCAGAAAAAACAAATCTAAATTTATTGAAAGGCTACTTACACTCTTTCTTTATCCAAACTAGTGTGAATATCTACTTTACTGAAAAATACATTAATATGCTTGATGACAGGGTGCTGCTGCAGGTCCTACTGGGGATTTTACAAAACATATTATATATGAACTTCCCTAGTGATACGGTAGATAGCAATCTGCCTGCCAGTGCAGGGCACATGGGTTTGATTCCTGGTCTGGGAAGATTCCACATGCCGTGGAGCAACCAAGACCGTGTGCCAAAACTGAGTCTGAGTTCTAGAGCCTGCGAACTGCAATTACTGAGCCCGCGAGCTGCAATTACTGAGCCCGCGTGCCTAGAGTACATGCTCCGCAACAAGAGAGCCACCTCAGTGAGAAGCCTGGGCACCACTAAGAATAAGCAGCCCTTGGTTGCTGCAGCTGGAGAAAGCCCGTGTGCAGCAATGAAGACCCAATACAGCCAAAATATATATAATATATATATATGTGTGTGTATATATATATACACACACTTATATACATATATATACTTGTATACATATACATATAAAATTGTATACATATATATGTGCAAAGTTTTAGGTTTTTAAATTATATAAAGAAAAACCCAAATCATTTTGATATTTGGCAAAACTAATACAATTATGTAAAGTTTAAAAATAAAATAAAATTAAAAAAAAAAAAGAAAAGAAAAACCCAAATCAAACCAGAAACAAACAAAAAAACCCAGATCACTTAACTTTTGAAAAAATCAGACTCAAGAATTTGGGGACCCAAAAATTATTTTGCACAGAATGTCACCCCCATTTTTTTTCCCTCTTGCCATCCTACTCACAAAGAATCTTCCCTAATCTTCTTACACTGTTTTTTTTTTTTTTTTTAATTTCCCTTCTCCCTCCTCCTTCAAAATCCCTCTCTTGCAGCCTCTCAATGTCTGACTTCAGCCTCCCTCCCACTCTGGGATTTTCCTCCACCACCTCTTTCCTTAAATAGTACTACTTCTATCTTTCTCAGCTCCCCAGTTTGCACCTTCGTGTATCACACAGCTCAGCGAGTCGAAAGATATTCCTTGACATTTGCTTTCTTTTGAAGGGAGATTGGAGATCATGAGCTAAAAATGATGACTAATGTTCTACCCTTTCACACTTATAAACAAATATAGATAATGATATATTACTGATGCTCCAATAGGAGTGTAAAAGATCAGTTAGGCTGAGATACAAAGAAGGTAGTGATCAATTCAGTCCAGGGTGGTGAAGTGTTATTAAAGAAGTTTATAGAGAAACCATGTTCTGGAAGAGTTGACCTATAGTGACATGCGGGGAATGAAATTAAGAACCAGCTGATCTAAGTAGGGGAGGCAGCTTTTGAAAAGGAGCACTGTGGGTTCAACTGGGAATATCAGGGAACTACATATAGTTTATGAAGCTGGAGCATATGGTGGGAGATGAGGAAGAGGAGTTAGACAAAGGCCAAGTCATAAGAAAACTTTCTCTGAAATAAGATTTCAAATATGTATAAGACTGTCATTGGAGCAGAAGTCAAGAGAAACTTCAAAAATATGAAAAGCAGATAGGGTGTAATGGAAGAAATATAAGACCACTAAACAGAAGCTATCAAAACAGATGGAGGAATAAATCCAGCACGAAATCTCCGCCACGAGGAGGAATAAATCCAGCACGAAATCTCCACCATGAAGAAGGGCATAATGAAAAAAAAAAAGACCAAAGATCTTAGGAAAGATATTCTGAGAAAGAGAGACAAAATCAAAGACCTTATACCCAATAAATAGTTCAAAGAATAATCAAAATTGATATAGCTATAAATTTGAATATATTCTATAGTTAATATCCATGGAAAGTTAAGGGAGGATATTACATATAGAAAATAAGAAATAGCATAGACAATTACAAATAAGAAAGAAACAAAACGGCCAGGAAGTGAAAAATATAATTGTTGAAATTAAACAATTAATAGATGAACTGCACAGCATAATGGAAGCAGCTGAAAAGCTAATTAAAAGTTAAAAAAAAAAAATAACATACTGACACTTACTGGATCACTTAAATGTCAAGCACTTCTAAGTGCTGTGTATACATTTTATTTACTTCTTCCTCACAACAGTCAAATAAGCAATACTATTATGATCTTTATTTTAAATAAAAAGTTAAACTGCAGGACTTTTATAAAACTCACTTAAAACCACACCAACCCCAGAGAACACATACTAACCACTGTAGAGCGTACAGAAGACTGAATCTAAGAATCACTTTGGAATACAATACAAGAAGATAAAAAGATGGGTAAAAAGAAATAAAGGTTAAGAACAAGGAGAACAGATCTAGAAGCTACAGCCTCTAAGAGCTTAGTGTGAGCTATCAGGGAACCCCGATGAAAAGAAAGCAATGTTTAAATGTATGAGAGTTAAAATTTCTTAGAATTAAAAAAAGGTAAGCTTTTTCATTTGAGAGAAGTGATTAAGTGCTAAACAAGACAATTTAGACAATGGAGATAAAGTTTAGGATTTAAGAAAACGATTGCCATAATCACTTTTTTCTTTCATAAGGATCAATTCACAGGCAGCGTTAAGCATGAATTACAGGCTCAAGATTATAGGCAAGGCACTACCAAATAGTTGCAGTAGTCTAGACAAGAGACCATGAGTCTACACTGAGGAAGGAGAGATAAGGAAGAACAACCAAGCACAGAGTCAGAAAACTGATGCTAATAATAATGGTGGGGTATCAAAATGTCACATCTTATACTATAAAAGTTTAAGGACATTAAAAAAAAGTTAATGAAGTACAGCCACCACCTAAAACACTTGTTAATCTAGGGTCTCCAACAGTAGCATAGAAGAATTGAATCACAAAGTGTCATGAAAAACACAAATCAGAATATGAAATATTCTTATCTGATATAAGTGTTGAAAATAAAATAGTAATTTCTTTATAGCAGTATATCCCAAAGTTTATTATATAACACTAGTTCTATAAGATGATTTGTGGAAAATTAAAGATTCATAATCTTACAAGGTTGGGAAAACTTTAAAAACAGGGTTTACCCTTAGAGCCTCAAATTATACCTTAGCAAATTAAAGAGTCTCAGAAGTATTATAATACTGAAATATGCTGAATTTTTAGAATGGAATATTCTTCAGAAATATTTAGTTATATCCCATGACACTAATTTTTATATATATATATAAATTGAAGCTATATATATTTATATATATATATATATATATAAACTGAAGCTAAGTCGCTTCAGTCGTGCCCGACTCTGTGCGACCCCATAGATGGCAGCCCACCAAGCTCCTCGGTCCCTGGGATTCTCCAGGCAAGAATACTGGAGTGGGTTGCCGTTTCCTTCTCCAATGCATGAAAGTGAAAAGTGAAAGTGAAGTCGCTCAGTCATGTCTGACTCCTAGCAACCCCATGGACTGCAGCCTACAAGGCTCCTCCGTCCATGGGATTTTCCAGGCAAGAGTACTGGAGTGGGTTGCCATTGCCTTCTCCATTTTTTTTTTATACATATATATGGAAATATATGGGCTTCCCCAGTGGCTCAGTGGTAAAGAAGTTGCCCACAATGCAGGAGCCACAGGAGATGCAGGTTCAATCCCTGGGTCAGTAAGATCCCCTGGAGGAGGGCATGGCAACCCACTCCAGTATTCTTGCCTGGAAAATCCCATCGACAGAGAAGCCTGGTGGGCTACAGTCCATAGGGTGGCAAAGAGTCGGACAAGACTGAAGCAACTTAGCTTGCATGCATGCATACAATTTTAGAGGCATATATTAATGCATTTATAGGAATCCAACTTTTATTATTCATATGCTGTATATTCAAAGTGTGAGATATAGCTGTAAAGTGTTATTATGCCTTTCAAATATTTTATAGAAAAGGAGGCTGTGAGGATAAATGAGGAAAATTCAAATAGAACATAACAGTGTAAGTATTAATAATATTACTCAAAAGATTAGCTGTAATAATAAATCTAAAGTCTTTACTCTATTTAATGTTAAAGGAAAGCAAAATACAATAATTGCTTAAACCACTATCCATTGGTAGATAACCAGAATCCTTCTGTCTCCCATTTGAGCTCCTTTTTGGCTCAGGAGGGGCTGCAATTAAGCAAAGAAAGTTAACTGCTGTGCTAAACAAGTTCAAAACCTCACCACCACAATAGAAGCTTGTTTTATGCTCACATCTGAGTCTGATATGGATCAGACTCTTCTAAGTTGTGATTCAGCATCCCAGGCTGCTTTCATATTGTGGCTTCAAGGTCATTTTAGCATCATCCAGATAGCACATGGCATGAAATAGAAACATTAGATCCTTAACTATCTTATACTGGAAGTTAACACACATCATTTCCATACACATTCTATTTACCAGAGCCAGAAATATGGCCCCACAGAGATGTTGAGGGGCACATTCATAGCTTTGATTGGTGTATCTTCCTGATGAATGACCTTTTTATCATTTTTATTTCCCTTCATCCCTGGTAATATTTGTCATCCTGAAGCCCACTTTAATATGGCCACTTCAGCTTCCTTCTGATTAATGTCTGCATGATACATATTTTTTTTCTTGGAACTTATCTGTATCATTATATCTAAATTTCACTGTCATTATCTCTAGCTTGAAGATGGTTTTTATACTCTTTTTGATTACACTAAACTAGTTCCTTTTCAATCTGTTCCCCAGCATGTCTTTTAAAAATTCAAGTATGATCTTATTATCCTGCTCAAAAACCATCACTGACATTTTGTTGTTTTTAAAATTAAGTCCACACACCTTATCCTTAATTATAAGTCCAAAGATGATCTGTCCTCTAGGACACTTGCAATATCATTACTGACATACTTTCCCTCACATTTCATACTATAGACATACTGAGCGTTTTCAACTCCTAGTAATTTAACTTCTGAATTGCCTCCCACTGTTCATCATGCTACCTCATTCTTCAAAGGACTAACTTCTTTCTATATTTATCTCACTTGGAAATTCTATCATTGAAAAGTCTACTTTGACCTGTAAATTCTGAATTAAGTCCTCTTCCTTTATGGTCCCACCATACCATCTATTCCTTTATCACAGCACTGATGAATTGGCATTATACTTGCCTATTAAATTGGCACATCCCCCATCAGATTGTAAATTCTCCAAAAGTTAGGATGTATCCATTCAGTTCACAGTTGTACATCTGGCACTTACCATAGAATCCTTTGACGTTTAGTTAATACTTGTTGAGTGAGTGGCTGAATTATTGAATATTATTAATGACTTCAGCAAGAAACTTTGGTGCAGTAATAGACCCATTAGCTGGATCATATCTTGAAAAAGAGAAGCGAAAGGACAGGGAGAAAGTTGAAGTCAGTTGAACATTTCTTGAAAAAATGACAAAGGAGAGCATGGTCACTTGGTGTTTGAGGGACCGTACGACTGTATACTCTCCCACCCTCCATGCACAGCAAGATGTTGGGTGATTCCAAGCCAGAGAAAACCCTTTCTAGTTCTTCCTAAGATGACAGAATAAAATTCTTAGATTATAATATAAACTCTTAGAGATTCAAATCAGGTACTTGAAAGTTGAATTCTCTCCAAAAGTATACTGATCTTTTATTATGAAATACTACATACAGAACTGTGCATGAGATAGAGTCACCTTCAATATTTAACTCAAGAAGAATGCTCATATAAGCATATCTAGGTCGAGAAATAGAAAAGTGTGGTGTCCCAAAGCCTGTCCTTTTGCTTCCTCCAAATCACCATTTCCTCCTTCCCTTGAATATGTAGCCTCTATCTTGAAATTTATGGTAATCACATCCTTGCTTTTCACATTATTTCACCAGTATCGCAAAATACTCTGGTATAATTTTGCCTCTTTAGCTAACAATAGAAATGGACTTGCACAGTTACACATTAGCATTTTTTAGTGGCTAGCTTATTTTCTTCATTCTAACTTTTGGATTTTTAAAATATTCACTTATCCAGAATGTGTGCATGATATTAGGATCAGAGGCATATTACTATGATTCATTTACAAAGCAAAAATAATGATCATTTGGTTCCCAACACCCCACTTTTTACCCCTGGACAACACAGTGAAAGCCAAGTCAAATGTCTTTTGCATACAAACTTCAGAGTCTGTCTCAGAGATGAGAAACGAGGGGGGGGAAAAATTGTCTGCTTATACATAGAAGCTAGAAAAAGCTTCCTTTTCCTCCCTTCCCAAAAGGAAAAAGAAAAGCTTCACTCTTTGGGCACATGAATCTCTGACTGAAACTTGACCGTTTATTCTCTATGTCTTCTTATACTCATTTTTGTCTTTTTCATCCTTTGTCTCTTTGTGCCTTATTCTTGAGATGTTTTATTCTGATCTATTTCCAGTTTACTAATTCTTTCTTCACTGAATCCAATCTCTTAATCTTTCCCTGAGTTCTTAATTTTGATCATGATAATTTTCATTTTTGTTCCTAGTTACCTGATAAAATTCTAAATTTTGTCTCATTTCATAAGCACAGTAAATACATTGTTGAGTTGCTAAGTCATCTCTTTTGTGACCCCAGGGACTGTAACCCGCCAGGCTCCTCTGTCCATAGGATTTCCCAGGCAAGAATACTGGCATGGGTTGCCATTTCCTTCTCTGTGGGATCTTTCCCATCCAGGGATTGAACCTGCATCTCCTGCATTGCAGGCGGATTCTTTACCATTGAACCACTAGGGAAGCCCAGAGTAAAGAGAGTTACTTAAAATTTTCTAATCTCTGAAGTCTCCCATCCATCTTTTTCTATTGCTTTATGTTTCTATTTGTTTTCATACTTGTGATCTAATCTTCGGATGTACTTGGGCTTTTTGTTTGATTTATTTTTATATTTTAATGTATGAAATATAAAAAATATAAAAAAAAACTTTATATTTTATATTCTAAAATAATTATAGATTCTTGGAACACTGCAAAAATATTATGGAAAAGTCGTGTGTACCCTGCACTCAGTTCCCCCCACTGGTTACATTTTGTGTAACTGTATGTAATATCAACCCAGAAAATCAGGTTGGTAAACTAGTAAACCATAGATTCATGTAGCCACTATCCCTATCAAGATACAGAACTATTCCATCCCCACAAAGATCTCCCCCATGCTTTTCCTTAAAGTTATGGTTCCATGCACCCCTATAACCCCTGTACTCTCTACCCATGGAAACCACCAATCTGTTTTCCATCTCTCTATATATGGTGGCGGGGGGGTGTTGCGGAGAGAATTATATAGGATGTGATCTTTAGAAATTGGCTTTTTTCATTACTTTTTAATTGTGAGTTAATACATTTGCAAAATTATAAAACTGGTTTGAGGTGATGCTGTATTCCCACCCCCCCCACCCCCTTTTCAAAGATTGCTTCTGATGCCAAGTACCTGGTATTCTAGCACTCTGGAACCACCTTGGTTAAAGTTTAAAGACTGAAATCTTAACAAAGTGAGAGGCATTCCCTGTGAAGGACTATCTAATGGCTTCACACTGCTAGGGTAGAACTTTATAGGATTTTAACCCAAAGTTTAAGGAGCAGAGCGGATTCACTATGATCCTTCCCTTGGTAGGCTCAGGAACCCAGTCTCCACTCTCAGCTTCTTAGCCTCTCAACTTTTTCTCCTGGAATCACTTAACATCCTCAAGTAAAACAAAGCTCCAAGTGCCTGACTTGCTTTCATGAGCCTCTCTTATTTTCTGGACTCTGCTGCTGCTGCTGCTAAGTCACTTCAGTCGTGTCCGACTCTGTGCGACCCCATAGACGGCAGCCCACCAGGCTCCCCATCCCTGGGATTCTCCAGGCAAGAACACTGGAGTGGGTTGCCATTTCCTTCTCCAGTGCAGGAAAGTGAAAAGTGAAAGTGAAGTCGCTCAGTCGTGTCCAACTCTTAGCGACCCCATGGACTGCAGCCCACCAGGCTCCTCCATCCATGGGATTTTCCAGGCAAGAGTACTGGAGTGGGGTGCCATCGCCTTCTCTGTTTCTGGACTCTAGCACAGTAATTTTTCTCTATCTTGTTATTTTTACTTGTCTTCAAGCAAGTGATTTTTTGTACATTTTGTCCCCATTCTCTAATTATCCCCAGCAGTGGGTGGGTCTCAATCACCTTATCTGCTATTATCAGAAAGAAATGTTTCCTATAGTTACATTTTCTTTGACCTATACAGATTTTAAAATGTTTCCATTTAAATTTTAAAGACTGAATTTTTAAATAAAAAGTGGGATATCTGACTTATATTCATGTCTGAATTCACTCAAGACAAACCTCAGGTAAAGATAAACAGGGGATGCTGTACCCTTAGGAAAAGCACTTGCTCTCAATTTGGCTACAGTCTTCCCTCACCCCTGGTGTCTGTATCCATCCACTTTATTTATTTAAATAACAAGGCATCTTGGCCACTAGAGCATTTTTATTTAAAAAAAACTTTAAAATTTAATACTACTTTTATGTTGTTCCTAGAAGTTTTTAGTAAATGAGATCTTCACTACTTTAAAATTTGACTATTTTCATTCTTTTCTTCATCATTTAGAAGTAGATATGAAGTAAATAATATTCCTTGTAGTAGTTCCATTAAATGACTGAGCCTCTATCCAGCCAATGTCTTTCTTACCTCCCAACAGCCTAGCCTCTACTGATAACTCTAAATCCACTAAGAATATTTGTTTACAATCAGTCCTTATTATTATTGCCGAAGACAGAAAACTGGAAAGTATCCTCAGTTATCATTACAAGAGATGCTTTTGTTAAAAGTCCCTGCACTACCCTTGACTCACATGGTAAATTTACTTCTCAGAAATTATTTTTCTATTTGATATAATCATGATTACACCTCCTATACCTCATGGAGTATAAGTAAACAGGAAAATAAGAACTACATTAAAAATTATGTAGGATCAAAATTGCACTTAGACTTTATTATCATCTTTTTATCAGGGCGAATCATTGTGTACACATCTAGCATCTAGTGAAGAACCATTGTTGACTATGTATTTTTGTTGTTTCATGTCCATGTATAGCTTCAAATTTATAGGAAGAAAATATTGGTTCTCAAAGGGCTTAAATTTTATCTGGGAAGAGAGACACATAGAAAGCTGTATAAAATATACATGAAATACTTCTATATATGTAAGATGACAGGATAAAAGGAAGTATATTATACCACTGTGTATATTATACCAGAATGCCAATTAGAACAGCAATAAGAATTGGGGGGTTATGAGCAAGAAAGAAACTTGAGAAAGGGTCTGGGGTGAGATTTTGGTAAGTGTAGACATGGAATTATAGGAAAGAGTGTTGAAGTTATTCCTGCAAGTGGTATTTTTTGCAGAGCTTTTATTTCCAGGAGCTAAATCCACATTTACTCTTTTTCTGAAGAATTTTGTAGGAGATTTTGTAACGTGTTGGCATAGAGTTGATTTTATTTTAATGCTCAAGAATATGTAGACAGTCAAGTGTACTATATTCAGAAATAGGAAATGAGAGAGAATAATGTGAAGAGATAATCATCTCCAGTCTCAGTTCAGTCTTGGCATTTTTCCATCACTCTATTCAACAGAAATATTTTACTTTCTGTAGGAGATAATAAGACATTTAATATATGGTTACTGACCTTAGGAACTTACAATTGATATTAGAGGTTTGGGCACCTAAGTGACAAGTTAAACGATACACAGTAGTTACCTAGACATACTAGAAATGTCACAGGGTAGTGGCTGATAAATATAAAAATCATTAATGCTGACAAGTCCTAGAATAGTTCATAGGAGGCAGAATCTCTGGGAGCTGGCCTGGAGAAAAACGGCTTCATGAGTGAGATGTAACTAGAATCATTTCAGGAGGGAAACCGTAGAGTTCCTCTAATCCAACTAGATGAATCCCTTCTACCACATCACTAATAAATGGTTCTTCTTTTTTTATCCTCTATAGTAATAATAAAATTCACTTTCATGAGACACCCTGTTTCAAGAACTTAAAGATAGTGTTCTTCTTTATGCTCAACCCCAAATCAACCTCCTTGTTAAGTCTGATAGTGCTACCCAGGGCTCCCCAGGCCCTGTGCCCATCATTCTCAGGTGCCCCAGTGCACTACAGGTGTGCTGGTTTATCTCTTCTCTTGGCAGCCCAAGCTGAAATGCAGGGGTCAAGTAGCCCCAACACCAGAATGATGGCCATGAGAAACCTCCTGTGTTTACTCAGGACAATAAATATTGTCACCTTACTCATGCTCTGCTGTGACGATGACTGTGAAGTAGTGCTCAGTATAGCCTAGTGGTGAAGAGATCCAAGTTCTGGAATCAGATAGACTCAAGTTAGAATCTAGGCTCTACCAGTTATTTATTACTTCTAATACCCTTGAAAAGAAACATTTTCAGTCCTCAATTTCTACATGTAAATGGGTATGATAATAATGACTCCCTTACGGCGTTGATGTAAGAATTAAAGATAACCCATTAGGACTAATACATGCTTTTATTGTCATTGGTTCTGCTTTCCCCCCTTTTAACCATGATATAGAACTCTTATTCACAAACACCTAATTATTTAAAGTTAGTTTTTGTTTCCTCTAAGTCTCCTCTTCTGGCTAAATATCCCAAGTTCCTTCGGTGTCTCATCCAACATGAGTTCAAGTTTCTTCAGCTTCTCAGTTGCTCGCTTCTGGACAACATATGGTGTCTTTGGGCTCCCTTTCAAATATACAGTATTAATACTAAGAATGTACCCTAGGAAATGTGGCTTGATGAGCTAATCTTTGAAAGGTGGAGGAAATAGGGGAATGAAAAAAGGATATTCTCATTGGAGAACAGTGTAATTAGTGAGCAAAGGAGAAGGAGCCATAATAGATACATCATGTTTAACAATAAATGGGCTTAACTACCTAAAAGAGAGTCATAGTGAGAAAAGATTTAAAAGCAGCTGTGTTATGACATCCCTGGAACTATGGAACTATGAATTCTACCAATATAAAGGAAAACCAAAGCCATTCTCAGGTGGCTCAATGGTAAAGAATCTGCCTGCCAATACAGGAGACATAAAAGATGCGGGTTTGATCCTTGGATTGGGACGATCCCGTAGGGCAGGAAATCATAACCCATTCCAGTATTCTTGCCTGGAAAATTTCATGGACAGAGGAGCCTGATGGGCTACAGTTCATAGAGTTGGACATGACGGAGCACACACGCTATACTACACTAAAGGAAAACCAACTAAGTCATTATTTTAGAAGACTGATCTATTACTTGAAAGCAACCATAAAATTCATGTGAGCTACTCACAAGCAGCAAAATGTTATATTATAATATAACCCTTCTCTTACTCGCTTAGATTAAACAATCAATACCCTAGAGTCACCCCAAAGGAGATGCTGAAAACTTAAGACAATCCAAAAAAAAACAGTTATTCTATTTGGCTATTGGCTACTGCAGTCAGCTCTGGTAAGAAAGAGGTCGGTGACTCAAAGAAGTTACTTTGTTCTGTCTTGGGAACAATATCTCAGTAGCTTTAATCTCTGGATTTCCTTTATTCCTAATCCTTTGTCTTCCAGGCTTCTGTTTGTTTATTTGTTTGTCTTTTCCCATTCATTCAATTTGCATAATGCTTAGGCTCTTTTGGAGTTGTGCCATCTTCTTAAGGATTAGCAGTATGACTTTGGGCAAATTATTTAACTTCTTGTAATTTAGTTTTGTCTTTTGTAAAAATCCACTCTTGCAAAAGAGGATTTTTGCAGAACTTTAAAGATTAACTGTGACCATTAACTGAGTTATATCAGCAATGTTTAGAAGATAGCCTGACAATAGTAAGTGCTTTGTATGTTAATTATTGTTATTTTGGGTCATTATTATTGAGTGGAAAAATTCAGTTTTCATTCCAATCCCAAAGAAAGGCAATGCAAAAGAATGTTCAAACTACTGCACCATTGCACTCATCTCACATGCTAGCAAAGTAATGTTCAAAATTCTCCAAGCCAGGCTTCAACAGTATGTGAATCGTGAGCTTCCAGAAGTACAAGCTGGATTTAGAAAGGGCAGAGGAACCAGAGATCAAATTGCCAACATCCATTGGATCATCAAAAAAGCAAGAGAGTTCCAGAAAAACATTTACTTTTGCTTTATTGACTGCGCCAAAGCCTTTGACTGTGTGGATACAACAAACTGGAAAATTCTTAAAGAGGTGGGAATACCAGACCATCTGACCTGCCTCCTGAGAAATCTGTATGCAGGTCAAGAAGCAACAGTTAGAATGGGACATGGAACAATGGACTGGTTCCAAACTATGAAAGGAGTATGCCAAGGCTGCATATTGTCATTTTGCTTATTTAACTTATATGCACAGTACATGAGAAATTCTCGGCTGGATGAAGCACAAGCTGGAATCAAGATTGCTGGGAGAAATATCATTAACCTCAGATATGCAGATGACACCACACTTATGGCAGAAAGTGAAGAAAAACTAAAGAGCCTCTTGATGAAAGTGAAAGTGGAGAGTGAAAAAGTTGGCTTAAAGCTCAACATTCAGAAAACGAAGATCATGGCATCTGGTCCCATCGCTTCATGGGAAATAGATGGGGAAACACTGGAAACAGTGTCAGACTTTATTTTTCTGGGCTCCAAAATCACTGCAGATGGTGACTGCAGCTATGAAATTAAAAGACGCTCACTCCTTGGAAGGAAAGTTATGACCAACCTAGATAGCATATTCAAAAGCAAAGACATTACTTTGCCAACAAAGGTTCGTCTAGTCAAGACTATGGTTTTTCCTGTGGTCATGTATGGATGTGAGAATTGGACTGTGAAGAAGGCTGAGCGCCGAAGAATTGATGCTTTTGAGCTGTGGTGTTGGAGAAGACTCTTGAGAGTCCCTTGGACTGCAAGGAGATCCAACCAGTTCATTCTGAAGGAGATCAGCCCTGGGATTTCTTTGGAAGGAATGATGCTAAAGCTGAAACTCCAGTACTTTGACCACCTCTTGCAAAGAGTTGACTCATTGGAAAAGACTCTGATGCTGGGAGGGATTGGGGGCAGGAGGAGAAGGGGACAACAGAGGATGAGATGGCTGGATGGCATCACTGATTCAATGGACGTGAGTCTGAGTGAACTCCGGGAGTTGGCGATGGACAGGGAGGCCTGGCATGCTGCGATTCATGGAGTCGCAAAGAGTTGGACACGACTGAGTGACTGATCTGATCTGATCTGATCTGATGAAAGTGAAAGAGGAGAGTGAAAAAGTTGGCTTAAAACTCAACATTCAGAAAATTAAGATCATGGCATCTGGTCCCATCACTTCATGGCAAATAGATGGGGAAACAGTGGAAACAGTGACAGACTTTATTTTGGGGGGCTTCACAATCACTGCAGATGGTGACTACAGCCATGAAATTAAAAGACCCTTGCTCCTCAGAAGGAAAGCTATGACTAACCTAGACAGAATATTAAAAGGCAGAGACATTACTTTGCCAACAAAAGTCCATCAAGTCAAAGCTCTGGTTTTTCCAGTAGTCATGTATGGATGTGAGAGTTGGACTGTAAAGTAATTAGCCTCCAATTAAAACAAATAAATTTATATTAAAAAAAAAAAAGAAAGAAAGCTGAGCGCCGAAGAATTGATGCTTTTGAACTGTGGTGTTGGAGAATACTCTTGAGAGTCCCTTGGACAGCAAGGAGATCCAACCAGTCTATTCTAAAGGAAATCAGTCCTGATTATTCATTGGAAGGACTGCTGCTGAAGCTGAAACTCCAATACTTTGGCTACCTGATGAGAAGAACTGACTCACTAGAAAAGACCCCGATGCTGGGAAAGAATGAAGGCGGGAGGAGAAGGGGACGAGAGAGGATGAGATGGTTGGATGGCATCACCAACTGGATGGACATGAGTTTGAGTAAACTCTGGGAGATGGTGATGGACAGGGAAGCCTGGTGTGCGGCAGTCTGTGGGGTCGCAGTCCATGCCTGAGCGACTGAACAGAACTGATTATTTAGACACTCTGCTAGGCACAGGGGAAGCAGAAATCAACAGGACAATTCCTTGCTTTCAATGGTCACATTTCTCCAGATTTTGTGGGCAAGGCAATGACTTTGGAAACAGATTTTTGAGCACAATATTAGAGATCATTTATTGTCTTTTTTACCCTGGATGAGGTATTAATTCCTCTGAGCCTCTTTTTTCATTTGTAAAATGAGAATAAAATCTTGGAGGATTTGTTATGACGGTGGCTTCTGAGGTTAAAGCGTCTGCCTCCAATAAGGGAGACCCGGGTTCGATTCCTGAGTCGGGAAGATCCCCTGGAGAAGGAAATTGCAACCCACTCCAGTATTCTTGCATGGAGAATCCCATGGACTGAGGAACCTGGTAGGCTACAGTCCACGGGGTCGCAAAGAGTCAGACACGACTGAGCGAATTCACTTTCACTTAAACAAAACTAAATATGCATACTGCCTGGCACACAGTTGTAACTAAATATACACCCAGAATACTCAAATATTCCCTCATAACACGGAGAATAGAGGACCTTACTCTGAGTTTAGGAGCCATTGGTTTGCGTTTAGGAGCCAGTGATTTCAGCGAGAGAGAGAGAGAGAGAGAGAGAGAGAGAGAGAGAGAAAGAGAGAGAGAGAGAGAGAGAGAGATCGAGAGAGAGGAGAGAGAGAGGAGGGAGGCCGGGCGGCCGACCCAGACTACATCTCCCGGGATGCTCAGCAAGAGGGAGAGCCCCGCCCAGCCCCGCCCCGCGGGCTCCGCAGGCGCTGCCCACCCCACGAAGCGGGCGGCGCGCAGAGGCTACAAGTGCTGCGGCTGGTGAGCAGGGTACTTTCCCGAGGAGCGGCTCAGGGACTAGCGCGCGGTGCTCGAGGCTCGCTGGGTGGCCAAGGCAGGAGGTGAGTGGCGGCGAGTGGAACGGGGAGGAGGCGCTGGAGCGCGCGAGAGACCCCGAGAGCCTGGCGGAGCTGGGGAGCGCGTCCCTCGTCCCTGCCTAAGGTGCCTGCCTAGCCTTTGGGTATTTGGCGAACGCATCCCAACTCAGGGCACCACGGCGGACGCGGAGCTCACCCGGAATGGGTTGATTGAGTCCGTGGGGAACATCGATCGCTGCCCGGTGCTTGCGGCGCGCCCTTACAGCACAGCGCGCGCAGGACGGATCCCGAGGTCGCCTCCGCTAGACCAGCCTCGCCCGTGTCAGTTAGTTCCCATGCAGATATTAATGCTCTTAATTGCTGGCGGACGGACGAGGGAAAGTGCTGTCTCCGCGTTCTGCGGGTGCAGTTTTATTAACTGCGCTCTTAAACCAGAGAGGAGAGAGGGAGGAGGCTGAAGGAAAGAGCCTTTGGCTGGTCCCCTGGGATTATCCATTCTCCCCTGAGAATGGAAGCCCCGGATTACCGAGCTGCAAAGGAAATCGACTGTGCAGCTTGTTCCGATGGAACAAGCGGAGTCTCTCTTTTAAGAGATAGAGGCAGAAGAAGGGAATTAAGTGGAGATTTCTCTCTCCCTCTCTTTGTTATAAATTGGAAGTCCCATAAGGGGCTCTGCCGATTTTTATCTAAAGTAATCCAATTTGATGGGCTAATTGTGCCAGAGGTTAATCAGCGCACCTAATGTTTGAGGGAACTGCGAGATTTCTCATTTCAGTAATCGATCAAACCCGTTACCATTGCTTCCTTCACTGAGGGATCCCTCAGTGAAGGGGGTGGGGGGGGGTCTATGCACTTACTAAAGGAAAGCTTTGGTTCAGTTGTGGTTTTCCTGCATCTGATTTTTTGTTTTTCTGTTTTAGCTGCAAAGAAACTCCGATAATAGGAGAAGTGTGTGTGTGTTTTAAACAAACTCTAATGTAGAGCATAAAACATGTGGATTTCCCCTCTCATATTTTAAATGAGTTGCCAGGTGGATTTCCGCTTCACCTTACCTGCCTTTCTGTGTAGGTTACCAGCCGTTGGAGCTGTGGATTTTGAAGCATAATAAACCTCTAAGACATGAGTTAAATCTGTTATTATCCTGGACTAGGAAGCAAAATAAAAGGGGACTTTACTTGAAACCTCTGTACTTTCTGATAGTAGAAAGTAAATTTTTATTCCTCAGAAAGATGGCAGAGGCAGAAAAGGACAGGCAAATGGTTTTCTACTCAACGCAAAATTTTCGCCCATGAAGGTGCCTTGCTGTGGTGAGGTAGGGCAAAGTTCCAGAGGTAACCCTGGAAATAGTTTCTCCCCTATTGGCCTCAACAGAACTGTGACTCTGTGGGTTTATGATTTGAATTTTATTGTCAGTTTATTTCTAGACTGGGGTTTGTGAAAACTTCCTAGACGGTTGATGTCCTGTACACATTTGTTAGCAAAGCGTGCAGACCTGGAGTGCATGGGTAGCGGACCTTTACCTGAAGCAGGCAACCGTGTGTGTGTGTGTGTGTGTGTGTGTGTGTGTAGGAGTGGGCTAGCTCATTGTATTTTTCAGAGATCACCCTATGAGGTGTGTGTCTGCGTATTTTTGGGTCTAGAACATGCTGCCATTGTGTAGCAGTAAGCTGAGAATGGAATCACAATGAACAAGGCTGTGTGATTAGGGTCTCTGGGTGTACAAAGTATACCGTTAGGAGGGTAGCTTAATCAAGCCAGCCATCTTTCACCCACTTTAGAGCCACCCAGTCAAAATACCGAGCTCCAGTAGAGCCCAACTGCTGGTGATACATTGATTGGTTCACCCATGGTGATGCTCTAACGATGCTAATCTGTATTAGCATCTGTTCTGAACTACAGAGAGTGTAAACACTTACAATTTAACTGAATTATTGAGAAGTCTGTGCTTCCCCAAGTTCTTCAGAAAATCAGCAGCTCTGCTGAAAAAGGTCCTGCTTTTCTCATTTGTATCTCTGTGCAGGAAACCTGCCTTCTTGTTTGAGGGATCCTGTGACCGAAATGTGTGATCCTTGGATAAATTTGGCTTGGTGACGGCAATGCTTTCTTCCCAGACACTGCCACTTCCTCCATGTTCCTTTTTACCCTGACTTAAGTTTTGCCCTTTTCACACTTTCCCGCCACTAGGTAGCTTCTCCTTTCTCTTACCTATTTTAGGGGGAATTGGGGCTGAAGTGTCAAAACCTGTAGCTACAAAGGAGAAGAGGGTCTCAGGAGCAGTACTCCTGGTGGTCCGGTCTTAGCTCCTGGTGGGTTCTTATCTAACTGTGTTGCTATTGGCAGACTCTCTGGAAGCTGCTGGGGGATGTCTGACTAGCTCGAATGGAGCTCCACTACCTTGTTAAGAAAAGCAGCCAGGCAGCCCCGTGTGATGCTGCTGACTGGAGTTCAAGAGGGCCTCCCGGGGACCAGGCAGATGCAGCAGCCACCAGAGCTGCTCTCTGCTGCCAGAGACGTTGTACCTCGAAGCCAAGAGCGTTGGAGATGGGAGCATCTAAACTTAGCCCTTCCCCAGCATCCCCTTCCCCCTCCCTGCAAGACAGGGCTAGTCACACAGACTCGCTGCCACCAGGACCTCTCAACTCAGGGAACAACCAGATAACAGCAGAACAGAAAGTCTGCAACTGCTGCAGCCAGGAATTAGAAACCTCTTTTACCTACGTGGACGAGAATGTCAACCTGGAGCAAAGGAACAGGCGCTCCCCTTCAGCAAAAGGGAGTGATCACCTGGGAGACCTCGGCTGGGGAAATCCAAATGAGTGGTCCCACGAGTCTGCCATATCCCTGATTTCCGAAGATGAAGATGATGCCAGCTCGGAAGCCACCTCTTCAGGGAAGTCAGTAGACTATGGTTTCATAAGCGCCATCTTGTTCTTGGTCACTGGTATCTTGCTGGTGATCATCTCGTACATTGTCCCACGGGATGTGACTGTGGATCCCAACACTGTGGCGGCCCGGGAGATGGAACGCCTGGAGAAGGAGAGCGCGAGGCTGGGGGCTCACCTGGACCGCTGTGTGATTGCCGGACTCTGCCTGCTCACGCTTGGGGGGGTCGTTCTGTCCTGCTTGCTGATGATGTCCATGTGGAAGGGGGAGCTATACCGTCGTGACAGGTTTGCCTCCTCTAAAGAGTCTGCGAAACTCTACGGTTCCTTCAACTTCAGGATGAAAACAAGCACTAACGAAAACACCCTGGAACTGTCGCTGGTGGAGGAAGATGCTCTCGCTGTACAGAGTTAATTCTGGTTGTGAACTTCTTGAGAGTCTGCCTTGGTATTTTATATGAACAAAACAAAGCAAAACACATTTCTTAAAATTACTAGTGCAGTTTATTTGCCTGGCAAGAAAAGTTTGTTTCCCAAACCAACAGCCAGTGAGAGTTTTTGCTCTTGTATTTTTTATTTAGAAGAAAAGCCATGTAAGACGCATTAAGAACCCACAGCCAGCTCCACTGGTCCTTCTAAAGAGCTGAGACTAATCTGTAATGGCCACCTGCTTCTATTAATACTTCTATAGCAAAATATTTCTAACAATTCAGTGTTCAAATGATTTCTTTTACATGATACGGGATGTTTTTCTTTAGACACTAGAAGGTATAGAACCAATTCGTAACCTGTTTTGTGAAAAAGAATGTAAGCACTAATCATATAAGGCTTACAGTTAATTCTCAAAGGTGCTTATCCATTTTCTTACTCAACTTATTCTTTCTGTAATTTGGCTAAACATTAAAATATGCGGTTTTGACTTTGAATATTTTGAAGCTTGAAGATACTGATTATTAAAACATGCAAAAATACATATGTTATTTTCAAAAGTATTCCTGTACTCAAAAGTGGTAATTAAGTCATTAGAATAAACTTTCTAATAAAATTATATAAATCAGCCAATCTGAATTTAACCCAGAATGGTAGTTCCAGATATTAGCCAGCGTCACATGCCCGTTTTCTAGATAAGTAAAATTAATTGCTAATATAAACCTCATTTTCTGTTTGTGATTTAGCCATCATATATGTTACACATGCTGAAGTCTTTCCTGGTGCTCACCCCAGAGAGGTAAGCATAAGAGGTTTTTATCCTATTTCCAGATACCTACACATCTAGGCAGGTTGAGTCATAACCGGCTCAGGCACACTCCCAGGTCGTGGTTGTTTGGAGAAAACCTCCAATACACGTGCAGCTAGACTCGTGGGAACTGTGCCTAGAAACTGGTATCACTTGTTCCAGGTCAAGCAACAAGTCGTTGCCCCAGGATGGCAGCAGTCCTTAAGCTCACAGCCAAAAAATAAAAAGCTAAAATGAGACAAGAGAGACTGAACACACTGAATCCATGGGGATTGTACTTCTCACCTGAACTTACTTCCTGCTAACAATCGTCTAAGGCGTCATTCTGAGCACCTTATACCCAGGCTCTCATACCTTTGAGCTCTTGTCTCATAAATTCAGACTTACTTTATTAGAAGCACCATAAGCGAAACAGTAACCACTTTGCAAAACACACACCCAGAATCCCTGCTAACTCAGTGTCTCTGTGGGTTATAGTTCAAAAAGGCGATGGAGAATGCAGCCTCAGAAATATCTTGCATTTTACAGCTCTTCTTCGAGGTGTTTTCAACCTCCCACTTCAAGAGTAGTTTCAGTTACTGTGTTACCAGGGTTGTTTGAGTCATTCTTAAAGAGGACTAGAGCTGGGAATCAGGGTGGAGAGCAGATTCTAAAGCCTGATTCTAATGTCTTAAGTTTTTGTTGTTATTGAAGACTGTGGAGTATGTGGGTGACTCTGGCTGGCAGAGTGTGTGAGTCAGGATATTTATGTGAATGAGCTCTTGTGGGTGTCAGGTTGATTTGATGAATTGGGTACACTGTGTTGGTAAGGGTTAAAGGGAAATGCAGAAGAGAAGATCAGAGAATAATAAAAATAGTGAGGACAGATGTGTGAAAGAATTATTAGGTTAAAATGGTAAATTATATGGATCTCAGAAGAAGCTAGATGTAACTGGATTACCTTATCCTTTATAAGAGACCATTACTGATTTGGAAATAATTGGGATAATACAGACATGATTTCTGTTTTCTATAGCTGGTTCTCTGTGCTTTTTGAAGAAACTTGTTTTATTGTGACTATTATGTGTTGAGGCCAGCTTTTCCCAGCAGTATAAATTTCTTATCCTCAAGGTTTATATATAATATAAATTGTCAGATTCTAGCCTGCTTGAGGATCTACAATGCATGATGTTGAGGCAACAAGGGAATGATCTCTTTGGCTGAGTTAGTAGGTCTGAGCTGTGTGTTATTTTTTAAAAAATATACTGTACAAAATACATGTTTATTCATAGACACTAATTGGCATCCTCTGAGCTTTGTTTTTATTTATTGATGAATCAAGATTAGTCAAATTAGTCAATTTGCAGACTTAAACAATGAGCAGCCTGAATTTCAGATTGTGAAGGAAGACAGATTTGAGATTCAAACGTGAGAAAATGTTTTCAGTTCTGTAAAGCTTGTGATAAAGGAAAAAAGACAAAGCTTTTCATTTGGAAGTATTTTATGATTCTTGTAGTGCTACCAAATCGTATATAGTTCCAGTGTGATCTACAAGATATGTATTCCTACACACACACACACACACACACACACACACACACATGCTTAGTTGCTCATTTGTGTCTCACTCTTTGCAACCCTGTGGACTTTAGCCTGCCAGGCTCCTCTGTCCATGGAATTTTCCAGGCAAGAATGCTGGAGTGAATAGCCATTTCCTTCCCCAAGGGATCTTCCTGACCCAGGGATTGAACCCAGATCGCCTGCATTGCAGGCAGATTCTTTACCATCTGAGTCACTAGGGAAGCCCTACATGTTTATATCCCAATTAGGAAAAAATATTCAGGGAAAAAAGACTTAAATCAGAGTATGTTTCTTCCTTTTCTTCCTTAAAATTTTAAAATTGAAATATAGCAAGTATATGGTAGACTGCAGTCCATAGAGTTGCAAAAAGTTGCAAAGAGTCAGACATGATTGAGGTGACAGCATGAGCACGTGCACATATATGGTAACTTATTTTACCACTATTTAAATCTGCTCGTATATGGGGCATATCTCTTTTACCTTCTCCTTATATGAGGGCAGACCATTACATCAGAAGGAAGCAATTCAGAACATCATCTGGGTGTCTCTAGGGCTGCGTTAACATGACTCAGATAACTGCCTTCATCAGTTATGATTTCTCCAGGTGTTCAGCTGTGTAGCTCTAGTTTATACTGTCAGTGTCTAAATTCAAGACGAAGATTAATTGAATTTTAAGAGATGGTAACACAGGTTACAAAAGACCCTGAACTTTAGACATTGTTGTTTCCAATCTGATAAAGAGGGTTTGGGGCTCTAAATATATTTATTTATAAGTACTTTGGCAAGATCAGGTTATACTGTTACATATAGTGAACAGAACATAGCTATGGTGTGGGTCTTGGATTCTTCATGGAGATTTGTGACCCTATGCCTGTCTCTCTAACATGGTGCCGGTTGTACCTCTGAGAGCTTTTATTGCTAGACCTAGAGAAGCAAAACTACTTTTTCAGAGGTCCATAGTTTAGATCTTTGACTTTTTACCACGTTTTAGAAAACTAGATTCACCTTCCTAATCTAAAAAGAAGGCAACTCATTGTTCGGCATGGAGGCCTGAAGGGGTGAGTACCAGAAAGAGAGCTGCTTTTCTCCATTACTGCTGGGATCTACAGGCTGCTAATGGCCAGTTTAACTGTCTTAATGACTTTAATAAAAACTGTTCCTTTTCAGCGCACCTTAAACTGTTTTGGCAGAGCTGAAGTGATTTCTTTGCAGTCTTGTGTGTCCTTTTCAGCCATCTGGAGCTCCATGTCATATGATGTACTGGATCTTTCATAAGAAGAATGTCTTTTTCTCCAGGCTCCCATTTCATGGCCAGTTCATAGTTTAGAGGATTACAGGACTACGTGGAACCATGAAATTCTTAGTGGCTGTGGGTACTTTTACCCACCAAATTGCCATGCTTCTTGATGCTCTACTGCATAGCTACTTGCATTGATATCAATATCACATGCTTTACTCTCTGCCTAAAAACACCCGAGTCCATTCCTCCCACACTTACATGTGCCCAGTACAGGCACATATCCTTCAATGTGCCAGTTTAGACAGAGACTGCCCTGCCAAGTTCATTTGTGCCTTCTGTTTGCTGCCGGGTATAAGGAGAAGTGAGTGAGTGAGAATTATGTCAGTTGAATATCAGGAATTAAAGGTCTGAATCCAAGTGGTTCTACTTTTTGTTACTTCTTTGTAACAAAATTCTAGGCAGGACCCTTTGAACATTTTATCCTTCATCTTTCACATGTGCAATGATAGGCACATGCAAAACCTTTATTATTCATATAAAGTTAAAGAAAAATGTTCTATAGATCTGTTAGGGGAAGGTTTTTCAGTCTGAAGGTTGTATTGCATTGCAGCAATAACTGCTACCACAAAAATGTGGTCTGACTAAAGAGACTCACAGCCTTCATCAATGGTTCACCTGTTTAGCAAGATTTAATACCACCAACTAGATTCCACTGTGACAAAGTAATAAGAGCCTTACAGTTCTCTGTATTGGGGTTTAACCTTTTCCAGAATGGGGCATAAAGAATGACTATAATAAAAAAGAATTATAAGGAAGTCTAACTGGCTTTTCTCAGTATAAAATGCTTTATAAAGAGAATTAACACTTCATCTTTTAGCTGATTTTCAGCTATACAATTTTATGGTCTATAGTTTTCTGTAGTATTTCCTTCCAACTTGTACGGGCATAAGTCTTGGGAAGTAATTTGCCTGACTCGTGCAGTAGCACTGTAAAAAGTAAGATCCTATTTCAAATATGAAAAATTGATTTCAAAAATCCATGGGTTACCCTTAAGAGCATACCTCTCCATTTTTTCTGTTTTTAGTATGCAAGTTTATGTACACTCAAGTCTATGTATTTATTAGGAGAATATTTATAATTATAAAACTGTAATATTTAAAGCTATTATTAGAATAATTTTCTTATGGGAAACTTGGCATGCCTAATGTTAACTTTAAGGACAAGAGAAGTCTTTCACACATCATGAATGAAGAAGTTGGAATCAACCTCAGAATGAGATGCCATAATTATATGGATTCTTGCTTATTTGATTTTTTGGTTATTCAGCTTCCTGCAGATGTTTAATTGACTTTTTTTACCCTCTCAATTTTAGCCTTACAAAAGCATGGCATATTTAGAAATTATTTTACCACGATTATTATTTTATTTTAAGGAAATGTGGGTAGCAGACAGTATTTTCCTTTGCTTCATTTTAGCAGTTTTCCTGTGTTTCAGGAAGAGCCAGCCTTATTTTCCCACTGCCATCTTCACGCTTCCTTGCCAGACTCCGAATAAATGTCGTACCAGAAAGCAAAGACAGTTATTACTATACAGCGTACTGAGAGTTTATGGTTCTCATCGTGCTTTTCATTTTACTTTCTTGCCAAACAAGAAAAATAATTTAATGTTGATTATGTGTTTTTCATATTATAAAAAGGGAAGTTATTCAGGTTCTAGACTTTTTATTAGAGCATTTGATGCTGTATATGTTAATAGTAAGTATGTCATTATCATTTTAAAATAAAACTATTAAGATGTTTTATTGTGTGTGTTAACTTTTATTTAAATCTGAATATGTAATGTTGATTTTGTCTTTTCAAATTACATTTGAAATTATCAGTAAAAAAATTAAAAGTAATATTTATCCTTGATTCAAGTAGAACATTCTTTTTGGTACCGTATCATTGAACAATGTAAACTATGCCTTATTTTTTTCTACTTTATGTGAAATAGTCTATGAATAGCTATTTGGGTTTCTCCAAATTATTCAGTATTGAACTTAGAGTATGAATTGCACAATGTGGAAAAAATACAGGACTAAATATTTTAAATATACTCATCGAGAAATATAGAAAGCTTTGAGGTGAGAAACAAATATTGGATTAGCTCATGCCCCTGCTCTTAATCATTTTTAATGTAATTTTGATCTCCATTTTCATTTGAGAGATAGATAGTAATATATGTAATGAAGTGGAATTTTATCCTTACTATATGTAAACGCTGTCAAGGTTGAGAATCCTAAAGGGACAATTTGAAGTGAGGCCCCATTTATTGCTCCACTCGTTTGAAACCAAATGGATCCAGATTCTTATATACTTATAAAAGAAGAAAATCTAGTGCTTTTTCATACATATTTTTTGCTAGAAGACCTTTTTTTTGGTTAACCACCTCTGGTCATTCAGAATGAGCTGCACAATGGTGCTATATAATTCATGGTCTCTTGATGCCTGACCCTCAGAGGTCAGCAGGGAGCCTCCCAGGGACCCAATCTGATACCTTTCAAATGTTGCTGATTGTGCGCTCAGAGGGAAAAAGAGAGTCAGAAAGGTCTCAAACAGACATTGTATCTCCTCACAACTTGTTAGCCAGGACTAGCTACATAGTCCCACTTATGGTAGGAAATGCATTTCTAGTATGTGCTCTGAAATGGCACACATCTGAGCCATTTTCATCTGTAAAATAGGTATAAACTGTTTGCTTTGCAGGGCTCTAATGAAACTTAGAGATATCAAATAAACCTAGAAGCAAAGATATTACTTTGCCAACAAAGGTCCATCTAGTCAAGGCTATGGTTTTTCCAGTGGTCATGTATGGATGTGAGAGTTGGACTGTGAAGAAAGCTGAGCACCAAAGAATTGATGCTTTTGAACTGTGGTGTTGGAGATGACTCTTGAGAGTCCCTTGGACTGCAAGGAGATCCAACCAGTCCATCCTATAGGAGCTCAGTCCTGGGTGTTCATTGGAAGGACTGATGCTGAAGCTGAAACTTCAGCATGCTAAGAGGCCACCTTCACATTGTGGCCACCTCATGCGAAGAGTTGACTCATTGGAAAAGACCCTGATGCTGGGAGGGATTGGGGGCAGGAGGAGAAGGGGATGACAGAGGATGAGATGGCTGGATGGCATCACCGACTGGATGGATATGAGTTTGGGTGAACTCCGGGAGTTGGTGATGGACATGGAGGCCTGGCGTGCTGTGATTCATGGGGTCGCAAGGAGTCGGACATGACTGAGCGACTGAACTGAACTGAACTGAATGAAACAAGGTAAATCAGACAAAGTCTGAGAGAGAATCCTGTTAGGTATTCTCTCATTGGATCCACAGTATCTTATGTGCGCTGCTTTGTAACAGCAGAACCTGGGTTTTTGGAAGTACTTGGGAATCATGATCATGAGCGGCTGACAAACTACTGTATTGGGTCATCATCAGGATCATAAATAATCTCCTCCTCTTCTTTCTTCTCCTTTTCCTTTTTCCCTTCTCCTCTTTTTCCTCTTCTTAGCCCCCTCCTCTTATTTTTGTCTCCTGTTTCTTCCTTTACCATAATCATCAACTATGTGGAAACCATTCATTTGCAGGTCTTTTAACATTTCACCATCATAGATATGTCTGAGAAAGCAAACCATATTTCCCTTCACGAGACAGAAAATCAGTCTGGAGAACTGTCTTTAGCTTAATTGTGAATAGTTATAACCATCACATGCTATGTGGCAGAAAACTCAGATATCTCTTTGAATAGAAGAGTTTTGCCATAGGAAAGTCCAACAAAATCCTTTTATTTGGTTGAAAAATATATATATTTTACATTCATAATGTTAAAACTTAAACGATTCTATTCAGTGAGCACTCTGGCAAAAGGCTGTTCCTCACTGCCATTCATCCAGAGCTGAGTGTATGTGTGCTTATATTGAATTTATCTTTGAATTTTATTTGAATTACTCACAAACTGCCAAATTAGGAAAATTAACTGCTCTGGAATACAGATGATATTAAGAGCAATTAAGAATGTTAAGAACAATTGCCAAAAATTAAACTTTATTTTCCCTTGATATTTAAATGGCAGAGTCAGCTATGCCCCCTGCTGCTAAGTGATCCATAACAGAGAAATCAGGGACACCAGAGAAGGAAGGGGGCAAAGCCAGGATTTGATTACAAGCAGAATAAAATGGGATTGGGAGAGACAGATGCTAGATTTTAAACAGTAATAGATGAGGCTGAGAGAGACTTCGAGAGAAAAAGTTTCATTAACAACACAGCCTTATGTCAGAGATTATATTAAGGACATAGCTGTTTTGGCTAATCTCAAGAGCCATCATTAAGCCAAGAAAGAGAAGCTGGGATTGAGAACCCAGCAAATGATTCAGGCTGGAAGCAGGAAAATTTTGAGTTTAGTTAATGGTAGATGAAACTGATGGAAACAAGTAGTACAGAAGCCTAAGTTGCTGAAGGAATTTTATTGCCAAAGAAGCCCTTAAATACATGAGCCTTTATAACAACACTTGGGCCCCGATACTTGTACTAGCAGGAAGCAGGCCTGAAAATTTGTACAGGCCCTAAGGAGGGCATACTCCTGAATATCCATTTTAGACGTGGCCAGAGATGGCAAGGAAGAAACAAACTCCTGGAGGCTTGAACAGGGGCTTTTGGGAATGGTAGATAAGTGAATTTCTTCCAGAAATCAGAACAGAGCCTAATCAAAGAATTTACCATCCCCATCTTCCCTGGTGGCTCAGACGGTAAAGCGTCTGCCTACAATGCGGGAGACCCGGGTTCAATCCCTGGGTCGGGAAGATCTCCTGGAGAAGGAAATGGCAACCCACTCCTGTATTCTTGCCTGGAAAATCCCATGGACAGAGGAGCCTGGTGGTCTACAGTCCATGGGGTCCCAAAGAGTCGGACACGACTGAGCGACTTCACTAAGGACAAAAGGACTATATAATGCCTGACAGAGTTTCAGCATTTCTGTGGACCCATAATATGATTATCATGTGGTTACCATGTCCCTGCTACCATCATTGTATATTATATATGAGTGATAACTTGTCTTCTGGGCTTATACTTTTCCTGATTCCAAGAAGAGACATCCAGGCCTTATGAGGAAGTCTGTGCACACCCTGGAGGGCTTGGACTTGGAGCTGGAAACAGTGTCTAGATGGATCTTTCAGTCATCCCTCTTGGGAGCTGTGTATGCTCTGTGTGTAAGCAGGAGAGACAGATCAGAGCAGCCCAACCAAAGATCATACCCCATTTCCTTTGGGTAGAGTTGTTGCCAGAGAGCAGTAGACCAACGGGGACTACACTTCCCAGCGTATTTTTCATTTAGGTGAGGCTGAATGACTCATTTTCACCATTGAAATGTGAGCAAAGTGATGTGTGTCACTTCCTGGATGAAGTAGTTAAGGAACCTGCACACTTTTATTGCTGCACACTCCCCAATCTGGTGGCTGAATGAAGCTGGTGGTTAATTTTATGTGTCAACTTGACTGGACTAAATGATGCCCAGATAGTAAGTAAAGCATTATTTCTGTATGTGTCTATACAGATGTTTCTAGAAAAGATTAGCTTTTGAATGGGGAGACTGAGTAAAGATTGCCCTCATCAATGTGGATGGGCATCATCCAATCCTTTGAGGGCCTGGATAAAAAAGGTAGGGGAGAGGTATATTTGTTCTCTACTTATGCCGGGACATCCATTTTCTCCTGTCCCCCAACATTGGCACCCCTGGTTCTCAGGCCTTTGGGTATAGACTGGAACTACATTATCAGCTTTTTGGGCCTCCAGTTTACAGTCAGAAGATTGTGGGACTTCTTAGCCTCTTGGTAAGTACATGTGCTTATCCCTCATAATAAGTCTGTTTGTGAATATCTACATCTGTATCAATTTATTTATCCATCTTCTATTGGTTCTGTTTCTGTGGAAAACACCGACTAATACACTGCCCAAGAAGAACTTTGAAGCTACAATGAAGATGTCAAACCCTCCATTAGCAAGGTTTGGGGCAAACATGGGGGAGGGGGTGGGGGGAGCTGTCTGCTCCACAGTTATTCAGGAAACTGTGCTGATAAGGACTCTATCATCTTCAACATACGACTTCCCAGATCACCCTGGTTGTCAGTATTTCGCCAGCAGATGGAAAAAGACAGCATGCAGACTTTCATTTCAGTTGGTTAGCACTCAACCTGATTGCCACATCTAACTGCAAAAGAGTCTGAGAAGTGTTGTCCAGCAGTATATCCAGGAAAAAGAGGAAATGGCTTTGATGGACGGCTAGATAATCCCTGCCAAAATGTGTGACCTGGTTCCCGTCAATTTCCTAATTGATATTTACTTTTTCTAATTATTTTTTTTCATTTTTGCTTACCAAAACCCTCCTCTAATTAACTATGAGTATCTGACTTGTTTTTTTTCTCAAGTGAATTACGTTAAGTATCTCATTTTATATTATGTTCAATTATTATCCCCAAACTTAATGACTTAAAAATAAACTTTTATTATTTGAGACCAGCTTAGCTATGTGGTTTTGGCTCAGGGCCTCCCCTAAAGTTGCAATCAAGATATTGGCTGGGGCTGTAGCACTTCAAGGCCTGACTGGGACTGGAGGAGTCAATTCCAAGACAGCTCACTCACGAGGCTGGCAAGTATGTGCTAACTGTTGGTGGGAGACCTTGGTTTCTTAACACATGGGCCTCTCCATAGGGCTTCTTAAGGTTACTGCTTGAGTCCCCCAAAGAGAATGATACTAAATAGAAAGAGAATGCTGCAAAGTTTCCTATGGCCAAGTTTCAGAAGTCAAACACTGTCCCTTCCACCACATTCTAGGTAAGTCCAGTCCACATTCAAGGAAAGGGGAACTAGGCTCCACCTTATGAAGGAGAGAGTGTCAAAATAGATATCTATATTTTAAAACCTCCACACTCAGAGTTTTTATTTTTCTAAATCCTTTCATCCACTTTAGTGTTGCTAATATACTTCTTTAGCTAATTGGTACTTTAATTAACTCCTTTTTTTAGTTACTTTTTTAATTAACATTCCCATTTTTAGGAATATTAATTACATCTTTTATTTGGATGTATTAATAAGAGTGTTGAATTTGATCTTTAAAAAGTCAGCTGACTGGGTCTGGTAGAGAAAATTTAGGCTCTCAAGCCTGAATGGAGAGAGACCTAGGTCTGTGAATATGGGCTATAATTAACAATAAACTGACCTTAAAAGAAGAGGCAAGCATTCTACAAAATATAAAATTTGCACCATGATTTGGGGGAAAATCTTCGGATCCAGTTTCTTTTTCACCTTTGCAATGACAAATCTGACCAATTCTCAAAACACCCATATTTATCTACTGTGTGTGCATATTCAGTTGCTCATTTGTGTCTGACTTATGTGATCCCATGGGCAGTAGCCCGCCAGGCTCCTCTGTCCATGGATTTTGCAAGCAAGAATACTGAAGTGGGTTGCCATTTCCTACTCTAGGTAATCTTCCCCTCCCAGGATTGAACCTACATCTCTTGTGTCTCCTGCACTGGCAGGCGGATTCTTTAACACTGTGCCGCCTGGGAAGCCCCATCTATTATGGTTGACAATCATTATTACATCATATAAACAAATGATTGACTAAATTGATGCTTAAATAGGTTGATGATGAAAACTAACACTACTGAGTACTTAAAGTGTTCCATGCCCCAGTTTTCATATTTGCTCATTTAATCCCCACAATGATCCTATGAGGTAGGTTCTCTGATTATTCTGAGGTTATCCATGAACAAAGGTAGATTTAGCATTATCAAGAAATTATTAGCTTGCCCAAATTATTAGCTATGTCACACAGTTTATAAGTGGCACAGCTGGGATTCAAATCCAGTTTGACTGGTTAATATACTTGCTAAAGTAAATGGTGGAGTTGAGATTTCCCATCCAAGTCTGACACAAAAATTCATGCTCTTTATACTAAGCTGCCATTCACTTTTGTAGTTATTTTCACCTGATGCCCACCCTTCTCACTGCCAAGGCCAACCTCATTGATGATTACTTACATCACCATTGATTTCTCCTTTCTTTAAATAACCATAGCGCTTACTACCTGTATCTCTATTCAAAAATTCACCAGTGCAGGCTGCCTTGTGAAAGCGTTAGTCACTTAGTTGTGTGACTGTTTGTGACCCAGTGGACTGTAGCCTGCCAGGCTCCTCTGTCCATGGGATTCCCTGGAGTAGGAAATGGCAAGAATACTGGAGTGGGTTTCTATTATTTTCTCCAGGGAATCTTCCTGACCCAGGGATCGAACCTGTGTCTCCTGCATTGTAGGCAGATTCTTTACCATCTGAACACCAGGGAGACCCAAGCTGGCTTGTATTGATCACTGGTTCATGGATTAGGCATTTCTCTCCAGTTAGACATTAAATTCTGGGAGGACAAGAACCTCTTTTACCTCCATAGTCCCTGCTTCTGCTGCTGCTGCTTCTAAGTCGCTTCAGTCGTGTCCGACTCTGCAACCCCATAGACGGCAGCCTACCAGGCTCTCCCGTCCCTGGGATTCTCCAGGCAAGAACACTGGAGTGGGTTGCCATTTCCTTCTCCAATGCACGAAAGTGAAAATTGAAAGTGAAGTTGCTCAGTCGTGTCTGTCTCTCAGCGACCCCATAGACTTCAGCCTACCAGGCTCCTCCATCCATGGGATTTTCCAAGCAAGAGTACTGGAGTGGGTTGCCATTTTCTTCTCCACCATAGTCGCCAGATTAACTTTAATACTATACCAGTCATTTGATGATTATTCATGATTTGCATACATAGGAACATGATAAATTCTCCTGATTTATAAATTCTTGCAAAAAAATAATCTGGCCCTATAATAAAGTTGCTTCTTATCCTGAAAACCAGGATAAGAAAAGAACCCAACAACAGAAAAACACCCTAGAGGAGTGCTACAAAGTGGATTAAAGTTGGAAACCATAACACGGGATTGTAAAGAACAATGACTTCCACTTGCAGAGCCAAAGGCTAAGGCATAACTTAATAAAACTTCACTAATTTTTAATAGATGATATTCAGAATCATTTACTTCCAATAGAAATGGAGTCTTCAGAATATCATTTCAAGACAAGTTGAGTAGAAATAGTCAAAGAGATAGATAAAATTATTTATAAAGATATTTATCAGTGCATTAACTAAAACAATGAAATATTGAAAACAATCTCATAGCTCTATAATAGGGGGATTTCTAAGATAGGGTAAGCCCATAAAATGGGTCACTGTAAAGCCCCTAAACATGATTTTCAGAGACTTTTAAGGATATGAAGAAATGCCCATAAAATAACATTAAGTAAAGAAGTTCTTTATGTAGAACCTTTTTTCAAATATGGCATCTTCCCAATTATGTGCTATCTATGTTATTTATATATACATAAGACAGAAGGAAACATCAAAATGTAGTTATCTCTAGAGTGGGATTATTGGTGATTTCTTTTTTTGTTGTTGTATTTTATAGATTTTATTTTTAAATGTGCTTTTAATTTTTTAACAAACATTTTTATAATACAGTATTTGGATTTCCCTGATGTCTCAGATTGTAAAGAATATGCCTGCCAATGCAGGAGACCTAGCGTTCAGTTCCTGGGTTGGGAAGATCCCCTAGAGAAGGGAATGGCTACCGACTCTTGTATGCTTGCCTGGAGAATCCTATGGACAGAGGGGCTACAATCCATGGGGTTGCAAAGAGTTGGACACGACTGAATGATGAAGCACACACACACATACAAAATTTATCCGAAGGATTTACAGATATTAACTCATTTAATTTCACCCTCATAAGAACCCTAATATAAAAAGCAGAGATATTACTTTGCAACAAAGGTCTGTCTAGTCAAGGCTATGGTTTTTCCAGTGGTCATGTATGGATGTGAGAGTTGGACTGTGAAGAAAGCTGAGCACCAAAGAATTGATGCTTTTGAACTGTGGTGTTGGAGAGGACTCTTGAGAGTCCCTTGGACTACAAGGAGGTCCAACCAGTCCATCCTAAAGGAGATCAGTCCTGGGTGTTCATTGGAAGGACTGATGTTGAAGCTGAAACTCCAATTCTTTGGCCACCTCATGCGAAGAGTTAACTCATTGGAAATGACCCTAATGTTGGGAGGGATTGGGGACAGGAGGAGAACGGGATGACAGAGGATGAGATGGCTGGATGGCATCACTGACTCGATGTATATGAGTTTGAGTGAACTCCTGGGGTTGGTGATGGACAGGGAGGCCTGGCGTGCTGTGATTCATGGGGTCACAAAGAGTCAGACACGACTGAGCGACTGAACTGACTGATTGACTGAAGAACCCTAATAGGTAGGTACTGTTGTTACCTCAGTGTTATTGATGATGAAAGCAGAGGGGTTTAAAAATTTCCCCAAGGTCACACAGATAGTAAGTTGTGGAATCAGGATTTGAGCCCATGTACTTAACTATACTACCATTGTGAAAGGTTTTTAAAACAAGAAAGTAAAATAAAATAATTTTTAATTGGAGAAAATTAAGAGCTAATTATCCAGACTTCTCTGGGCTCATATAAGAAGGTAAGAAAGCAACAAGAACATTTCAGCTATTCATTAGGAAAGGCTATTCTGACATTCAGGATTATTAGACTAGCATGAGTTAAAAGGCAAAATGTGGCAAGTTCTCAGTGAGATGGGGCAATAAAAATGGGATTGATGGTCTGTTATACGTAATGTCGTCTTGCTGAGATTGGTGGTGTGACTCTTAAGGTCCCTGCCAGGCCCATGAGTCAGTGATTCATGAAATAATAAAGCAGGTTTGCATGACCCAGTTTGTCCCCTGATTACATTTATACTCAACCTTTAAAGGAGCCACATAGATGAGACTCTCCTTCCTGTTATTATAATAATTTGATATTTTGATCTACAACCTAGAATAACAAACATAATCAAAATACTTTCTAAGAAGAGAGAATCCACTGTTCCCTCACTTTTTTCTCAGACTTGAATTTGAATAAGTTGACTGAGGAAAATATAGTAGAAAGAACTCGTCAGCACATTGTCAGGTAAGTATAAGAATTACACCATATAAATAGCTATGATGAATAATTTATTTGGCAGCTAGATGGCATTATATTTGGGCTGAACTGTACTTTATCAATTTTCCTTCCTCTTTTAGGGCTTTTACAAGTTTAGGTTTTGTGTCAGAATATACGTCAAGGAAAAAGAAATACCTGTTTAACAATCAAAAATATTATTTGCCAAGAGGCCTGTAGTTACTCTGGAAATTGATATTATTGTTGTTAATTTCTATCCAATTACAATAGGAAAACAGTTCAGTTCAGTTCAGTCACTCAGTTGTGCCTGACTCTTTGTGATCCCGTGGACCACAGCACTCCAGGCCTCCCGGTCCATCACCAAATGCTGGAGTTTACTCATCTCCATTGAGTTGGTGATGCCATCCAACCATTTCATCCTCTGTTGTCACCTTCTCCTTCTGGCTTCAATCTTTCCCAGCATCAGGGTCTTTTAAAATGAGTCAGCTCTTTGCAACAGGTGGCCAAAGTAATGGAGTTTCAGCTTCAACATCAGTCCTTCCAATGAACACTCAGGACTGATCTCCTTTAGGGATGGACTGGTTGGATCTCCCTGGAGTCCAAAGGACTCTCAAGAGTCTTCTCCAGCACCACAGTTCAAGAGCACCAATTCTTTGGTACTCAGCTTTCATTATAGTTCAACTCTCACATCCATACATGACTAATGGAAAAACCATAGCCTTGACTAGACAGACCTTTGTTGGCAAAGTAATGTCTCTTCTTTTTAATATGCTGTCTAGGCTGGTCATAACTTTCCTTTCAAGGAGTAAGCATCTTTTAATTTCATGGCTGCAGTCACCATCTGCAGTGATTTTGGAGCCCCCAAAAATAAAGTCTGACACTGTTTCCCCATCTATTTGCCATGAGGTGATGGGACTGGATGCCATGATCTTTGTTTCCTGCATGTTGAGCTTTAAGCCAACTTTTTCACTCTCCTCTTTCACTTTCATCAAGAAGATCTTTAGTTCTTCTTCACTTTCTGCCATAAGGGTAATGTCATCTGCATATCTGAGGTTAATGATATTTCTCCCAGCAATCTCGATTCTAGCTTGTGTTTCATCCAGCCCAGCATTTCTCATGATGTACTCTGCATAGAAGTTAAATAAGCAGGGTGACAATATACAGCCTTGACCTACTCCTTTTCCTATTTGGAATCAGTCTGTAGTTCCATGTCCAGTTCTAACTGTTGCTTCCTGACCTGCATATAGGTTTCCCAAGAGGCAGGTCAGGTGGTATGGTATTCCCATCTCTTTCAGAATTTTCCACAATTTATTGTGATCCACACAGTCAAAGGCTTTGGCATAGTCAATAAAGCAGATATAGATGTTTTTCTGGAACTCTCTTGCTTTTTTGATGATCCAGCAGATGTTGTCAATTTGATCTTTGGTTCCCCTGCCTTTTCTAAATCCAGCTTGAACATCTGGAAGTTCACAGTTCACGTATTGCTGAAGCCTGGCTTGGAGAATTTTGAGCATTACTTTACTAGTGTGTGAGATGAGTGCAATTGTGCAGTACTTTGAACATTCTTTGGCATTGCCTTTCTTTGGGATTGGAATGAAAACCGACCTTTTCCAGTCCTGTGGCCACTGCTGAGTTTTCCAAATTTGCTGGCATATTGAGTGCAGCACTTTCCAGCATCATCTTTAAGGATCTGAACTAATTCAACTGGAATTCCATCACCTCCACTAGCTTTGTTCATAGTGATGCTTCCAAAGGCCCACTTGACTTCACATTCCAGGATGCCTGGCTCTAGGTGAGTGATCACACCAATGTGATTATCTGGGTCATGAAGATCTTTTTTGTACAGTTTTTCTGTGTATTCTTGCTACCTCTTCTTAATATCTTCTGCTTCTGTTAGGTCCATACCATTTCTGTCCCTTATTGAGCCCATCTTTGCATGAAATGTTCCCTTGGTATCTCTAATTTTCTTGAAGAGATCTCTAGTCTTTCCCATTCTATTGTTTTCCTCTATTTCTTTGCACTGATCACTGAGGAAGGCTTTCTTATCTCTCTTTGCTATTCTTTGAAACTCAGATTAGTATAAAAAATTACTAACTTATTTTTTTACTGTGCTAAGCCATATTGGTTTTAAAACAGAATGGCTCACTTTGTAGCTTGTTACTCACAGACTGAAACTCTTCTTTCTCAGGGAGAGTGAGTGGAAAGTAAAACTATTCTATATGATAAATATGAGGAACTTGAGAGTTGGGTATAGGCATCTAGGGAGAAAAGAAGACAGAGGGAGAAAAGGGCAGAGGGAGAGGGCCCAGGAAAGAGGTTGGAGGACGCAGAAGGAAAAGCCTACTTATTCAAATTCCCAGTTGCAAAGATGGGTGAAGGGTTCTGAAGATCAGAGATGTTATGTATTTAATATTAAGCTGGTCCCTGTTCCTAATTATTGCATATGTTATCTTTCAATGTCTTCAAGCCTTTCATAGAAGTCAGCCATAGACAACAGCCTCATATTAGTGGAGCCATGGGGAATTTAAGGATAGGACATAGAAGAAAAGGGCAGGCCCGTTGGCATTACCCCTCTGTTGATGCCCACATAGAGGAGGCACCAGTAGTTCAGAGGAATGGTTGTTCCTTTTTTCCTAAATACTGTCATGTTAAACTGTGCTCATGAAAGACTATTTAAATAATCAGAAACATGTAAGGTTACTAGATGGAAGAATTGCTGTTTAATTCTGCTGCTGTGCTGCTGCTAAGTCGCTTCAGTCGTGTCCGACTCTGTGCGACCCCATAGACGGCAGCCCACTAGGCTCCTCTGTCCCTGGGATTCTCCAGGCAAGCATACTGGAGTGGGTTGCCATTTCCTTCTCCAATGCATGAAAGTGAAAAGTGAAAGTGAAGTCGCTCAGTAGGGCCCAACTCTTAGCGACCCCATGGACTGGAGCCTACCAGGCTCCTCCATCCATGGGAATTTCCAGGCAAGAGTACTGGAGTGGGGTGTCATTGCCTTCTCCGTGTTTAATTCTAAGACTATGCAAATAGTAGACCTATACCTGGCTGTGGAATAACTGAAGATCATCATAGTTTCAAGAAATCAGATACAGATTTCATTAACTGAAATAGAGATACTGATCAGAGAATTAGACGTTTCACTAGAGAAGTACCTGGAATACCTGCTTTGAATGCTAGGTGTTTGTATATATTTATTTCTCAAAGCACCGTCAAGAAGCTTCCCTGGTGGCTCAGTGGTAAAGAATCCACCTGCCAATGCATGAGACACAGGATTGATCCTTGATCTGAGGAAATCCCACATGCTGCAGAACAACTAAGCCCATGCCCCACAATTATTGAGCTTGTGCGCTAGAGCCGTGAGCCGCAAGTACTGAAGCCCATGCAGCCCAGAGCCCGTGCTCTGCAGTAAGAGAAGCCGCTGCAAAGAGAAGCATGTACCACAGCTAGAGAGCAGCCCCCTCTCGCTGCAACTAGAGCAAGTCCACACAGCAACCGAGACTCAGCACAGCCAACAATAAATAAGTAAATAAAGTTATACTTAAAAAACCACCATTAAGGGTAGACATTCTTACCCAAGTTATAAGTGAATACATTCTGGTGACCTTCATAGTCATCCCTACTAATCTAAATCACAAATTCAAATCTCAATGATCTATTGTTTCTTTTATATTATTTATAAAATCTGTACTGGTAATTAAATTCTAAATATTAGAATTGATTTTTAAAAAATATTCTAATACTATGCAAACTTTGCCATGCCTAGATTTGTGTTTATTTATCTAAATCCCAGGACAAAATTTTTAGCACTTTAGAAGCAAAGTTAGAATTTTTCAGAATTTGTCTAAAATGCAGCTCTTTGCCTTTAACTGCTTGGGGTTTGTGTTTATTGTGGCGGACTCATAACACCTACTTTATCTGCGCTTATTTGAGACATAACATATGGGAGTGTTACAATGGGGAAAAGGTTGGTTTCTTATATTTATCAATGGGAAGAGAAGGAAGGGTTTAATAACAACTCAGCCAGTTACATGAGATAGTTTCATTCCATGAGAAATATGAACTAGGAAATATCTGGAAGACTGTAGTAAGGCAAAATAAAAGAAAAAAATTTGGAGGAAATTCATTCTTTCATTCATTCAATAGTTTCTTACTGATTGACTAGTGTTCTAGGAGTTTTGAGAGGCAAATAGAACATAAAGGAAAGAAAAACCAACCCAGAAGCTATCTATCCTCAGAAATTTTAATCTAGTGGAGAAGACAGGTGTGAATAAACCACATATGAAAATAATTAAATTGATGATAAATAAAACAAAGGGAAAAGCATGGGGAGAGATGAAACTATAATGTGGCGAAGGAAGTGACGCTTGGACTGAGACCTGAAAGTTGATGATGGTGGGAAGATAAATGCTGTCGTTCTGGTCACTGAAAGTGTCATCAAGGTAGGTTCTACCCACATGGTTGGACTGAAAAATTTCTAAATTCTCATGAGAAAGTGAAAGGAAGAACAGATTAAGAAATTAAAAGAAAATGTGGAGCTTACAATAAGCCCTGACCTTGTGTATTACTAAGTTTGCTTTGAAGGGTTTTCAGCCTGTTTATGAAAATCAGCTATTTGTCTTTGGAAAATATATAAAATAATGGAGGATATTTTCCTTCATGTTGGAGGTAATCCAGAATGATGGAGGCTGAAGTCCCTCATGTCAGGGTGTATTATGTGCTTTTATTCTTTGAATCTCTGAAAATTTAGTCACATGTGCTTGGAGAGATGATGGAGATTATTGTCTATGCCAGCTTTATTTGTGTGCAAATAAATCCTGTTTAAAATGATGCCCATTCTATCAACTTTCATCTTTGGTGTTAATAGCAAAAACAATGAAACACTGCTGAATCATTTTCAAACATTACTGCATTTAATTGTAATTAGTTAAGAAGAGTAGGAAACATTACTTTAGGTCAAAAACGATTCTTTTTTTTTTACCTTCCAAAAAGTTGTTTTATAATCTTTATTGGACTTTCTTCCCAAAAGCTATGCAGAAAGGCACCAAGCCATTTGGCTAGGCCTGTTCTGTGTTGTGATTTGATAGAAACAGGGGCTAATTAATTTATTTGGAAGTGAGTTATTTTTATATTTTTTTAGAATGAACCCTTGAAATAAATATTTTTAATAAAGGAATTGCCTAACCTTTGGAAAGTTCGGTTGATGTTATAAATATCAACCTGAAAGGACTAAGTAGAAAAAAAAAAAACTTAGTTACTTCACCAGGAAGAGCTTTTGGACTGCGTATAATTTGAATGAGCTTCCCTGGTGGCTTAGACGTTAAAAAGTCTGCCTGCCATGTGGGAGACCTGTTTTGATCCCTGAGTTGGGAAGATCCCCTGGGGAAGGGAATGGCAACCCACTCCAGTATTCTTGCCTGGAGAATTCCATGGACAGAGGAGACTGGATTTGAATAGATAGGGAGATGGGATAAGAGTAACATTTCTTTTTCTTATGTCTTCTGTGAACAGAAGAATGGGAATGGGATTCCCTTGTAGCTCAGTTGGTAAAGAATCTGCCTGCAGTGCGGAAGACCTGGGTTTGATCTCTGGGTTGGGAAGATCCCCTGGAGAAGGGAAAGGCTCCCCACTTCAGTATTCTGGCCTGGAGAATTCCATGGACATGTATAGTCCATGGGGTCGCAAAGAGTCGAACACAACTGAGTGATTTTCACTCACTCTGTGAACAGAGGCCTCTATTGGATCTGAGACTGTCAGTTTTTTGGCCAAGGTGATTTTCCTGGAGAAGAGTGAGAGGGTCAATTTAGATGCTGCTAAAATATCCTCCAATAATATGAAAAAGGCCTCTTTGCTTCAGGCATGGCATAGCTGTAGAACTATTCCTATGGCTCTTATTTAAAAAGATAAGGTAAGTAGATGATCCTGGACTGAAGCTCAGGTTTCTTACTCCAGAAACCATGTTTTTAACCATGATAGCATGCAGAATCTAACATTGTATCAGTTATACTAAAGATGTTTATTGGATTAATGGAGGAATGGGTTTATTAATGAATAGAAACAAAAATTAGGTAAATGAATTCAGTGAGATTCTCTTGCAAAGGAAAAAAGTTAATAAAGACTCCAGCTTTGGTGAAAATTTAAACACACAGAGCAAAATGACTCACAAAGGACCCTACACAAGTAAAGAGTTGCTTAAAAACTTCTAGGAAAGGTGCTGGGTAGCTGGATTTCTTCTTAAAGAAGGGTCTCATAGTATTCAGAGGGAGGGAGAGAAAAAGATACAGTCAGACAGACAGACAGAGAAACAGTGAGACAGAGCCCTGGTTTTTCACTTAATTCAGGAATTCAGGACCTGGTGTATCTGACCTGCAATCAGAGGAGGATCTTTTAGCTGACATCGTCCAGCCAGCTCTGGCCAGATACTTTGCCTTCTGCACAGCAGCTTGGCTTGAGTGTTGAACCAGTAAAAGCTTTGGGGGTTGTAGCAACACAGGATAGTTCACTATAGATCATCATATAGAATTACGTCACTGTACCCTCTCCAGTTAATGACAGCCCTGGCCAGAGATCGTGTTAGACACCAGTCATCAGGTATGACATTGCTGCAGCCAGACTACAAAGTGACAGGGAGAGACTCTGAAAAAGGGCAAGAGGATAATTGCATCTCTTCTAAGGAGAGCTTCAGGCACTCATCCAAGTAAAGGTTAAGACAAGTTAATGTTGCAGAAGAGCAGAAGCAAGCCACAAGCATTTGCTGCCTCTCACACTCCTGCCAACGAGTGCATTCTGTCGAAACCACACTCTGAATGGACTTGCTAATAATCATCTAGCTCTGCTATTGGCAACTCATCTCCTAAGATAGGATCTGTGACCAGCAAGGCCCATGAGACCCAGCATTGCTTCTCTGGTGCATTGGGCTTTTTATCCCACATTGCCAATCCCAAGACATTAGCTTGAGCCTTGTTCTGCTTTATCTAAGCTTCTTGGGGGTACCACTTGGCATCAACAGATCTATTATGGGGTCTGAATGTCAGTGTGCTCTTCTAAGCAATGCTTTGCATCAGGTGTATTGGATGATCAAGTCATATCAAATCACTCTTGTTATAAGTCAAACATATATAATGGTTCAATTTAATGTATTTATTATACCACATTTTTTTGACCATACGTGTGTGTGTGTGCTGAGTCACTTCAGTTGTGTCTGACTCTTTGTGACCCCATGGACTGTAGCCTGTGAGGCTCCTCTGTCCACGCGATTCTCTAAGCAAGAATACTGGAGTGGGTTGCCACGCGCTGCTCCAGGGGATCTTCCCGACCCAGGATCAAACCCTCGTCTCTTGTGTCTCCTGCATTGGCAGGTGGGTTCTTTACCACTAGCACCAATATGTATATGTTTGGAATAGTATCCATGACTCTGTTCACAATTCCATCCTCTGAGTGCATAGCTCAAAGTAAATGTAAGATGGGAAAAGGGTATTTGTGTTTCTTGCTCTCTTAATTTGGTTTTCCTCCATTACCAAGGTGATTACATATCTTTTCATAAGCATATTGGCCATTTGCATTTCCTGTTTTGTGAACTGTCTTTACATGTGTCAGTCCTTCCCCTGATGCAAGTCAAGAGAGTTATGCCTGGTGGGTGGAGTTTTCGTAATACTCACCTTCATGGAGGATGTGAATACGATGGATCCTGCATGTAGGCAAAGAGCTCAGTCTGCTTGTTCGCTTACTGGTTTTCAGCATCACTTTTGTTTCTGCTATGCATTTAAAAGTATACCTGCTCTGTTTTTACTTTGTGGTGTTTTTTCTTTTAATAAAGGGATTATTATGGTAATTTCCTAACTATTCCTGGAACTGGAAATTGTCTGTTAAATTTACTTTTGGGTTGTTAGAAAATTCTTATAGAATTCACCAAATGATATATTCTAGCTACTGATATCTCTAAGTTTGTAGCTGTATAACTGTTTGAAAGATATTCTGCTTTTAAAAATGTCATTTTAAAATGCTCAGAGGGAAAAAAAAAGAATTTAGCTTCTGGTGGCTCAGACAGTAAAGAATCTGCCTGCAATGAAGGAGACTCAGGTTAGATCCCTGGGTCAGGAAGACCTCCTAGAGAAGGAAATGGCAACCCACTCTAGTATTCTTGGCTGGAAAATCCCATGGACGGAGGAGCCTGGTGGGCTATAGTCCATGGGTTCACAAAGAGCTGGACGTGACTGAGTGACTAATACTTTCACTTTCTTTCTTGATAAAACGAGAAAAAAGCACAATTCAATAGAAAAGTGAAATACCCAGAATTCAATACATAACTGATTCAGTACTAAGCCAGTAATAGTATAGACTCCAGAGTAAATTGCAAAGCATTTACTAAGGTGAAATTGCTCCTGATTTGATAAGGGAAAAATAAAAGACCTGACCAAGGAAGTCATAGGAAAATTGAGCACATTAATGTACTGTTAATTCTGGCACTATTAGGCTCATTTTCTCTGTAACAACCACATAAAATTTAAAAGTACATACATGGCTGCTTCTTGAAGGCAATAAAAGCAATTAATTGGTTTTAAAAAAAATAGAGAAGCAATTTATAGCAGCAAGCACTTAAATCAACTTGTTAAGGTCTTTTCTCTGATAAAAGTAATTAATTCACCCCATATGTAAGCGTATGAATACCCTTAAAAAGACAGCAAAATAACACATCTTCAGAATATTATAATATTTGAAAATCAATCACCATATTATTTTTTGTGTGTTGAGGTAAATATTGATGTATACAATCTGTGCAACACTATATAGTAATACAAAGAATATTATATACTTCTTTCAAAGGGATTTCACTAAATTAAGGCTACATATTTCTTATCTTTAAATTATCCACATCAAGGATGATCCTCACCATTTAGCCTGAGTAATCCTAATCAGGCATCACTGTCTCTTACTGCCAGCAGTAAGAACTACCTGGCTTCTTAAATGCTGAGTTTGTAGACTTCAATTAGGAAATGAAAGAACAGCCTATAATCTTATCCTCTTCTAGTAATGCTCCTTTGGGTATAATCACCAACTCTTAAGGAAACAAAAATGATTTATGGAATTACTGAGGTCTGTGGTCAAAGCAGAGGTCTGCTGGGAATAATGAGCAGTGTTGGTGCTATAAGCTTGGAACTTCTGCTTTACCAGGTAAAAGAAACATTTCCCCAATTTAGTATCATTTTCAGAGCTCCTGCAATGTGTCCCAACCCAGTCATTTTGAACATAATTACAAGGAGATGTTAGGTGTAGCCTTATGAAGAAAAATTGATTTTATTTCATGCAGTGGTCTCACTCTGTTCCTCTAAATTTGCAGATATGTATCTTAGATTGTAAGGAATGAACATGTTGATTTGATAAGGTTCAGGGCCTTGTTCAAACAAAAACACTGATGTTAAATATCTCAAGAATATACCGTAACAGATTCAGTCACTCCCATCTATTTTAAAGTCAGAAAGGGAAACAAAGAGATGAAGGGATTTCCCATGTGCTATTTACTAAAACATACAGGTGAGGACGACCCAAGAATTCTGTAAATGCAAACACTTTATATCATATATTAAAAGAGCTCCCCAATTTCTGAACATGGTAAAATTTAATTTCTATATCATCTGGTAGATTTATGTTCCCAAGTTCTGGAATGTTGTCTTTCATTTTGTTGAAGGTGGATAAATCCAAGTGTTTTGAAATTTTAATAAAATAATAAAGCAAATAACTTTAAAAGTTCAGAAACAAATTCAAACTCTTTCAATTATACCTTACTTTCTTATCACACAGTATTCTGTTGTTGATTTCAAATGAATAGAATATGCTCCTAGGATCCCTTTTAAGTACTGACTGACTGACGAACACCAAAAAAAAAAAAAAAAACAACTTTTTATTCCCTCTCATTCCTATATTCTTCAGTTCCTAATAATATACATTTTCCTGTCTTTTTTTCTCTTTTTATCTGTTCATACTCTTCTCTAAACCTTAAGTTCACTTTAATTTGATAATAAATTTATGTTGCTATTGATATTCAATCAATAACTTCCACTCTGACCTTAATTCATGTATGAGTTTTATAAAAATATAGTACCTATTTTTTTGTGTGTATCTTCTGTCTTAAATAAATGTATTTGTTGTTTATTTGCTAATGAAGCAGATCAGTAACATAATTCAAAATGATTTCTTAAACTTCTGTTAAAAAGCAAACTGTGAGGGTATAGAATGCAAAAGTGAGATTTTTTTTTTAATTGAAGTTTAATACAGAAGTCTTAGTTAGGCTTGGACCCTTGAGAAATAAAATCAGTGATGCCAGCTAACTATTTTATTATAGTATAAAATGTCCTCTTTAGAATTAATTTTGAAAGACATATTTTTAAGTGGGATTTACAACCTTATTTTCTTCAGTTATATTTTAAAAATTATTATTTTTAATAATTCTTATCAAAGTACAGTCGGTTTACAATGTTGTGTTAGTTTCAGTTATGTATGTGTATATATATATACATACACATATATCCATTCTTTTTTAGATTCTTTTCCTGTATAGGCCACTGCAGAGTATTGAGTAGAGTTCCCTGTACTATACTACAGTTGGACTGTGTTAGTTATCTATTTTATCTATAGTAGTATATATTATATTTTACAGTATGCCTACTCTTTGACTGATAGCTGACTTCTCATTAGAAACAATGGCTCCCAAAAGGCAATGAATAGCTTTAAAATGCTGAAGGAAAAATATATTGTTAACCTGTAAGTCTATAGCCAATGGAAATATGCTCCAGAAATAAAACTCAATAAAAACATTTTCAAACAGACAAAAATAGAAGTTTTAATCTCCAACCATCCTGCCCTACAAAAAATGTTGAAGGAAGTTCTGGCAGAAGGAAAATGATATCAGAGGAAGCCTGATCAGAAAAGAAAAGCATAATAAAGGATAAGTATATAGGTTGTATTAGTTTTCTATTCTATGTAACATCACAGATGTTTGCAGCTCAAAACAGTACACATTTGTTATTTCACAGTTTCTGTGAGTTAGGGATCCAGGTACAGTTTAACTGCATTGTCTGCTCAGGGTCTCACAAGGCAGAAATCTAGGTGTCAGCCAAGCTGCTTTCTCTTTTGGTAACGTAGAAGAGCTATGGCTAATGTAGACAGTGTATTAAAAAGCAAAGACATCACTTTGCTGACAAAGGTCCATATAGTCAAAGCTATAGTTTTTCCAGTAGTCATGTACAGATGTGAGAGTTGGACCATAAAGAAGGCTGAGAACCGAAGAATTGATGCTTTCAAACTGTGGTGCTGAAGAAAACTCTTGAGAGTCCCTTGGAGACCAAGGAGATCAAACCAGTCAATCCTAAGGGAAATCAACCCTGAATATTCATTGGGAGGACTAATGTTTAAGCTGGAGCTGCAATAGTTTGGCCACCCGATGGGAAGAGTCAACCGTTGGAAAAGATCCTGATGCTAAAAAAGATGAAAAGCAGAATAAGTGGGAAGAGGATGAGATGGTTGGATGGCATCATCAACTCAATGGTCATGAGTTTGAGCAAACTCCAGGAGATAGTGAAGGGCAGGGAAGTCTGGAGTGCTGCAGTCCATGAGGTTGCAAAGAGTCTGACATGACTGAGCAAATGAACAACAACAAATTTGACTGGGGAGGAATATGCTTCCAGGATCACTCAGGTTGCTAGCAGAATTCATTTCCTTGAGGTTGTAAGACTGAGAGCCCTGGTTTCCTGCTGGCTATTGGTCACAGTTCTGAGAGGCTACCAGAAGTTTTTAGAGGCAGCTTGCAGTTAATTGCTACATGGCCAGTAACTTCATAACCACCAAGGGAGTCTCTAGAATAAAACTGCTAACAAGACAGAGTCTCATACAATGTAATCATGGGTGTGACATCCTGTCATATTTGCCATATTCTATTGGCTAGAAGCAGGTCAGACTTTCTGCCCACTCTAATGTAAAGCAGATTATACAAGGGCATGTAGACCCAAATATAGGAATCATGGTGGTGGGCACCCCAGGGCCTGTCTATCACATTGGTAAATGTAAAAGATGTTATTATCTGTACTATATTTTAAAATTAATTTTAAAAACTGCTCACAGTTTAAAACAAAAATAATCACTATATAATGGAATTTTAGCATTCGTAGACGTAAAACACATGTCAACAACAGCAAAAGAGGAGTAAAGGATAAAATGGATTTTGCACTTTTCAGTTTTTTTATAGTGCTCATGAGGTTGATCATTTGATAGTAAATTGTGATAAGTTAAAGACTCATAATATACTCTCTAGAAAACTGGTTCTTGATATATTATCCTGGAACTTGTTGAAAATATAAATTCTCAGCTCTTATCTCCTACTTTTTAAATAAAAAACCCTGAAATTTCTACCAGAAATATGTGTTTTAATAAGCTCTCCAGACAAATTTCATGATTCTAAAGTTAGAGAATACACACACACACAAATAATGCAATAAGGTATAGCCACAAACACAGCTCAGTAGAGGAGATAAGGTAAAATACCAAAATATGCTTGATAAGCATGAATGAATGCAGTAAAAGAGAGAGGGAGGAACAAAGAACGGAGGGAACACATTCCATGATGAAAAACCCATACATAAAAGAAATATAAAACAGAATACATATGTCTGAAAATTGAAGTGCTGATATAAATAAAGCTTTGGAGTAACCTCACTTCTGAAAATATAGATGAAAAAGACAAAGCGATTAGACAGTCAGAGTAAAGCTGAGAGCTGTGATAAGCAATGTTTCCAGTAAGCACAACTGGTGCCCCTGAAAATGGAACACTACAAATGAAAGAAAAAAATATAAGAAAATCCCCCCAAATGAAGCAACACCTGGAATTGCCATTCACAGGGCACATTGGTTCTAGGAAATTTTGATTCCAAACATGTAGCACTAAGGATAGCAGGAGAAGTTGAAGGCAGATTTTCAGCATCAAGGCATATCATTAAGTTATGTAAGTTTAGGCATCCACACAAATAACAAAAATGTCCAAGGGAGAAAAATTAGGCTGGCATCAATTTCTGTAAACAAATATTCAATGCTAGAAGCAATGAAGCTATATTCATTAAGTTCTGAAGGCAAGAACCTAAGAATATTATATACAGTCAAGATACTTTCAAGCAGAAGAAGACATTCTCAAATATGAAATAATTCAGAAAATATAATGCCATTAAGTCCTTCTTAAAGAAAATACTTGACAACAAACTCTAGCAAATTAAGAAATGAATCAAAATGTCTAAGAAAATTTGAGAAACGAAGAAGCTTAAAATACTTAACACAAACTGAAAACTTAACACAAACTGCAACATGCCAGGGATTGGAGAAGGATGTGTTAAAGGTATGACCGTGTGCTACCAAAAGGCAAATTGAGGTTGGAGACCCAATAAATCTGTGCTGACATTAGGAATTCTGCCCTTCAGCTGTCCAGTTATAGGATTTTCATGACAAGTGCAAGAGAAATACAGAGGAAAATAAAATTGTTGCACTGACAAGAGACTTTCCCAGGTGGGAAAGTCTCAGTGATAAAGAATCCGCCTGCCAAAGCAGGAAACCCAGGAGATGAGGGTTTGATCCCTGGGTCAGGAAGATCTTTTGGAGGGGGAAATGGCAACTCACTCCAGTTTTCTTGCCTGGGAAATCCCATGGACAGAGGAGCCTGGTTTGCTGCAATCCATGGGGTTGCAGAGTCAGACTGAGCGACTGAGCACAAACACCCACACTGACAAGATGTTGTATCTAAGTCCAATAAGGAAGAAGCAAATCCATGAGGTAGTGAGGGGCTGAAAGAAAGAGAGAGGTTTAAGGTGCTTGGAAAAGTGAAGGAACAGTTGGAGTGGGTATAAAAGAGTGAACATGGTGAAAGACTATAAGGTTATGGGCAGAAATTAATACATCTGAGTGGACAGAGATTGTTATATAAGGTTCCAGAGAGAATTAAATTGAAGTGACAATAGGTTTTGGTTGAGACCATGTAAGTAGGTTGGTAAAGTGGTTTATGGGTGCATGAAGTGAAGTGAAGTGAAGTGAAGTTGCTCAGTCGTGTCCGACTCTTTGCGACCCCATGGACTGTAGCCTACTAGGCTCCTCCATCCCTGGGATTCTCCAGGCAGGAATACTGGAGTAGGTTGACATTTCCTTCTCCAGAAGCTCTTCCCAACCCAGGGATCAAACCTGGGTCTCCCGTATTGCAGGCAGACGCTTTACCATCTGAGCCACCAGGGAATAAAAGGCAGTAAAAGAACTCTGAGACTAGTATATTAGGTCATTCACATGAAAGCAGATGTTTAGATTTAAGATGCTGTTTCACTGACCTTTGAGAAAGCTGTGTGAGTGTGCTAAGTTGCTTCAGTCATGTCTGACTCTTTGAGACCCAGTGGACTCTAGCCCGTCAGGCTCCTCTGTCCATGGGATTCTCTAGGCAAGAATACTGGAGTGGGTTGCCATGCCCTCCTCCAGGGGATCTTCCCGACCCAGGGATCAAACCCACATCTCTTACATCTCCTGCACTGGCAGGCGGGTTCTTTACAACTAGTGCCACCTGGGAAACCCAAAATTTTCATCCTTAATTTCTTTATCCTAACAATTGCCTGAGAATTATTCTGTGCTAGGTGTCCTCCACAGGCTTTAGTTGGATAATAGAATTACTCTCAACTGTATGAGGTAAGTTAGAGAAGGCAATGGCACCCCACTCCAGTCCTCTTGCCTGGAGAATCCCATGGACGGAGGAGCCTGATGGGCTGCAGTCCATGGGGTCGTGAAGAGTCGGACATGACTGAGCGACTTCACTTTCACTTTTCACTTTCATGCATTGGAGAAGGAAATGGCAACCCCCTCCAGTGATCTTGCCTGGAGAATCCCAGGGACGAGGGAGCCTGGTGGGCTGCCGTCTACGGGGTCGCACAGAGTCAGGCACGACTGAAGCGACTCAGCAGCAGCAGCAGCAGTATGAGGTAAGTACAGCTGTCAGCCCTAGTTTAGAGATAAACTGAGGCACCAAGAAGTTAAGGAATTTAAGCAAGGCTTTTCAGCTGGCAAGTAATGGAATTAGGATTCAAACCCAGAAAGTTCAACTTCAGAATCAGTGCTTCTTCAGCACTGATACTTTGTTTTGTATTGTCCCTTCCTCTGTATCACTGGAAAATGAAGGGTTATCTACATTTGCACCTAAAGAAGCTTAGTCATTCTTTCATCCATTCAGCCAACAACAGCATTGACTGCTCAGGCACTGTTCTGTGTTTTGGGTGTGGATGTGAACACAACAAACAAAAGCCTGCAGCCATGGAGCTTCTCCTTTCTCGCCTAACATGTGAAGGTTTCTAATAGTAGCTGATAAGGAAAGATTTTCCTCTTTCCTCTTCGTTTTCAAAAATTTTCTGGCTGTTTTCACATGTTTCTTCATTCTAATTAATTTTAGAATCACTTTGTTATGTTCTCCAAAATCCTGTTAGGACTGTGATTCACAGTATATCATGTGTAGACATGAATTTAGGGAAAATAAACATATTTACCGTGTTTATTCCCCAGTAAATTTCATTCAATTTAGTTGTTTTTGTTGTTGTTTTACTATACCTCATAGAAAGATTTTTGTTTTATTTTTCATTTTTAAATTTTGGTTCTGAACATTTTGTGTTGTATTTATTGTTTTCTGCTGCTGTAATAAAGAAAAACTTTTTCCCCACTAAATTTTCTAACCACTTACTGTCAGTATATAGTAAATATTGATTTCTACATATAAATTTTGTAACCAATGACCTGCTGAATTCTCCTCTAGTTTCTAGTAGTTTTGAGTATACTTTTGTGTTTTCTAAATATATAATCATGCCATTGTTTTGCTTCAGGACAGAAAGAATGTGTGACAGAGCCAGGATTCAAATTTATATCTCCTGATTGCAAGTTCTATGCCATTTCTACAGTGCTGCAAATTGTATTTGAGAGTATATGGACTCGCTTGCATGTGCATGGTATGGTCTAGGAAACATTGATCCTGGGCCCCTCCCTAAAAATATCTTCTCCTCTGTGCTGCCCATTGTGAAGCCTAAAATGTTTCAACCCTAAACAATTATCCCCCTGGGTCTTTTTTTTTTTTTTTTTTTTTTTTTTGGCTGTGCTGGGGCTTTGTCACTCTTTGGCTTTCTCTAGTTGCGGTGAGCAGAGGCTGCTCTCTAGTTGCAGCGCGTGGGCTTCTCATTGCAGTGGCTTCTCTTGTTTCAGAGCGTGAACTCTAGGTGTGTGGGCTCAGGAGTTGGGCTCACAGGCTCTAGAGCTCAGTAGCTGTGGCTCATGGGCTTAGTTGCTCCGAGGCATGTGGGATATTCCCGGACCAGGAATCAAACCCATGTATCGTGCATTGGCAGGTGGATTCTTTATCACTGAGCCACCAGGGAAGCCCCCTGCCTTCCCTTTTAAGGCAAGATAAACTTTGCCTGCTTTTCAAAATTTTGCCTAATTCTCACTTCAGAACTCAGTCTTTCAAGGGTAGAGAGTGCTGCTGCTGCTGCTAAGTCGCTTCAGTTGTGTCCGACTCTGTGCAACCCCATAGACGGCAGCTCACTAGGCTCCCCAGTCCCTGGGATTCTCCAGGCAAGAACAATGGAGTGGGTTGCCATTTCCTTCTCCAATGCATGAAAGTGAAAAGTGAAAGTGAAGTCGCTCAGTTGTGCCTGACTCTTAGCGACCCCATGGACTGGAACCTACCAGGCTCTTCCGCCCATGGGATTTTCCAGGCAAGAGTACTGGAGTAGGGTGCCATTGTTTTCTCCATAAACATACAGTTACTAATCCAGCACCAGTTCCACAATATTGTGACCACTTTCTCCCTTAATAGCATCTGGAGACCAGTCACGGTCTACATGTGTCTGCAGATCAGAGCAAACTTCTACAAAATACAAGTTTTAGTGTTCATATATATATATTGGGGAACACAGACACATCCCTTAATGTATTGTCTCTGGTTACTTTTACCCTGTAACAGTTCAGTTGAGCAGTTGCAGTATAGACAATAATGCCCCACAAACCTAAAATAATTACCCTCTGGTTCTTTACCAAAAATCTTGCTTATCTCCGAGATATACCATTGTTCAATCTGTACAAGAAGTTAGGCAAGTAGTCACTGTGTGTGTGTGTGTTAGTCGTTCAGTCATGTCTGACTCTTTGTGACCCCATGGACCCACCAGGCTCCTCTGTCCATGGAATTCTCCAGCCAAGAAAAGTAGTCACTACAATTGAACAAATGAAGAAAGAGGCCAAGGAGTCTAAGATCACATCTCCTGTGAGTACTTATTCAAGGCAATTACAGGCAGATTCCTGACCTCACATGCAATCTCTTTCCATTACAGTAAACATACATTCTGGCCATTTTGCTTCAGTTGTTGTTACTATTTTTGTCTGAAATTTTGTCTTAGTTTTGTTTCTTTTGGATAGGGTAAAAATTCTGGTTCCTTCTGCTGAGGTGGCTAAACTCTCTGGCCTAAAAATACTCAAGACATCTGAAGTGAGGTCAGGTTGACTCCAAACCCACACTCAGAAATTGCCTCCCAGAAAGCTTTTGCCTACTGATTCTGTGAGTTCTGGATAGAAGATAATAGTTAAATAATAAATCCCTAAATAAGAGGAAATGTTGAATTCCAACCAGGGTGCAGGTGCACCAAGCATTTTCCACCTTCTTGCTTTATTCTTCTGTTAAGAAAACAGGACTGAGTACCTTGGTCGGCATTTTTTAAAATCTCCAGATAAAAATTATCTAAATAAAGATTATCCTGTGGGTTGTAGTTCACATCTTCCCCCACATTTCAAACATCCCTTCTCCCCTTAGAAAGCTGCTTACCAGAGGGCCACTGCAGAGGGATGAGGGGTTCCATCAGGGAGGTGGGGGGAGGGGGACACAGGACGCTGTTGAAAGAAAAATAAAACTACAATGCAAAAATAAACTAAGCTGTTGGGGCCTACTGGTGTTATGAATTTTTAAATCACCAATGAGATAAAGGTCTCTATGAGATTTTTATGGATTTCGACTATTTATAAGAGCCAAGAAAAGCTAAAATAAACCAAACCATAGGCGAGTCTGCCAGGTAACTTTCCAAAGCTGCAAAAACAACTAAGCTATATATTTTACCTTTCCTTTCATTTCTCTAACAATTCCATTTTTATATATGACAGTTTGAAAGATTTTTAATTTGATAAACCCTCTAGAAAACTCTGCATATATTTTCAAAGATGTTATTTATTAAATCAAATTATTTTACTTTTTTTCTGTTTGATTTCTAGTAAGACTTTTTGTCATTATTTTGCAGTATTTTACATACTTGTTTTGTTCCTGAAAAGAAGAAGACCAAGAAGGAGGAGGAGGAGAGGGAGGTGGAAGAGAAGGAAGAATATAAAGTCTGCTCCCAAATTAGGCAAAAGAAAAGGGAGTGAAGCTAAATAAATACTGTACAATATTTCCAAGGCTTTCTTAAGAGAAAACGCCACAAATTTAACTTATCTTACCATTGTATCATCAAATGTTGCATTTATTTATGTACAGTAAATGACATGAGGTCATTTGCTTTCTTTTCAACTGAGAAAACCACCTCCTGAATTAATCGAGGCTTAGCTCATAACAACAGACATGGATCATTTAACATTTCCTGCTTAAAGTATGTTCATTATGTACTTGCTGATCCAAGGCTGTTGCTATGCATAAAACTATTGACTATATAAAGCAACAAGCAATGAGGAAATGCCACTTGTGCTGAAAATGAAAATGGCCTTCAAATTGTTTTCAGTTACATCTCTATTGATTTATGTCTTTCTGACAGAAGTGTCACACTAGGTCATTAATAATAATAGTAACTCAAATTCCTATGCTACATTCTGGTTCTTAACCTACTTTGATATGAATGCCTTTATTTGATCCTCACAGTAAGCCAGTAAAATGAGAAGGCACCTTGTTTTCATTCTATGGTGAAAACTCAGCCTTTCTCAGAAAGTGGTTCACTGAGGTTTGCATAGGTAGTAAGTAGCTGAGCAAGAAAAAGGGCGGTTATGTCCAACTCTTTTGCACCCCTGTGGACTGCAGCCTGTCAGGCTCCTCTGTCCATGGAATTTTCCAGGCAAGAATACTGGAATGGGTTGCCATTACCTCATCTAGGGGATCTTCCTGAACCAGGGATCAAACCCTCATTTCCTGCATCTCCTGCATTGGCAGGAGGATTCTTTACACTGAGCCACCTGGGAAACCCAAGAGAAAGGGCTCAGGACTTCAAATATAGAAAGAACACTTCCTACTATAGCCACTAACTTAGCAAACATTCAGCATTATCATGCAGTATCACGGAATCAGCAGGAATAAGAACAGTATAAATAGGATAAAATAAAGAGTTTTATAGAAGAAATCAGGCAACTTTTCTTAATCACACAGCTAATAGTAGTGCTACTTACCTCTTAGGTTTGATGTGAAAATTAATTAATCTAATGTCTGTACAGTGGTTAGACCTGTGCTTGGCAGAATAAGAACCCAATAAATGGAAGCTAATATGGTAATAGCTCTCATGGCATGACTCACATTGTATTGAAAATGAATTTTGTTGTTTTAAATTGCTCTTCCAAATAGGCAATACATGGATAAGGCACAGAATTCTAGTAGGGCACATGGGTTTACAGAGAAAAGTAAGTCTCTGACCCTTGTCTTCCAGCCACAGGACTGGAAGTTTCCAGATCCTGCTCCACAGGCATCCACTGTTATCATGTATAAACTATCCTATTCCACAAGTATTATGTTTCCACAAGTTCTCCCTTTCGCTAAAATGTTAGCCATAACTTTTCTTTAAATTTAAATTTATGTGGTTTTGAATAGGTCGTATTATACATACTGACATAAACACTATTCTGTATCTTATGTTTTGTAATTTAACAATAAGATAAACATAATTTATCATTTCAATTGGCCAATTTAAGGGTGAAAATGATATAATTAGTAATTATACTAGGACCCCAGGTATGAACCATGACTGTCCACGCAAACCAGGACATCACTACCTGACTTGTGAGTCTATGTTAGACATCATTCCATACCAGCACATATGGTGAGTCTTCATGATTATGCAATTTACATTTAAAACAGCCTCTTTCTAGATGACAACAGTATTAATCCCATCTTTTCCTTCAAAGTCAAAACCTGTGTTTGATAGAGGACTCAAGGAAAGTTGCTTGGGTCAGTCTTTGCTCTTGCCAAGGTTGCCACTGCCATGGAATTTGTTTAGAATGTAAGGACAATTTTTAAAACAACCTTCCAGTATCAAAATTCAGCATGCAATTTAGATTTTAGGACACAGGCCTAAAGCAACTCTCTCAGCAGGTTTTTATTCTCCAAAGAAAGAACCCCAACTCTTATGAAGCATGCTTCCTGGGATTCACAAACTTGTGTAGTCCCCGCTTTTTGGATCAGGGTTGGCCCTATAATTCACAGTGACTGTAGAGTGTGACAGAAGCAAAGCTATATTCTTTCCAAGGGTAGATTATAAGAAGTCTAGTAACTTTGAGCTAGGTCTCTCATACACTCAGTCTGGGGATAGCCAACAACTCTGTAAGAAGCACAATCATGAGATAGTCATGCTGTGAGGAAGTCCAATTTAGCTGTGAGAAGAAGCTGCATGGAGAGAGAGATCCACAGTCCCCAGTTACCTAGCTAAAGCATCAGACATGTAAGGAGAAAAGCCTTCTTGGATGTCCAGATCAGTCGGTACATCAGGTATCTCAGTACATCAGTCAGGTATCTCCAGTCCCATTTACTATCTGACATGAAATTACATGCAAGACCCTTAAGGAAAATCGCCTAGCTGAGCCCAGTCATCCCATAAGAACCACAGCAGTATTAATTACTGTTTTGAACCATTTGGTATTGGAGTAGTTTATTCCACAGCAATAGATAATTAAAACAACTCTTCCATCTTTGTTTGTAGAGTGGTCTGATGATATAGTGGCAAAAGGTAACCCATACCCTGCAGTAGTCTGAATTGCCCTTCCATTTTTCCTAATAGCCTGGGGATTGATGTGGCCTACCTCCCTAAAATGCAACAGACAACAGTTTGACCTAATTCCACAGAATGATCACCACCAGTTTTGGGGCATTCAGTTTATGAGTCCTTATTGTCCAAAGCACCACTTTCTTCCTCTAGTCAATTCCATATTTTACCTTCTGTTATTCTTAGTGGTCTCATTTAAGATCCAAATTCTGAATTAATTAAGGACTGCATTTGGCTTCATGTAATTGAATCACAATTTTACATTTAATCAAATGGGGAATTTTTTTGACATGCAAAAAGTCAAAGATGAGCAACTGGGGTTGCCATAGCATTCATGACTTTTAGCTGAATACATGGCTTGGTGTGTGTGTGTGCATTTTAAGTTGCTTCAGTCATGTCTGACTCTGCGACCCTATGGGTTGAAGCCCACAAGACTCCTCTGTCCATGGGATTCTCCAGACAGGGATACTGGAGTGAATTGCCATGCCCTCCTCCAGAGGATCTTCCTGACCCAGAGATCAAACCTGCATCTCCGTGGAGTCTTTACTGCTGAGCTACCAAGGAAGCCTGAATGCATGGCTACTTTGTGGTTACTGCATGATTAATTTCTGGCTGATGGATCTGAATAGAAGTGTCTTACGTGACATCTGTAAAGTATTTTAAAAAGGAGACATTGTGTTCTTCTTTTGTCCTCTTTCTTGTTCATGAATTAAATGTGGATATAATAACTGGATTATTTGACTAAGTGCCCTTCTTATTCCCAAAGTTATAAGCAACAAAAGGTAAGGAGTCTCAGTGCCTAATGATTAATGAATCACTTTATCAGCCCCTGTCAAACCACAACTTCATTCACATGGAAGAGAAATGAACTTATATACTGTTATACCACTACTATTTTGAGATTTTATTATTCTCGCAACTGAAATTATTCTAATAGTCTGGGCTGGTGCAGAAGATATAAAGTGTCTACAATGTTCCAGTCTGCTTCTATCTTTCTGACCCACCACGCTTTGTGGCTCCCATCCTTATGGCCACCTCATTGTAGCTAAATAATTATTCCTCCTTCAGCTTTCAATTACATTCCAGGTAGAAAGAAAAAGAAGGAAGCAACAAGGAGGAAGAGGTGATTCAAAGCTTTCTAAAATCCTTAGAAGACTTCACCTATGTCACATTGGCCATGTTTTGAAGTTTAATTTAGTAGCTGGGCACACTGACACCCAAATAAAATGAAAGTTCTATTAGTAAGATAGAACAAGAAATTAAGATTAAGGAGACCACAAGCAGAGTCTACCACAATAGTATGTCAGGAATAGTGCTCAGAAATAATGTTCCAAACTAGGTGGAAAAACCAACAGGTGTTTAATATAGGCCCCTAACATGCATCCTATGTGGAGATGTACAATTAAGACATTTACAGTTATTAAATGTCAGTAGAGAGGGTAGGACTGGATACATCAACAGGGTGGTCCCATAGATCACAGTTCAAACTAGAGTCATGTCAAGAAAGAGCACATACATTTAGAATAGTGAGCTGAAAATGAAATTTTGAGGGAAAATTAATGGAAATAAGCTGAGTAGGGGAGAGACTTTGAAACACATCAAGAGAGTTAAAGTGATACTAAAAACCAGAGAGAGAAGTTTATGAGAGTTATGATGGAAGTATTCACATATTATGTACAGTTTGAAATGCAGCTAGTGGGTACAATACACTAAGGGCTGAAAAGTGTTCCTATTAATATGGAGACTATGTGCTACATTCAAGAATAGTTTCACCAAAATAGACAATATCAAAACCAGTTTGCAGGGAATTGAGGACTGAAAGGAAAATAAGAAAGTGGAGATACAGGGTAGACTACATTACACAAGCCATCTCTACTCAAGCTTGGCTTCTATACATATCCATATCTTTTTATAAAGAAGAAAGGTTTTAAGTACTTGGATGACAAGAAAGGGTAATGGAAAACAAGAATATTGCTTTGACTAAAGTATTCAGAAAATTCCTCTTTTATTGAATTCGCATTGTATTGTTTTGTGCTGGATTGCACTGAAGTTTTATTGATTTGTAGCTACAGAGATCCAAGGATATCCTTGGCCCAGACAGGTGATGCCTGCCTCTACTGATCCCAAAGAGGTGAGTATGTCTCTCTGCCGATGCAAGAAGATGATTTAACATCAGACTGCCTTTAATATTAAATGATGAATTTAAATATATTTTAATATTTAAAGTCTACACATTTATTTTAATCAACAAATTATGCTTTTTAAATAGTGCATGAACCAGATCCAAAGGATAAAGGTTCTGAGTGATAATTGTGCCTGGAGCACATGACAACTCTGCCCAGTTGATGTGATATGCAAATCATTGAGAAATCATGTTAGTTCAATCAAGAAGAATCAGGCTAGAACCAAAGAGAATAAAGGAACGAGAAGGAACTGTATACCAGGCGCTTTATACATACTAGCTCCTCATCAGTACCCTAAGAGGCTTTCATTTTGAGACTGAGAAAAAAACAAGACTGAGCAGGGTCAGTAGCTTACTCAGGAGTCCATAGCAAGCAGCAGGGGCAGGATAAGAACCTACAGCTTCCTGACATTCAGATCATTTTCTACTCGACCCTCTGCCTTCTACAGTGGACACTTTAAAGAAAATAAAAAGAAAGACAAAGGGGTTTTTAATAAATGGCTGATAAAACTGTTCTACTTTTTAAAAATTAAGTGTTTTAGAGGAATACCCTGAAATAATCTGATCAAAGAGCACCTATAACAAAGTAAAACACTGAATTCTATAAAAGGAAATTGGCTGATGCTAAGTGAGGGTGCCCTTGTTTATAGTGGGTATAATATCAAGATAGAGTTATCATTTCTTTGAAATTGTTATCTTAGAATAAGGTAACTTAGATAATAAGTTAATAAGATAACTTAGAATAAGTTATCATTACTTAGATAAAGTAACTCAAAGTTCTACTCACATAGCTCAACAGGGTCACCTACCTGCATAACAAACTCTAAATGTGGTAAAGAGAGTTCTGGTAAAAATTTTCCAAGGTCTCAAATTTCAAGGTTATTTAATCTGCCTGAAAAGAGACCTTGATAGGGTTATTGGGAACCCTGTAGGTATTTCAATGTTTTTTCTTACCTTGTGATCTTGTTCGGAATTAAGGAATAAAAGAAGTACTTCTGATACATAGCTGTTTGTGTGCAATACATGTTGATAATGTTTTGTATAAAGGGATATCTTTTTCTCTGGGAAAAAAAGCCACAATGAAACATTTGTCCTGCATAAAGATCCTTTTTGATAGTCACTCAGGTCATTTTGCTCATCAACATGATATTTTCCTGAAAGGTTTCCTATGTATGTTTTGCATCCCCCTGGCATTGAAGATTGTAGCTTCTGTGATACTAATGGGAAGGAATAAATAACATTCTAAGAGTGGCATGCAGACTAATCATATCTAATTATCATTAGAGTTGTCACATCTACAAATTTATGTAGGAGTACAGGGAGAAAAGGACATCTATGACATTAATTCTATGAATCATTAATTTCCCATTTTCAAAATAATTTACAAACCACATTTCAAGTAAAAAGAAAAGAAAGCAAAAGGCCCTGTTTTACTGGAAGTAAGCAAAATGATATAACCAGTAGATCTGAAGTACAAAATAGCTCAAATGCAATAGATGTTGGTTTCTTATGTGCCAGTCCACTGTGGTGCCAGCTTGCTGGTAGAGCAGGGTGACGTGGGGTTCTTTCCATGCAGTCTTGTGGAGACCCAGGCTGATGGAACGCATGGTTCCAAGGCCGCTCTAGGTGTCAACATCCAGTTGGTTAAAGGGAAACTCATGGAGGATCATACCTACTTTAACTGGCTAGGCCTGCAAGTGGCTTACAAGGACATGTTGATTCTTTTTAGGATATGCACTTACTACCCTTCACTGCTGCCAGGTCCAACATTGCACATTTGGAAAAATTCAAGACCTAAAAGGAGTGGCAGATTCATGTAAGCAGAATTCTGGAGAGCATGTGTGGGACTAGCTTCTAAGTATCTACATTGGTGCAAAAGTAATTGTGGTTTTCCATTGTTGAGTTTTGCTGTTTGATATTGGAATCATTTCAGTACAGTCACTCATTTGTGTCTGACTTTTTAGGACCCCATGGACTGCAGCATGCCAGGCTTCCCTGTCCATCACCAACTCCCGGAGCTTGCTCAAATTCCACTGAATCGGTGATGCCATCCAAACATATTACCCTCTGTCATCCCCTTATTTTTCTGCCTTCAATCTTGTCCAGCATCAGGGTCTTTTCTAATGAGTCAGTTCTTCGCATCAGGTGGCCAAAGTATTGAAGTACATTGGAATACATTCTTAAATAAATGTGGTTATGTTATACATCATTTTAATGCACATTCCTGCTTTATGTTTTTTTTTTTTTTTGCTAATGACATTACTAGCTGTTTATTTTACATTTATTTTAGACTAGGGAAATGGTGTTAGACAAAAAGGAAATTTGAGCAATTTTCTTATTCAAGTTCAAAATGGGTCATAAAGCAGTGGAGACAACTCACAACATCAACAATAAATTTGGCCCAGAAACTGCTGACGAACATACAGTGCAGTGGTGGTTCAAGAAATTCTGCAAATGAGATGAGAACCCTGAAGATGAGGAGTGCAATGACCAGCCATCAGAAGCTGACAACAACCAACTGAGAGGATCACCAAAGCTGATCCTTGTACAACTACACAAGAACTTGCTGAAGAACTCAGTGTCGACCATTCTATGGTTGTTTGGCATTTGAAGAGAATTGGAAAGGTGAAAAAGTTTGATAAATGGATGCCTCATGAGCTGACTGCAAATCAAAAAAAAAAAAAATATATATATATATATATATATAGCTTTGAATCTTATTCTATGCAATAAGAATGAACCATTTCTTGATAGGATTGTGATGTGTGATGAAAAGCTGATTTTATACAACTGACAACAACCAGCTCAGTGGTTAGACTGAAAAGAAGTTCCAAAGTACCTCCCAAAGTCAAACTTGCACAAAAAGAGGTCATGGTCACTGTTTGGTGGTCTGTTGCCTGTCTGATCCACTACAGCTTTCTGAATCCCAGCAAAACCATTACATCTGAGAAATATGCACAGCAAAGACTGATGCACCAAAGACTGCAATTCCTGCAGCCAGCATTGGTCAACAGATTGGGCCCAATTCTTCTCCACAATAACAACCAAGCACATGTTGCACAACCAATGCTTCAAAATCGAACAAATTAGGCTACAAAGTTTTGCCTCATCCGCCATATGCACCAGACCTCTTGCCAACTGACTGCCACTTCTTCAAGCATCTCAACAACTTTTTTCAGGAATAATGCTTCCACAACCAGCAAGATGCAGAAAATACTTTTTAAGAGTCCATCAAATGCTGAAGCATGGATTTTCACACTACAGGAATAAACAAACTTATTCCTAGTTGGCAAACATGTGTTGATTGTAATGGTTTCTATTTTGATTAATGAAGATGTGTTTGAACTAGTTCTAATGATTTAAAATTCATGGTCCAAAACTGCAATTACTTTCTCACCAACCTTAATAGTTTAGACTAAGGTAGTCAACTCACAGGATGACATCAGTTTTATTTATTAATATGGGAGCACATTCGGGATTCAGAATTTAATGTGTTAACTCATGCATGTGGAAGTTTCAGGTACCTTCTTGAACTGGATTGATTAATTGAAGCCTGGACTCAGTGGCGGCCTGCAGCAAGTGATGGGAAAATGGTGGCAGTGCTGGAACTTCCCGGCACATTTTAGATAAAGGGAGGCTAAAAGGGTCAGAAGGCTATAAGTAAACTTCTTATGTGCCAACCATGTTGCCACCCCTAACCATATCCCCTATGGTATGGACTCAGAGGATATTTCCTTCATCTACACAATAAGAAGTTGTAATACTAGTATCTTTGAAAAACTATGTGTTAATTGTAAGCCAGAGATAGTATTGAGTCTGTCTCAAGGAGATTGGAATCCTCAGTTTTAATATTGGGATTAAATCCCAATATTCCCATATTGGGAATATTGGGATCCTGAACTGGTGATCACTTAGTAATCAGATAAAGTGGGTGAAAGTGAAACAGTAAACCTCAGGGTTAGAGTAGCAATCAGATTGTTTTGAACATAGAGATCTATGACAATGACAGTATTTCTTCATGTGGCAGGAGCTACAGCAGACTTCATTATCTTGACATCAGGGTTAGGGCATTATTCCTGCTCTATGTTATATATCATCCAGATGTCCCTTCATCATCTTAATACCACCCAGAATATCATGCTGCTCCATTATATAACATGGCACTACTTGGACCTGTTGAGCAGAAATTAGAAAGCATCTCTACATGTCTGGTGAAACATATGCCCATCAGAATATGGGAAATAAGTGCAAGAGTTCAGGGAAATGCTCATTAGAAAAATATCTAGGTCTAGTGTCCTATGGGCACATCCAGATATGTCCTATAACATGAGTGACAAGTTGTAAGTTGCTCTCATATATCTTGCCTTAAAGAAAGAGGCATATTGCTTGGACTCTGGTTTTAGGAGGCCACATTTAATGTATTTGGGTGGGCTTTCCAAAACCATTTATTAGATGACACAAAACTTCCCCTATGGGTGAGACTTGGACAAAAAAAAAAAAAAAAAGAAAAGAAAAAGAAAGGCTTTCCAAAAGGTTCTAGCTGTGTTGCGAACTGCTCTACCATTTAGATCTTATGAGCAGTTGACCCAATGGTATCATAATTATCTATGGTAGAAGAAACCTTGAGTGGAACCTCTAGCAATACCCAGTAGAATAATCACAGCACAAATCTCTACAACCTCTGGTGAAGATCAAATCTGCTTCTAAGCACCATTTTTCATTTGAAAAGTAACCCTAGATTTGCTCCTGAGCTCTAGAAGACTGAACATCTAATAATGAGACACCAAGTGACTATGTGACCCACACTGTTCATCAAGAATGTTATCTAATTTGTTGAAACATAAAGTTGAACATGCACAGTAGTATGTGGAAGGCGCGCGTCAACTTCACAAGTAGATGACTGAGGCTCCCATGGTGTCGTGGTATCGTGGTGTCATAGAGAGTTCCCTCTGACCAAATAACAAAGAAACACGTGGACCTGGTTATGAATGGGTCTGCATGGCATGCTTGCCTCTTTATCCTCCACCTCAGTGCTAACTCAACTGGCCCGTATGCAAAGATGCCATGATGGCAAGTGTGGTAGCTTTTCAGAGCTTTAGGTGAGTACTGGACCAGACGACAGCAAAGGGCAATATTGAGTTCCGCTTGTCCCATCCTCTGAGGTACTGTCCAGGCACCTAGTACCGTATGGATTATTTTGGAAAGCCATTCTATCATGAGGTGGTGAGCAAGGGAAAGTTATTGCCCTCCTAGTAATTGGTGAAGAAGATGCTTTTCTGATTGCAATGCCTCTGTCAACACCATCACCTGTGAACCTGTTGATCTTAATAAAAAGTCTTATTCATCACTACATCCTAATTGAGATTAGGACACCATCTCAGATCAAAGAACTCATTTGCTGGTAAAAGAAATGCTGCAGTCAGCTCACAACCATAGAATTCATTAGTTTTACAGTCCTTATAACCTAGAAGTGGCTGACTTAACAGGACAGTTAGAATACCTGAGGAAAGTTTATTTATGGGGATGGCTTGGAGTCAACATCCTGCAAGGCTGAGCTGACGTTCTACAGGATTTGTTATATACCAGTGATCAATATCAGAGAAGGCAATGGCAAGCCACTCCAGTACTCTTGCCTGGAAAATCCCATGGACGGAAAAGCCTGGTAGGCTGCATTCCATGGGATCATTAAGAGTTGGACATGACTGAAGTGACTTAGCAGCAGCAGCAGTGGTCAATATATGGTACAATCTTACCAAGAGCCGGAATTCAGGGTCTGGCAAAAGAAGAGGTAAAAGAGGTCTGTCTCAGTGACCTTGAGACCTGGAGTTGGAGATCTTAGTGCCTCATAGAGGAGTGCTTCCACTAAGGAATACAGTCATTATTCTACTAACTTGTGATTTGAGACTGCCATCAGATCATTTTGTATTTTTCATACCCTGAACTAACAAAGAAGGAGAACATTGGTAGTTGATCCCTATTATCTGGGAAAACTGGGGCACAGCTATACAGTGAGGACAAAGAAGACTAGTATCCAGGGATCTACTGGATTCTTTCTCCATGATCATTTGCCCAATAGCTCTGATCAAGGGAAAACTGTACCAATCAATGAGGACTTTTACTCTATGGTGAAGAAGGGTCATCACAAAGGAGGAAATAAAAACAGCCAAGATGCCAATAGACAGGGTAACACAGAAAGCTTGATGGAGGAAGAAATATATGAATATGTAGTCCCTGTGACTAGTAACAGAAGCAGGGACTGTAGGGCTAATTTTATTTTAATTAATTCTCTCCACCTTTTTGGTCCACTACTGTTTCATGCTGATCAGCCTATTGATAACCAATGTTGTGGGTGGACCTGGACTTCTTGTTTTTATTACAATTGCAAGATGATCTCAGCAATAAACATCAGGAAACTTAAAAGAAATGTTTTATTACTCACAGGTCCTGAAAAGCAAGGGCACACCTAGGGCCACACAGCAAGGTCACAGGTAGGGAGAGAGAGAGACAGAAACAGGGGAGGAAGCAGGGGAGAGGCCCTGGACTCTGCTTTATTGAGGTCCAAGGTAGGGGTCTAGGGTTGCCAAGTCTCACTTTTAAGTGATGAATTTAAAACATAAGAGTGGTAATTTAAAGCATGGAAAGAGAAAAAGAACAAGCAGTCCAAATGGTCATTTTTCAAAATCAACCAAGACTTCTAAAACAAAGGAGCCTTGGTGGAGGGCAGTGGAGTTGGCTCTTTGTCTAGTCATGTGGCCGGCAATGTGCTTACTCAAGATATTTAGTTAAGCCATCTTTGAAGTGGATGCCATCTTTGAAGTAGACGACTCTTTGAAGTGGGTGCCTGAGCAATCAAAGCTTAAGTCAGGTACTTGTGTTATAGAAAGAAAAGCCAACTGTCAGGGTTTATGCTATAGCTACCTTAAATGAAATACATTTAAGGTGCTACTATTTTAACTTTCAGGTAAGACTGACTGAATTGATATCACTCCAAAAAGACATGCTAACTGATAAGACTCTCTATTCTCCTGTGTTGGAACAAGGTGTTCATCTTGACAAACAACATTGATGGATGCTGACAGAGAAAAGAGGTAAACTGGGTATTCACTGTTGGCCCCTCCATTCTACTTTGTGTCCTTCTCAGCCTCCAGGAATGACTCATATAGGCAACATCAACAAGGCCCCCTTGTCCTCTGGCTTCCCACAGGGGCAGCCAATCAGAGAATGGGAGGGAGCAGAGGTCAAAGTATTCTATCTTCCTTCTCACTTTTTGCTTGACCATGCTTTGTCAGTGGCTTCTGCCAGGCAGCCCCCTTTTGTGGCTGTAACTATCACTTAGTACTGCTAGTCTTTCTTTGATGCACAACTTTTTGCTGTTGTCAAGGGGCAACAGAGTGCTTTACTGTTCCTTGTAAATTTCCCTACATCCTACCTATACCTACCCGTAAATGCTATTTTTATTAAAATTCTTTAATTATTCCCTTTTTGGTATGACATATTTGCTATGAGGATCCTGAGAGATATAGTCACACAGAAGGTGACTTAGAACGAGAAGGACAAAAAAGAAGTGTTCCAGGCAGAAATGATAGCAAATATGCCTGCAGGAAAGAATTAAACTTGTGTGTGTGTGTGTGTTTTTTTTTTTTTTGCAATAGGAAGAAGGCTGGCATAGCTGGACAGAGTGAAAAGATGCATCTGAAATTCTGGGAGACATCAACATTTAAATAAGTTGAGAAAGTTGAGTCTGTGTTAGAGAATAAGAACATAAAATATCAGAAAGATAGCAAGAAAAAAGGATCATGCTAGTGTCAAGAAGATATATATGTTCAACAGGTCACTGCCCCAGAAGGGCCCTTAGGGTATGGAAACGCACTGTCCATTAACTGTGACTTCGACATTATGACTATGATGGTAAATTTTAAGATGAAAATAATCTTGGTGGAGTAGGTAGAGAAGAATTCAGGATACTGTAGGTTGAGGAATGACATGAGCAATGAGAAAGTGGAAATAATATAAATAGAATTCTTTCTCATGAAACTTGGCTGCAAATGGTAGTATAGATAGATATAGATATATAGAAAAAGTAGCACAACTGGGGAATGTGGATTCTAGAGAACTTTTTTGTTTTGTTTTTAGGTAGCATAAACTCAAGTGTGCTTATTGGCTCCAGGAAAAGGGGCAGTTTACCTTTCTGCAGAGGAGAAATTACAGATATAGGGAAAATGGGGAATAAATTGTGAAATTTTCCAGGTTAAAAGGCAAAGGTGAGATAAAGAACATAGAAGACTCCTTTTTGAAGGAACAGGACATTTATTCACTGAGACAGGTAAGAAGAAAGGATAGGTGCTTGTGAAAAAGACTGAGTGGATATGAGAGTAGAGGAAGACAGTAACCTTCTGAGAGAAGAAGGAAGTGGCATAAATATTACTTTCATCAATTGCACAAAATTTATTGAGTCCGTCTTGTATCTAAGTGCTTTTCAGTGCTAAAATACATGAGTGACCATAAGCAGACAGATGCCTTGATCTCATGGAATGTACGTCCTGGCAGGGGAAGGCAGACAATAAACAAACAAATAATAAGCCAGATGAAGATAAGTGCTAAGAAGTTGTTCACTTATTTTTATTGTTGTTGCATTGTATAAATATATAATAATTTATTTAATCATTATTGTCCTTTTGATGGACACTGGGTTTTTTTCCCAGTTTTGGGCTACTACAAATAGTTTCAAACATTATATAACAAGGTTTTTGTGGATAGATATTTCTAGTTCTTAGACAAACACCTAGGAGTGTAGCTACCGAATCATAGGATGCACATATGTATGTTTAACTTTTAAAGGAACTGTCCAACTACTTTCCAAAGGTATTGTACCATTCTATATATTTATAGCTATGTGTGAGATTTCCAGATGTTCTACGTTCTCTAGAGCTTTTGGTATTGTCAATCTTTTATCAATTTGTGTTTTAATTTGCATTTCCTTGAGAATCAGTGATGTTGAATACTTTTTAATGTGCTCATCAGTAATACATATGTGATTTTTGTGAAATATTTACTTATTTTGTCCATTTTTCATACAATTATGACACTATTACTGAGTTGTAGGAATTCTATGTATAGTCTCTATATATTATAAGCCCTGTGTCAAGTGTATTTGTTATGATTATTTTCTTAAAGCCTGTTATTTTACCTATTTGTTTTCTTAACACTGTCTTTCAATGAACAGAAGTTTTTGATTATAATTAAGTCTAGTTTGTGATTTTTTTGTCCTAAGAAATATTAGCCTACTCCAAGTTCATGAAGATATTTTCCAATTTAATGTTCTAGAAGCTTTATAATTTCAGCACTTACCTATAGGTCTATGTCCATTTCAGATAATTTCTGAGTATGGAGTGAGATAGAAGTTGAAGTGCTTTTTATGTTTAAATACCTAGTTTTTCTAGCACTATTTGTGAAAAGATTTTGCTCTTCTCAATGAATCACTTTGATGCCTTTGTTGAAAATTACTTAACCATATATGTATGTGTGAGTCTATTTTGAGATACTATATTTTAATTTATTTATCTATTATCATTTTAGTATATTTATCTACTATCTTTACTACTGTAGCTTTGTAACACATCCTGAGGTCAGGTATTGCTAGCTTTGTGAGAAGACTGTTTTTTTTGCTAGTCTATGTCCTTTGCATTTCCAAATATACTTTAAAAATCAAAGGGAATTTAGACAATTCTTTAAGAACCCACAGGGAATTTAGACAATTTGTAATTATGTTGAATACACACATACACATAAAATTGTGGGGAGAATGGACATCTTAACAGTAGCATCTTCCAAATCAATTAATATATTAGTTCTTCCTATTTACATAAGTCTTTTAACATTTCTTTCAGCACCATTTTGTAGTTTTTCAGTGAGGCAATTTTATGTACCTTACGAAGAAAATAATCCCTTAGTATTTTATGGTTTTAACACTATTATAAATGGTATTTTTAAATTTTTACTTTCCAATTTTTCATTGTCTAAAATATTTGAAAGGAAGAATTAGATTTTAGAAGTGCTGGAATTGGGAATAGGAAGCAACTGAGATGAGGGGATAAAATACTGAGTCCAAGCAGAAAAATCTGCTGTTAAATTGTGAAATAAAGAAGCTGGTTGAGAAGGAAAAAATGGCATTCTTTTAAAAAATATTTACCTTCATCTGTTTTTGTGTGGTGTAGATTCCCAGAAATAATTATAGATTCCTTTGTAAAAATTGAGAGGAGCAACTCCTTCTGTAGGAAATATGATTAAACTAAAAATCTTCTACAAAACAACACTCCAATATTGAGAAAATATTCAGACATGATTCAATTAAGAACAGTTTTTATATAACAGATGAAACTGACCTGGTTGCTCCATTTACCCAGAATGTAAGGCTGGTTACCTGTGTTAAGCATATTAGTAATGCTCAAAGATTTGACATGAGGTTAGAAACATTATCAAGCCAAGTCTAACAGTTGCTATGTCCTATTTTGAGTGCATTTGTGCTCTCTACTACCTAATACTCCCCGTGATTTAATGCGTCTTACAGAAGAAATTTTTATTTGAAAACTCAGCACCATCCTTATTATATAAACAAGTAGGGCTGCATTAAATGCTTTGGCAAGCAGAATGAGTATAGAGATTTTATGCTCCTGAGTGTGTAAGTAATTTTTGCTAAATATAAGTTGCTATATTAAATCAATATGTTGTTTTCCAGTTATTGAGAACATGTATCCTTTAAATTGATCATGAGATTATACATTTTCCCAGAAAATTCTGATCATCTTTGTTGAGAGCTCTGCTGTCTACAATTTTAATGACCTTTCACTGTGTCAGTTTTCTTTGGACAATAAAGTATGACAGCAATTTTGTCAACTCCCTAAATTTGGTTATAAAAGCAAGGAATAGAGGGTTAATCTATAACCCTATATTATTATCAGATAAGCTTATTATTATCAGATAAGCTGTAGGACACACCAAAAAAAGGCAAATAAATTTAGAGAAAAGATGAAAAAATGTGAAAACAGAAAAGGATGAAGAAACCAAAGTAAGATGTTTTCCAAATGAAGAGAAATTTCCAAGTTGCAAAATTTTGCCAACCGTGGCCATGCTGGTTGAACAAAGATCTTTACAGTAATACATGATAATAATTCTCCAGTAAATTAGTTCTGACTCTGGCTGAACAAAGATGCCACATCAGAACTTTTAAAAAATTCATATTATTCCCAAATCCAGCATAGATTTCCTGAATCAGACCACAGTAAGAAGGATCCTGGTAATCTGTACATATATGTTTAAAGGCCCTTTAATTAAATGAATACTACTTAACATTGTTAAGAATCATAGATATAAAACTACAGTGTTTAATTATGGAAGCAATCATTAGAAGAATTAAATACTGAAATAGTAAAAGTGAATTCTTCTGGGATATTTTCCCACAAAGTAGAAATGTAGGACAAGTGATTTACCTTTTTAACAACCCTGAGGGGCGGGATGGGGAGGGAGGTGGGAGGGGGGTTCGGGATGGGGGACACGTGTATACTCATGGCTAATTCATGTCAATGTATGGCAAAAACCACTACAATATTGTAAAGTAATTAGCCTCCAATTAAAATAAATAAATTAATTTACAAAACTAGCAAAATTTAAAACAAAGCTCACCGTAACTCTTAAGGAAAGGGAGATCTGGGAAACATTGCTCTTATAGGCAGTTTTAAAGGAGTGAATAGGTCAAAATAAAGAAACAACAGAAAGATATTGCCCGCAGCAAATTCACCTGCCAATTCATGTAAATACTCTTACTCAGGATTGATATTTAGCTCTCACGACCGGTATAGCTATACTAAGTGTTCAAATACCTAAATATTTTCCTACTGATTAGTAGTGTATCCTCTTCTCTGACACCTAAAGCCTCCAGGTCTACCCATTTTCCCCAAACCAAAAAGTTAATGCAATACCAGCTATAGCAAGGGGTTGTCAGGAACTGCCCAAGACCTCTGGCTGACATGTATTTGGACTGGTTAGTGCCTTATGTATGCTCAAAATATGAGCATCCCTGCTTTCCTCTTATCCCTGCAAACTAATGGTTAACTGCACATGCTAGGCGGAACCAAGTTCTAAATTCCCTTTAAAAAGTGGGGAAGTCTGCAAACATTTCAAGCTAAAATTTAGAGTCATATTCTGGAGACGTACAACAAAATGAAGGAATAAATGAACATGTGAATAAATTACTTAATGAACAATATGAAAGAATTTTATCTGTGGGGGAAATCACATTTTCTCTGAAATACTGGTATCCAAAAGGACAACCAAAAGCAAGACAGTTATCTTGATTGTGTTGATAAAAGTTTGAGACATTTTTGTCTGTGAAAGACAGTGCCAGGGTCTATATAATTCCTTCAGAGCTCTGCCAACGAGCACCTCAGCAATCTCCTACAATGTACGCACAGCAAGAGTGAATGCCAAAGGGTCAGACAGAGTACTCCTGGGGGATTGACTCGTATGCAGGCCCCAGCCCAGCTGCCAGCTTGATGCCCCCACTCTATCGATCACAAGGGGAAGCCTTGGTTTTATAGGCTTGTATTTGACCTTATAAAGTTATAGAAAGATGAGCAGGTTCATGCCAAGTCTTAAATGTTTTCCCTTTTAGTCACAAGGCAATGCCCCAAAAGATTTTTATACCAGCAGCTGAAGATACAAGCAAAGGAGAAAAATGTTTTATGGAGACTGCTGTGGCTTCTTGAAAATCTAGTTACTTTGGACATATTCCTGTGGTCCAGTATAGCATTAGGGACTCTAGGGTGTATAAGTAGTTCTAACTCAATTTATTTGGCCACTAACGTTCGTTTGCTATATCATGTTGCTTAAAATTGCATTTGTGAGGTTTGTCCAAATAAGCTGTGAGCTTCTTAAGAGCTAAAAATATGTCTTCTGTCTTCATAGCCATTGCAACTAACATTGGTGTCTGGCGTATAGAAATTGTTCACCTAAAGCTGTGGAATTGAATGGAATGAAATGGGATCAAATGCAAATGAAAAAGAAGAAAAGCAAAGAAATTATATTTAGGAAATTAATTATATTTTGCATATTACAATTATTTTTTTGCTTCTCTTCTTGATTGTCTAAATGGGGTATTATCTATAATCTCTTATTTCACAGAAAAAGCTCAAAATTATAGGATATCTTTTGAAAAATGCCTTGAATCTTTAAATTAAAGATTTGGGGAGGCAAAATGCTCCCTCTCCCAAAGATGCCCATGCCCTAATCCCTGGAATTTGTGAATAAATTACATGGCAAAGGGGCTTTGCAGTTGTGATTAAGGTTACAGAGAGATCATACTAAATTATCTCCATTGGCTGAATCTAATCACATGAGTCCTTAAAAGCAAAGAACTTTATTTGACTGAAGTTAGAGAGATTCCAAGTGTTAGTAGGACTCATCCCACCACTGTTGGAGGAGGCCACATGAAAGGCATAGTGAAGAAATGTGGGCAGCCTCTAGGAGCAAAAACCAGCCCCTGTCTTACAGCTGTAAAGAAACAGGAACCTCAGTCTTACAAACACAAAGAACTAAATTAAGTCAATGACACGAATGAACTTGGAAGTGGTTTCTTCCACAGAGCCTTTAGTTAGGCAAATCTCACCCCTTTCACCATGTCTGCTGCTATCCTCCTAGACAAGATCATAAAGCTCTCTCACATGGATTATGGGGCAGACCCCTCATGGGTTTCTTTGCTTCTGTCCTTGAAACTCTATTCTCTATAGTCTATTCTTAACATAGCAACTGAAACAATCTTTTAAGGGCTTAAATAAAGTTGAGTTATTTCTCTGGTTAAAGTCTTTGAGTGGCTCCTCATTTCACTCAGAGAAAAAGCCAAAAGCTTTAAACTGCCCAGAGGAATCATCATGAGCAACCCTCTCCATCTTGTCACCTGTGACCCTCCTTCTGGCTCATTTCACTTGAGCCATATTGGTCCCCTTACTTTTGCTTGAATATCGAACTTGCTCTCACCTTAGCATTGGCTGCTGGTACACAGTGGGCATGTGATAAATGTTGAGTGAATGAAATATATGTTTAGAGTTAACTCATTTTCTTTACTGATGAATTTCTAGGAACTTTAATACACAGATTTGAGATCTTCCAGTCAAATATAGTATGCAGTGTTTTCCATACTTATTTAAACACAGAACTCATTTATTACATAATACATGTTAACATTTCATAATACTTGGTCTTCCCTGGTGGCTCAGTAGGTAAAGAGTCTGCCTTTACCTCCTCATGGGAGACCTGGGTTCAGTTCCTGGGTCAGGAAGATCCCCTGGAGAAGGAAATGGCAACCCACTACAGTGTTCTTGCCTGGAGAATTCCATGGAAAGAGGAGCTTGGTGGGCTACAGTCCATGGGATCACAAAGAATCAGACACGACTGAGTGACTTTTTTTCACTTTCATAATACTTACATTTCACAGATTAAAAAGAAAAGCTATATCAAATCATTTTTTAGGTCCCTTCTACCTACAAAGCATATAATTTCACCAGAAAAAGTTTTGCAATCTTAAATTGCTAGGCATGGCCTATTGTTGCTATTTGTTCATTGATTTACTCTACTTTGAAGGAGGTAATGCATTCTCCATGTGGCACATAAGGCCATCCAATCAGAGATTTGGAGAGGATGAATTTTACCTTCACTGATCTCATTCATATGCTTTCCTCTGCTTTCAGCATATTTTGCTTCTGAAACCTGTAACATTCCAATTCATTACAGAGTTTTCAGATCCGTTAGAGACCTTAGAGATGATGCCAAATATTGTCATTTTAAAAATAAAGAAATCTATTCAACAATTGGATTTTTCCCAGTCTCTGGCCACTGGAGCCCCACTGATGCAGGACCCATCAATATGTCCAGAATAAATAGAGTAGTGAATTATCTATTACACTCCAAACTTACTCAGGTACATTTTTCACTTATTATCACATAATAAGTGGTATACCAAAATGTTTTCCGATCCCTCCTTCCTTAAATACCCAAAAACTTCATCTTAATTATGACACTAATTACATATTAGCATCTTCTGGAAATACGATTTTTCTCTGTGTAACATAGCAATTTACACATGAAAAATAAATCTTGAATGTCTATAAAATATGTCCTAATTAATATAATCTTTGCCACTTTACCATTTTTAGAGACATGTAATTCTTTCTTCCATTTTACAAAGAAAAATAAAACTTTCTCTTAGCCCTACTTCCATCTCACCTTTTCTTTGGCTGCATTTTCAGCAAATCTTGGAAGATCTGCTACAGTCTCTGCATCAGCTTGGTTCTAGCAGAATCTATAACCTGCCTTTGGATATCTTAAAACCAACAGTAATTTCAACATTTATGTCTCAAGATGCTGCTCCTTACAATTAATCTACTAATTTTTAAACATTTAAGATAATTTAGATGAATGTGTTCTTAACACCAACTTTCTCAGGAAATATTTTTAAAGAATACCAGGAGAAAAGATAAAGAAGAAATCTGATTCCCTTTAGAAATGCTCTTGAGCCTCTATTTGCCTTTTTGGGGGTCTGGGTCAGATGAACAAAGTATCTGTTTTTAAAGATTGTACCATCTAGCGGAGACAGACAGAAAACTAAACAAATATCAAGAAGCAATCAGGTAGTGCTAAATACTGTAACAAAGATAAACCAAGATGATACACTTGAAAGGTTTGAGGACCTATTTAGACCAGGCAATCAAGGAAAGCTGAGTGTCTTTAATGTGGATCTAAACCATGAGATAGCAGGTCTTTTAAAAGAGGTAAGGAAAAAGCTCTCCAGAAGAAAAGAATATTCTTCAAAGACTGACAGTGATACTAAGCTTGGTGCCTTCAAATAAAAGAAGACAGGAGAGTGTGACTGTAGCTCGTGAATGAAACAGAACACAGTGAGAAAAGACAAGAGCGATCAGCAGAAGGCAGGCCATGTAGGGCCTGGAGGCCAAAACAAGGGGTTTGAGTTTTATTCTAAGTGGATCGGGAAGTCATCACAGAGTCTTGAGCGGGTACGTGATACACTCTTTTTAAAAAAGAAATTGCACTGGCTTGTGCGTGGAGACTGGCTAGCAAAAGGAAGAGATAAGAAGAAATTTTAGCAAATGGAGTCTGTCCAGTGCACCTCAAAATACACTGTGAAAGTAATTTTCTCTGTACCTAAGACTCCTGAGTTTGCCAAAATGAGAAGTTTAAGTCCAGGCATAAGTAATTTTAATTTGTTCTGCTTTTATCCAAAACATTAATAACTCATTTTGGAAAAAAAAAAAAAGGAAAATTCTTGTAATGAGCATAATAATGAGTAACTTTTTATTACTGAAAAGAGAGGAAAGGAAATAATGGTCTCCTAATTTTGTATATTAGGTTTCCCAAGTAGTTAAATCACCATCCTTATCACTACTGACCTCATCTCACAGACTCCAAGTTGCTCATGGATACATGTACTACAGATACCTGGCCCTACAAAAATCAAACTTAATTTTATAACATGTTCTGAGCACCCTGGAAGGTTCCAGAGAAACTGAAACACGTAAGGCATGTTTTACACTGCTATATTTAAAACAGATAACCAAAAAGGACCTGCTGTATAGCACAGGGAACTTAACTAAATGTTATGTGGCAGCAGGGACAGGAAGGGAGTTTAGGGGAGAATGGATACATATGGCTGAGTCCCTTTGTTACTCACCTGAAACTACCACAATATTGTTAATCAGCTATACCCCAATAAAAAATTAAAAGTTAAAAAAAATAAGGTATGTTCTCTGCTCACACAAAGTTCATAATTCAGTCATGGAGACAAGATCATAAACCAATAGCTGGGATAGAAAGTGTGTTTTGGGAAATACAATGAGGAAATAAATAACACTGCATGGCATGGGGAATGGAGGAGGGGTGGAAAGATTACTTGGGAATTATTGAGAAGATGGGATCATTGAATTCTGTCCAAAGAGCAGAAAACAAGTGTGGAAGGAATGGCATTCTCACCAGAAAAAATCAAACAGAAATTCTTAGATACTTTGAAAGTGCAAAGTATGTTACGGCAATAGCAAGTCCTGCTGTGGGGCTCAGGCTCAGGCCCACTCTTCATCACACTGAAGAAAATTAACTGAACTGTTGCAAATTCACTGTGAATAAAGTTTCACAGTATCTAAGATAGGACATTATTCCCTCCCTTCTCTTTAGGATAGTTCATATATTGTTGCTTTAAAAACTGAATTTAATAATTTCTTAATTGTTTTAAACTACATTATCTTATTTCTTGCCACGTGATGAGTAAACTTCACATTCATCTTTCTGTTAATGTATCTCCTTTTAAACTTATTAATATCGCATTCTAGTTTTAGTGTTGAGTGTGACATCTTTCTTGTTTTATATTTTATTTTTTCAACAGCCAAAAATAAGTTTAGAACCACTCTGGGTTATCCGGCGTGTTGATGTTAAAATTATGTCTTCTCTCTGGATTTGTTTCCATAAAAGCCATTTATAGCTTATTGCCTCAGCAATCTTTGTCACAGGAAGAATTAATTTCTTTGAAAGGTTATGGTTTGAAAGATTCTAAATGATCACCACCTTGCCTATTTTAGTGTAATCATTACTTGTATGTGTGTGTGTGTTTATATATATATATACATACTAAAAATATAGTTTATGAATTATGGAATTTATGATCTTGGTTAGCCACTGAAGGATACTCTAGCATGTAAGTTACTCACATTTTCTGACCTTGCCAAGGAATTAAGCATTTTGCAAAATAGCTCAAATTAATGTTAACTGAGAATGAACATAAATTAAATCTGCTTCAAATATTTTAAAATGCATATATAATGTCACATGGTTGTGAATCTGTGTGATTTAAATTACCTCTTAATCAATTTCGCTAAAAACAGAATCCAGGGGAAAAAGCACCAACATAGCTCATCTGCTTCACAGGCTTCTCACTCTCATGGAGCTCCCTCTAAGGGCCAAACGAATTACTGCACCACAGTCCTGTGATCAGTACTTTACATGCACTTTCAATTTTCACTTTCATGCATTGGAGAAGGAAATGGCAACCCACTCCAGTATTCTTGCCTGGAGAATCCCAGGGACTGGGGAGCCTGGTGGGCTGCCGTCTCTGGGGTCGCACAGAGTCGGACACGACTGAAGCGACTTAGCAGCAGCAGCCACTGTCTTCACAGCAAATCATGAGACAGGTAGGTCCCATTACTCTCATTGAGGAGATAACACGGAGGTGTAAACAAATGACCTGATCTCACACAACTGGCACATACTGACATCAAGATTTAGAACCAGGGACCTATAACTCTTAACCTCTCTACTAATGTGCTCTTTGCTAATTTGAAGATTAAAGACTTCAGTGCACATAAACGGATAGTATAAGCATCAGGGATAAATAATGCACACTTTGTCCAGAAGAATAAAGCCTAATAGAAGCAAAGTTTTTCTGGAAGAAATGTATACTGTTATACATTTTATGTTCTAGGTGCTGTCTAGACACTTATACTATCTTTTTAGTCCTCAAAATAGCCCTATAATATGAGCATTGTTACCCTATTATTGGGTTTCCCTGATGGCTTAGCTGGTAAAGGATCCACCTGAAAAGCGAGAGACCTGGGTTCAATCCCTGGGTTGGAAAAATCCCCTGGAGAAGAGAACTGCTACCCACTCCAGTATTCTGGCCTGGAGAATTCCATGGACTGTATAGTCCATGCAGTTGCAAAGAGTTGGACATGACTGAGTGACTTTCACTTTCACCGTATTATTAAATAACAAACCTGATGATAGTAAATTAAAAGGCCACAGAATGAATAATGGAAAAATTAAGCATTCAGATCCAGTTCCTCATTACTCTAAAGCCCATGCTCTTTCCACTACAAACTGGGTGAGCTTTTGGTGGAAAGGCTTAGTTCAGTGTTCAGTCTTTCTACTCCCATCCCCAAGTTATTCATCATATTAAACCATTGTAGAGCAACAGGGAAGTCACTTGTATAATATGGAAAATCCAGGGATATTTGCTTACAAGAATCCCTCTGTTGTAGGCAGAATATACTTTCCCACCAAAAGAGATCCAAAGTCTAGTTGCCAGAACATGTGACTATTTCTCCTTACAAAGCAGGGTGTGGTTTGCAGGTATGGTTAATGTAATGATTTTGAGAGGGAGAGATTATTTTAGATTATCCAGGTAGGCCCAATATAAGATCAAAGGTCCACCATAACTCAAAATTGGTCATAGACCTAAAAGTAAAATCTAAAACTATAGTATATCTAGGATAATATAAAGGATAAAACATATTTGACCTAGGTAAAGATTTCTTAGATTCAATGCCCAAAGCATAATTCATAATAACAAAGTTATATTTTACACATTGAAAACATCACAATATGCTGAGTGAAAGATGTCAGACAAAAATTAGTGCACACTATATGCTTCCATTTGTATAAAATTTTAGGAAATGAAAACTAATGTATGGCAGCAGAAAGCAGATTAGTGGTTGCCTGGGGATCAGGGTGAAAGTGAAAGTCGCTCAGTCATGTCCAACTCTTTGTGACCCCATGGACTATACAGTGCGTGGAATTCTCCAGGCCAGAATACTGGAGTGGGTAGCCTTTCCCTTCTCCAGGGGATCTTCCAAACCCAGGTCTCCTGCATTGCAGGTGGATTCTTTACCTGCTGAGCCACAAGGGAAGCCACAAGTGTAGGAGATAGGAAAGAAGAATTACGAATGGGCCACCAAGAAAGTTTTGGAAGCAATAGATATGCTCAGTATTTTGATCATAGTGATGATTTTACCAATACCATAATTTATCAAATTACATAATTTTAATATGTGAAACTCATTCTATGTCAATTATACCTCAATAAATCTTTAAGAAAGTCAAGCAACATAATTCATTATCATAGGAGAATTAAAGAGAAAAATAAATCATTTCTATAGTTGCAGAAAGAACACTTCATGGAATTTAATACTCATTCATAATAAAAGGTCTCAGGAAACTTGTAATAGTAGTAGGAAACTTCTTGAATATGATAAAATGTATCAGAGAAAACCTATAGCCAACATCACATTCAATGGTCAAATATTAAGGCAAGGATGCCTCATCTTACTGCTTCATTCAACACTGAATTAGAATGTTCTAACTTGTATAACAGGAAAGAAAAAGAAATACAAGGTAGAAAGCCTGGAAAGGAACATTGTAAACTATAGTTACTCACAGATGATATGACAGGGAATGCTGAAAACTCTGGAGGAAACCAAAGAAAATTGTTAGCAAAAAATAAGTAAATTTAGCAAGGGGCATCTAGTATAAAGAGATCCAGTCCAAGAGTTTTGGGGTTTTTCATTTCTTTCCTGGAAGAAATTTTGTATAAATGAAATATCTAGACTGAATTACTGTTCAGTATTCACTTCCTTTTCCTCAGTCCATGACAGAAAAATACTTTTCTGCTGCTTTAACATTACACTTGAGCACATGACTTGTTTTGTTTAACGAGATGTTGGCCAATGTGATACAGCTGAAGCTTGGAACGCGTTTATGCAGGTGGGCTTGCATAAGGTCCTTGCATATGACCTTGCATAAAGGTCCACCATAATCAAAATTGGTCATAGACCTGTAAGTAAAAATCTAAAACTATAACATATACCTGGAACTTCTGCCATCACCATGAGAAAAGCCTGCACAGTTTGGGACACTAACCTAAGATGGAAAATGAGAGACACTTGCGGAAAAGTTCCCCACCCTAACTGTGATAGGCCCAACCTCAATCAGACAAGCCCCAGCCAACTCCCAGATGCATAAGCTAAATACACAATTGTACCACTGAGATTTTGTGCTTGTTTGTTATGCAGCAAGAGCCAACTGATTTCCAGGTGGTCTGCTTGGCTAAATGTTATGGAACATTTTAGCATGCTCCAGAAATTAATCAGACATTATCTTCATGTTCAGGCAGAGATAAATGTATATTGCAGAGTAAAGTATAAAACTGCGTCAATAGGATCTGTGGTCAATAGGTTTTCAACAAGGGTGTCAGAAACATTCACTAAGGAAAAGGATAGTCTTTTCAACAAATGGTGCTGGGACACCATTGCTGATAGCCGCATGTAAAACAACTAAGTAGCACCCTTACCTAATAACATATACAGAGAACATTCACTTGCAATGGATCAATGACCTAAATATAAAAGCTTAAACTATGAAACTCTTAGATGAAAATATAGAGGTAAACCTTCATGAGCCTAGATCTGGAAAAGAATTCTAGATATGACACCAAAAGTACAAACAACAAAAGAAAAATATAGACAAATTGGTCTTTATTAAAATTTAAAACTTTTGTGTTTCAAAGGATACCATTAAGAAAGTAAAAATCTCAAATTGGGGGAAACATTTGCAAATCATAAGGGACTTATATCTAGAATATATAAAGAACTCTTACAACTCACTTATGAAAAGACAACTCAATTTTAAAATGGGCAAAGATCTGAATAGACATTTATTTCTCCAAGGAAAATAATACAGATAGAGAATAAGCAAATGAATAGATATTCACAGCCTTGGTTGTCAGGGGAATGCAAAACAAAAGCACAATGGGATACCACTTCATAAGTAGTAGGATGCTTAGAATCAAAATTTAAATATCAACAAGTGTTGGCAAGAATGTAAAAAAATCAGAACACTAATTTACTGCTAGTTAGAATGTAAAATGGTAAAACTGCTTTGGAGAACAATCTGACAGTTCCCCAAACAACTAAAAATAAAGATACCATGTGACCCAGTAATTCAAATTCTAGAGAAATGTGTGTGTGTGTGTATATATATATATATATATATATATCCACATAAACATTTGTACATAAATGCTTATAGCATCATTACTCATAATAACCAAAAGGTAGAAACAATTCAAATGTCTATCAATGGATGAATGAATAATCAAAATTTTTAAAATACCAACAATGGAGGACAAGCTGTCTGCTTTGTAACCCAGATTGCATTCCTATTGAATTTGATGGAAATTGCCTTGTTGCTTCCAATATTTGCCACCACTAAGCAAAGTGTTTCTCCCAGGGCATGAGGAAAGAGATGATGAAGTCATTATAGGTTTACCAAACTGATTTTCCAGAATTGTAGGAAATCTAGCTTTTTATTCTGAATTGTATTTTTAGAGCCTTAGTGAGGTATAAGTGACATGCAACAAACTGATTGTATTTAAACTCAACAATTGGATTAAGGTTTGACGTCCATAAAAATCCATAAAACCAGAACCACAGTCATCGTGATGAGCCTTTCCACCATCTTTCGGTGACTTCATGCCCTTTTATAATGCCTCTCTCTCTACTATCTCTGCTCTTCAGACTAGCGTTGGTTTCCTCTTCATTATCATAGATTAGCTTCCATTTTAGAATTATATATAATTCTGCTCATGAAAAGTTTATTCTTTTTTTTTCTTTGAGTAGCCTCACGTGGCTTACTCATTTTGCAGCTGCCGCTGCTACTAAATCACTTCAGTCGTTTTGGTAGTCATCAGTAATGCTTTATTAAGCAGTTTATTTTTCATATCGCTTAGAAGTATGACAGTCTGTGGATATACCACTATTTGTTTATTCTTTAGTCTTTCTCTACATATTTGAGTTCTTTCCAGTTTTTAATTGATGCAAATAAACCTTCAAAAGATATTTGACTGTAAATGCATAAATAAAATGAATATATAGACATGGACTATTATTTGACCATAAAAAGGAATGAAGTATTGATATATACTCTAACTTGAATGCATGTGGAAAACATTATGTTCAGTGAAAGAAGCCAGTCACAAAAGTCCACATATTATATGATTCCATTCATATGAAATTTCAGAACAGGAAACTGTATAGAGACATAAAGTAGATTAGTGCTTGCTTAGGGATGGGTGGTGGAAGGGATGAGGGAATAGGAAAGAGATAGCTAAAGGGTACAGAGTTTTTAAATATTTATTTATTTGGCTCCATCAAGTCTTAGTGGCACACGGACTCTCTAATTGTGCCACCTAGGCTGAGTAGTTGTGGTGTGTGGGTTTAGCTTCTCCAAGGCATGGGGGATCTTATTTCTCCCACCAGCGATCGGACCCATGTCCCCTGCATTGCAAGGCAGATTCTTAACCACTGGACCACCAGGGAAGTTCCTAGAGTTTCTTTTTGAGTGACAAAATGTTCTAAAATTGACTGTGACAACCAATACATGACTGTCTGAATATACTAAAAGCCATGGACTTGTAACAGCTTAATGGGTGAATTGTATGCTATGTAAATTATATCTCTTAAATAGCATTGAATCCATATGTGAAATAGATCGCCAGTCCGGGTTCGATGCATGAGACAGCGTGCTCAGGGCCTGTGCACTGGGATGACCCTGAGGGATGGGATGGGGAGGGAGGTGGGATGGGGTTCAGGATGGATGACACATGTACACCTATGGCTGATTCATGTCAATGTATGGCAAAAATCACTACAATATTGTAAAGTAATTAGCCTCCAATTAAAAAATAAATTAATTTTTAAGCTATTTTAAAATATAATAAAACAGAAATTATCCTTGTCAGGATGATAAAATTTTAACTTTTTCTAATCAACTAAAGGAAACCTTTATGAAGAATTTGGAATTTCAGATAAGACTTGAAAATCTGAAACCAGACAACTTGATAGATGAAAGGCTAGAAAGAATACTTTAATTGGCAGGGGAAAAACTGTTCTGGACATGCCTCAAAGGCAAAGAAACTTTGAGCATTTGTGGCAATGAAGAAGGAAATACAGAAAAAGCAATTCCCTGGCTTCACCATAGCACTAACCACACTATTGTGTTATTATCTCTATATCAGATCAGATCAGTTGCTCAGTCGTGTTCGACTCTTTGTGACCCCATGAATCGCAGCACGCCAGGCCTCCCTGTCCATCACCAACTCCCGGAGTTCTGTCTTTCAGAAACTTATCACTTGCTTCAACAAGGATTAGGCTCTTATTAATTAACAAAGTAGGCGATCTTACCATATTATTACTATATTTATGTTCTGTGAAGCTTGAAGGAAGGCTCAGGGACCAGGTAAAAGGAATGTGTTGCACTTTAAATAATGGCAAACTGAATGATTCTGATGTGAATAGTATAAAAATACTCCAACGTTAAAACTACTATTCAAAATCATGCAACTAATTGTCACATGCTGATGTCTGGTTCACGATGGCAGATTGAGCATTATTTGCCTCTCCGTGTTCTCAAGACTACCTTGAAATTTCTGTAAAAAGTTTATTGAAAATAATAAATCCATGCCAGCACTGAAAAAGAGTATGTCATGTACATAGTAGAGATTTTGACACATTTCTGGGAGACAAAATTTGAATGGATCATTCTAATGGAAACACAAGAGCAAGGGAAATTTCAAGGAATAGAGCACAAGGGAGCCATCTTAAGAGTCCCAAATAGAGCCTCTAGGTCTAAGTTTTACTTGGACTTTGAATCAGTTATCAATGCATTTAGTTAAAAACACTTTGGACTGTTTGGCCTCTCTCCAATCCAGTCTAGCAGTTAGCTGGAACTTTTGTCTCCAGTTAGAATGTCAAGAATCTTCCTAGGTAGGCTCCAAGATGTTGGTCTTAGAGTTGGGAAAAAAGAGCATATCCTAAGGTAAATTCAGATTTCCACAGTAGATCTAGAATAAGACTTGTTTTTTGTTTGTTTGTTTATGGTTAAATGTGAAGGTTTCAAACCAATTTGCTTTTTCCTTAAAAAATCATTATACTAAAAGTTCCAAAAGGCATGAGGATGAGGACAGAGATAATGAATAGTAGAAAATAATAAACAAAAAATTCCAGATTAAAGATAGTTTTTAATCTTCAGATTGAAAGTCCCTCCTGTGGGTCAAGGAGAATAAATGGGAAAAAGAAAAAAACCTACAGTTGTTTACATCCTGGTGAAATTTTTAAACTTTTAGGACAAAATTCCTTATAAAATGATTACTTATAAAATAAAATGAAAAAGATCAAGATCAGATGTTCCAATCAGATAGAATGGATGCTAGAAGCCAGAGGAAAGATACTTTTGCTGCTGCTGCTGCTAAGTCGCTTCAGTTGTGTCTGACTCTGTGCCATCCCACAGACGGGAGCCCACCAGCCTCCCCCCTATTGCTGGGATTCTCCAGGCAAGAACACTGGAATGGGTTGCCATTTCCTTCTCCAATGCATGAAAGTGAAAAGTGAAAGTGAAGTTGCTCAGTCATGTCGGACTGGTAGTGACCCCATGGATTGCAGCCTACCAGGCTCCTCTGTCCATGAGATTTTCCAGGCAAGAGTACTGAGTGGCTTGCCATTGCCTTCTCCGAAAGATACCTTTAGAGTTGTGAAAAAACCATTTGGTATATAATTTTTTTTTTTTACTAACCAGGTTATCATCAAGAATGATCAAAATGAAATAATTTTCAGATCTGCATGTGCTGAAGAATTTATATCCCATTTCACATTCTCTGAAAACAAACAAACAAAAAAAAAAACTTAAACATATACATGGGCAGAATAAAGTTAATGAGGCAAGATGGATAAAGTCTTTTTTTAAAAAAAGTGGTGGAACCAAATCATAATACAACAAAAATGAATCCCATAATTATGGTCATGCAATTAGAAATGAATAAATTTACCTTGCAACAGACAGTTAGAAGGCTCTAGGAATCATATTTTCAGGATAAAAGTATATTCCACTAGGCAACTGCACTTCAGAAACTGGAAAATTTTAAAACATAATAAAGTGAATTATCTCTTTAGCCAATGAGAAGGAAAAACAAATAGAAACTCCAAAAAAAAAAAAAAAAGTGTATTTGAAAATAATGATCCAAATATGAAGTTAACTAAAATGTGATGTGAATTAAGCAATTGATAGACATGAGAAAATTTATCTGAACTTTGCTCTTAAAACATTATCCTTAGAGAAACATATGGATAGCGGCATTGGTTTAGGGTTTCTCCTACATATCTGAGAAATTTCACACAACAATACTTTCACAAATGGTGGTTAAAGTACTGGTTAAAATATTAGAATCAACCTACAGATTGCAAATATTACAACCTTGCTAATGAAGAAGCAATGACAAATGTTATGAAGAGATGAGAAGAAAGTATCAAGAAACTGTATGAGAGTTAATTGCCCAATTTTTGATAATTATCATAATTATACGATATCTAGTTGGGTTAATCAAGGGATTTAAATCTATTGTTAAATACTGAGAGAGTAATCATGAGTACTAAAGTAGCAATATTGGGAAAAGGGACATAAAGAAGGAAATGTAGAGAAAGTACAGTTGGCTCATTGTATCCACAAGTTCTATATCCAAGGATTCAACCAGCCAGAGATGAAAAATATTCCAAAAAATAATTCCCAAAAGTTCCAAAAGAGCAAAACTTGAATTTGCTTTACACTTGGCAAAGTATAAGTAATCTAGAGGTGATTTAAAACATTTGGGAGGATGTGCATATATAACATGCAAATACTACATCATTTCATATAACGGACTTGAGCCTCAGTGCTCTTTGGTGTGTTTGGGGTTGTCTCATAACCATTACTCAGGGGACTGGGGACAACTGTACACCAATTCCTCATCTTCTATGGTAAGATACTAACTCAGAAATACGTGAACTGTGAACTTCCAGATATTCAAGCTGGTTTTAGAAAAGGCAGAGGAACCAGAGATCAAATTGCCAACATCTGCTGGATCATGAAAAAAGTAAGAGAGTTCCAGAAAAACATCTATTTCTGCTTGATTGACTATGTCAAAGCCTTTGACTGTGTGGATCACAATAAACTGTGGAAAATTCTGAAAGAGATGGGAATACCAGAGCACCTGCCTCTTGAGAAATCTGTATGCAGGTCAGGAAGCAACAGTTAGAACTGGACATGGAACAAGACTGTTTCCAAATAGGAAAAGGAGTACATCAAGGCTGTATATTATCACCCTGCTTATTTAACTTCTATGCAGAGTACATCATGAGAAACGCTGGGCTGGAGGAAGCACAAGCTGGAATCAAGATTGCCAGGAGAAATACCAATAACTTCAGGAATGCAGATGACACCACCCTTATGGCAGAAAGTGAAGAAGAGCTAAAGAGCCTCTTGATGAAAGTGAAAGAGGAGAGTGAAAATGTTGGCTTAAAGCTCAACATTCAGGAAATCAAGATCATGGCATCTGATCCCATCACTTCATGGCAAATAGATGGGAAAACAGTGGAAACAGTGACTGACTTTATTTTTCTGGGCTCCAAAATCACTGCAGATGGTGATTGCAGCCATGAAATTAAAAGACGCTTACTCCTTGGAAGGAAAGTTATGACCAACCTAGACAGCATATTAAAAAGCAGAGACATTACTTTGCCAACAAAGGTCCGTCTAGTCAAGGCTATGTTTTTTCCAATGGTCATGTATGGATGTGAGAGTTGGACTGTGAAGAACGCTGAGTACCAAAGAATTGATGCTTTTGAACTGTGGTGTTGGAGAAGACTCTTGAGAGTCCCTTGGACTGCAAGGAGATCCAACCAGTCCATCCTAAAGTAGATCAGTCCTGGGTATTCATTGGAAGGACTGATGTTGAAGCTGAAACTCCAATACTTTGGCCACCTGATGTGAAGAGCTGACTCATTGGAAAAGACCCTGATACTGGGAAAGATTGAGGGCAGGAGGAGAAGGGGACGACAGAGGATGAGATGGTTGGATGGCATTACTGACTCGATGGACATGGTTTTAGGTGGACTCCAGGAGTTGGTGATGGACAGGGAGGCCTGGTGTGCTGCGGTTCATGGGGTCACAAAGAGTCGGACATGACTGAGCGACTGAACTGAACTGAACTGAACTATGATAAATCAATAAATAATACCATTTAAAACAGAAATATTTGAAAGTTAAAAGTTAAATTTCTGGGGAGTGTAACTGAGGTTAAGAGTGGGGAAAAAAGGAGAGACTTTTACATTTCTTTCCATATTTTTCTCTACTATTTGAATTTGTTTTAATTTTAATTCCTTGTTTTCTTAATATAAAATAATAACTAGTGTTTTGTCCCCTTGAACTGTGTATTTCCAGTGTCTCACATATGGCTGTTATTCAAAAATGGAAAAAAAAATGTTTTCTTAACCTAGTTGTCTAGATAAAATTGATGGGTTGTTCTTGTATGCACTGGAATATAGGGGTGAGCAGACAGATTTGCTTTCATGGCAAGTCTTTGATTTCTTATAATTTATATTCTGTATTCAGGAACTAATAAAAAAAACAGATAAATAAACAATGTAATTTCAAAAATTTATCATTGCTATAACGTGACAGAGTGACTGGGATGGAAATGACCAGTTGAAATTGGGGAGGAGAAAACAGGTAAGACCTCTCTAAGAAGATGATATTCAACCCAAATTCTGAGCAAAAAGATATGAGGCAGACTGTCCTAGTTAGTTGGAAGAAGAAAGACAACAGGCCTAAGAATGGAAAGTGCTTAGGGAACCCAAAGACAAAAAGATGACCAGTATCACTTAGAGCACAGAAAAATAGGCATTGTAGGAGTGAAGTTGTTCTTATTACTGATTTTTAGTATGATTCTATGCTGGTGTGTCCAGCTGTGATTTACAAAAATTCTGGTGAGACAGATTACCTTTCTTGATAGAGAGGACAAGATGGGATTTAGGAATATGCTCATCTCCTTAGCAACACAAATACTACCCTTACTGGATACAAGAACTGGGGACTCTGTCTGGTTTACTCAGTAATGTATCTCCGGTACTTGGCTGATAGCAGGCATTCAGTTACTGTTGATTAAATCAGGGGAATCATCTCTGAAGTGTATATTTTAATTTTGTATCATAATTTTGGTATGCTATGATACCATAATACATACTGCATTTCCCCTGGAAATGCAGGAGTGCATGGAAACCCATTCAAAGTATTCTTGCCTGGAAAATCCCATGGAGAGAGAAGCCTGGGAGGCTACAGTCCATAGGGTTGCAAAAAGTTGGACATGACCGAAGTGACTTGGCACACATGCATACTACATTTTATCCATTTAAGAACTTTTATTGGGTTTCTTTTTATGCCAAATACTGTGTTGAGTACTAGATATATAAAGATGAGAGTCCATTCTATAATCTACCTAATTTATTAGAGTTTATAACATAATTGTAGCTTAAAAACATTTGTACAATGACTCCAGTTATCATTAAACCACTATGCATGAAGAACAAAATGTTAGACTGACATGAAAAGGCACTTCAATGAATTACAAAAACAGGAGTCTTATAACCAGTGCAATACCCATGTCTGTCCTTTCAAGACTGAATTCTGACTATTATTTGATCATTTTCCACCATACTGCACATTCAACAGTTCTCATTGCTACGGTCACAAAATAATATTCATTTCGAACTGTGGTTGGGCTGACAGATGTCTCTGAAAAGCTAGAACAGACTTTTTTTCTTAATCAAAGTCAATGCAGAATGTGATGATTTCATCTTAAAATAAATTTGGATAGCCACAAATAATTTTTTTTAAATTTGGGTACAGCTGGTCTGACCACCCTCATAGAGTGAGTTTGAAAATCACTTTAATTTTTACCTGTTTATAGAGTCAAGAAAGAAGAACAAAATTTGTACTAACTGAAAATTAGCTAAGGCTTCAAAGAGGTTATGTATATGAACACCTCAAGATGGTGACTTCAGTAAGATGAGAAGAAAGAAATGTTGACATGGTAGACATTTGTGTCCTGGTTGTTTTTCCTTTTAAACTATATCTTTAAATATTATAATCAATGGAAGATTATACCACCCACCAACAAATTGACACAGTTTTTAATAGATATAGGGCTAAGGGAAACATTCATGACGTGGATGCTCATGCTCACTCACTTCAGTTGTGTCTGACTCTTTGCAACCCCATGGACTGTAGCCCAACAGGCTTCTCTGGCCATGAGATTCTCCAGGCAAGAATACTGGAGTGGGTTTCCATGTCCTCCTCCTGGGGATCTTCCCAATCCAGGGATCTAACCTGCGTCTCCTGCACTGCAGGCAGATTCATTATTGCTGAGCCACTGTGGAAGCCCTTGCCATGTGGATAAAAACAATCATAAAAATGGAAATGCCATTTGATCTACAAATTCTTTCAAAGCTATCCTAAATGTTTCTCAAACTTCTCCATTAAAGAAACCCTGATGATACAAGTAAATGTGAAAAGTGAAGTTTCTCAGTTGTGTCCGACTCTTCGCGACCCCATGGACTGTAGCCCACCAGGCTCCTTCATCCATGGGATTTTCCAGGCAAGAATACTGGAGTGGATTGCCATTTCCACACCTTTTCACTTAACCTCACCTGCTAGCTTCCCCACTTTCAAAGTGACCTGATGGCAGTTTGACATTTTTTTGAAATTCCAGTTTTATACTCAAAATGTGTACATGTTTTACATTCTATTCAACTACAAAACTGCATATGTCAAACATAAAAAATGAAGAGTTTATTTTATGACTTCCTGTAAAATTAAGGTCACCTGGAAAAATGTAGCTTCCCTTTGGTTAGAACCAGAATAAGAATACAATTAGGCAAGTGCACAAAGATATGCCAACAAGGGTAGAAATGGCAGCGCTCTCATATTTGAACTAAAACTTAAATGATGCACATCTGCCCAAGTGGAAGACTGGTCTAATAAATTATCGTGTGGATTACTACACTCCTCTGAAAAACTTTAGTGAGAATTCATGTTAATAAAAAAAAATAGGGATGATCATGACATAGTCTCTAGGTTAAAAAAAAAAATTCAAAGAGCTGATCCCATTTAAAAAATATATGTGCCTGTGTATGTCTATGCTGCTGCTGCTGCTGCTAAGTCACTTCAGTTGTGTCCGACTCTGTGCGATCACATAGACGGCAGCCCACCATGCTCCCCCGTCCCTGGGATTCTCCAGGCAAGAACACTGGAATGGATTGCCATTTCCTTCTCCAATGCATGAAAGTGAAAGTGAAGTTGCTCAGTCGTGTCTGACTCTTAGCGACCTCATGGACTGCAGCCTACCAGGCTCCTCTGTCCATGAGATTTTCCAGGCAAGAGTACTGGAGGGAGGTGCCATTGCCTTCTCCATGTGTATGTCTATGTATCTCCTCAGTTAAAAAAAATACTTATCCCATTAGGATATTTCAGTAGACTCTGGATTCAGAGAATCAGAGTAGAAACATTTTAAAGTAATATATTTAAATATTAGAGGACAAACTTAAGCTAGCAAACTAACTGCTTATCTATATTGATGTGTTTTCAAAATACACATTGACAATTTGTCTGATTTTTATGGAATATTTTGCATATATGATTATAAGAATATATGTATATGTATAAAATGCTACCAATAGCTATCTTGTAGTATGCTATAATGGGTACATTTCATTCATTATCTCTTTTTTGCTTATTTTCTGATTTCTAGAAAGATTTTAAATTACATGTGTAAATAATGAAAAATGTACTATTTTCCTATTTGCCACATTACTAAATGTTGAATTTGTTTTAAAAGTCCATAAGAATATAGAACAGCAACAGCTTTCATTTTCCTTCTCATATTTTTTCATTTCAAAAACTCCCAGACACTGGGACTCTGTAATAACCTAGAGGGGTGTGTGAATCGGCGGCCAGAGGTGGGAGGGAGATTCAAGAGAGAGGGGACATATGTATACCTATGGATCATTTATGTTTATGTATGACAAAAATCACAACAATATTGTAAAGCAATCATCAATCAATTACAGAAAAACTAAAACACACACACACAGAGTTCCCAGACAATGGAATCCTATAGTTCGTATTCTCCTCTCCTTCTCAATAACTTCAGCCATGGTCTCTCCCAAAGAGAACTTTTTCTAAAGTAATATTACCGTTTTATACCTATGAAATCATCAAGATTGTGTTCTTCAGCACAAAATAGGAATTAAAGAGGTCTGATTGATTACCAGGCAGTTTATATTGTTTGGTAACATTGTGTGACAGTGAGCAAGTGATTCTTAAAGTCGAAATGCAGTTGGCTGGTAGAAGATAAAAACTTAATGGAGAAAATGAACGGTAAACACGAACATGATTAAAGACTGTACCTTTTCTGAGCAAAGAAATAAGGTGTCTCAAAACCAAGCCTGGTATCTGGGGCTATGGCCATCCAGAGTGGGCGTGCCGTTTCTAGTCTGCACAAATGCACCATGTGGGCTACAGTTAGGCCCGTATCTGCATCTTGGCGGGATGAAACAACAGGCCCAGTTTTTTGATTGGGTCGTTTATTTTTCTGGAATTGAGCTGCAGGAGTTGCTTGTATATTTTTGAGATTAATTCTTTGTCAGTTACTTCATTTGCTATTATTTTCTCCTATTCTGAAGGCTGTTTTTTCACCTTGCTTATAGTCTCCTTTGTTGTGCAGAAGCTTTTAATTTTAATTGGGTCCCATTTGTTTATTTTTGCTTTTATTTCCAATATTCTGGGAGGTGGGTCATAGAGAATCCATGTGTGATTTATGTCAGAGAGTGTTTTGCCTATGTTCTCCTCTAGGAGTTTTATAGTTTCTGGTCTTATGTTTAGAACTTTAATCCATTTTGAGTTTATTTTTGTATATGGTGTTAGAAAATGTTCTAGTTTCATTGTTTTACAAGTGGTTGACCAGTTTCCCAGCACCACTTATTAAAGAGATTGTCTTTTCTCCATTGTATATTCTTGCTTCCTTTGTCCATAAGATAAGGTGTCCATAGGTGCATGGATTTATCTCTGGGGTTTTTATTTTGTTCCATTGATCTATATTTCTGTCTTTGTGCCAATACCTTACTGTCTTGATGACTGTGGCTTTGTAGTAGAGCCTGAAGTCAGGCAGGTTGATTCCTCCAGTTGCATTCTTCTTTCTCAAGATTGCTTTGGCTATTCGAGGTTTTTTGTATTTCCATACAAATTGTGAAATTATTTGTTCTAGCTCTGTGAAAAATACCATTGGTAGCTTGATAGGGATTGCATTGAATCTATTTCTCCAAAGAAGACATACAGATGGCTAACAAACACATGAAAAGATGCTCAACATCACTCATTATCAGAGAAATGCAAATCAAAACCACTATGAGGTACCATTTCACGCCAGTCAGAATGGCTGTGATCCAAAAGTCTACAAGCAATAAATGCTGGAGAGGGTGTGGAGAAAAGGGAACCCTCTTACACTGTTGGTGGGAATGCAAACTAGTATAGCCACTATGGAGAACAGTGTGGAGATTCCTTAAAAAACTGGAAATAGAACTGCCATATGACCCAGCAATCCCACTGCTGGGCATACACACTGAGGAAACCAGAAGGGAAAGAGACACGTGTACCCCAATGTTCATCGCAGCACTGTTTATAATAGCCAGGACATGGAAGCAACCTAGATGTCCATCAGCAGATGAATGGATAAGAAAGCGGTGGTACATATACACAATGAAGTATTACTCAGCCATCAAAAAGAATACATTTGAATCAGTTCTAATGAGGTGGATGAAACTGGAGCCTATTATACAGAGTGAAGTAAGCCAGAAAGAAAAACACCAATACAGTATACTAACGCATATATATGGAATTAGAAAGATGGTAACGATAACCCTGTATGAGAGACAGCAAAAGAGACACAGATGTATAGAACAGTCTTTTGGACTCTGTAGGAGAAGGTGAGGGTGGGATGATATGGGAGAATGCCATTAAAACATGTATATTATCATATGTGAAACGAATCGCCAGTCCAGGTTTGATGCATGATTCAGGGTGCTCGGGGCTGGTGCTCGGGGCTGGTGCTTGGAACTGGGGATGACCCAGAGGGATGGTATGGGGAGGGAGGTGGTTCAGGATGGGGAACACGTGTGCATCTGTGGCGGATTCATGTTGATGTATGGCAAAACCAATACAATATTGTAGAGTAATTAGCCTCCAATTAAAATAAATAAATTTATATTAAAAAATTAACAAACAACAGGCCCAAGATTCATTCAGAAATTAACTATCTTTCTCTCCTAATAAAATTTCTTCTAATTAAACTTGCATGCAATTATAATACATTAAAATAGGCTTCAATTCATTGTTAACACAGTAGTCCCAGAACACTTTGCAAACACAAATTCATTGATTTCCAATCCCACTCTTAGATACTTTCCTAGTTTTATTTTGTTTTTTTTTTTTTTTCTTTATTGAACAGCCTACAGAGTTTTCTCATCACAAGTTAATACAAATCTTCAATAAAGTAAAGGGCTTTACAAGTCATGGGGCTACTTTAAGCTATATAAATATGTGAATATCAATTACAGAAGTGGATGGAAAGACAATTAAATATTATCACAATTTTATTAAAAGTGATGTTTCTGAATGATTTATTTGTAAAGTTTGGTCTCATATATTTTATGAGATATTTATATTCTTGAGCTTCAGCGGTCACTGAGATGATACATTTATTTTGAGATTTATAAATCTCTGAGACCTCTTAAGAAATGAAGAATTGAGTTCGAATGTCTATGAAACTTTTGCTTGCAATTTGACCTTTTTACTTGCCCTTCATCTTACCATGGAATCATCAAAAAGCTGGAAGGTGAGGCACCACTAGCTCTAAGCAACCTCACCTTCCTTCAAGCTGCGTTAGCTGCCTCCTCCATTCTCTGGGATTCCCTCTTTGAGGGGCCTCATCATGCTGCTGCCTCTGATCATTTGTTTACTTTTCTGTCATCCCCCAAAATAAGTCCTGGAGAGCAGAGAGCTTGCCTTTTTTATTTTTGTATTCATGACATCTAACATGTAGGGGATAAGCAGTGAATGTTTGTTAAATAATTATCTGAGTGGAAGAGAAGACACTGTGTGGTTTGTTCATATAGAACTAAAATCATAAATGGGTGGACTTTAAATTCCCTTATCCAGAAGTCTACAGAAGGTATCAGTCAGACAGACAAATGATCAGAAGACAGATACACAGAGAGTGACTGGTTGAGACAGCTCTTAACCTGCTTTAACTACGTAAAAGGAATCTATCACAGCACTATGGAAACAGGGAAGAGATGAAATCATGGACTGAATGTGATGGAAAATGAAGGGGAAATGTATAGGCAAATACACATGGGTGTGGGCTCATTCACTTCAGTCATGCCTGACTGTTTGCAACCCTATGGACTGTAGCCCAGCACGCTCCTCAGTCCATGGCGTTCGCTAGGCAAGAATACTTGAGTGGGTTGCTGTGACCTCCTCCAGGGGATCTTCCTGACCCAGGAATCAAACCCACGTCTCCTGTGTCTCCTGCACTGCAGACAGATTCTTTACCACTGAGCCACCGGGGAAGGCCCAGGCAAATACATATGTAGAAGCAATAAAAACATCTATAACCATGTCTCCAGTCCAGTAAACTCAAAAGGAGGGACCATGAACTAAAAGTCTGAAAGCATAGGTTTCAGTCCTCTTTTTCATTCACTGTTGTTACTAAGTCTCTTTTCTTCCAAGATATAGACAGACAAGCTAAGCTTCCCACGCATCAAACTTCCCATTGGTAATACAGTGAGATTTAACCAAAGTTAAATCTAAACCTTTCAAGAATTATAAGAATTTTCACTGCTAGAAGTCAATATTCCAGAAGGGGGCAGCATTTATTCATAATAGGGAAACCAAGGAATGGTTTTTATTTTAGCTAGTTTTCAAAGCAGTAAAGGTTGAGAAGTTGGATGAAAGGAACACTTATACTCTTTCTTGAATTTAGTGTGAGTACATAAGGATGTCAAGAGTAGGAAAGTGGGTGGACGTCTGGTGTCTGCTCTGCTGTGTGGGCATTTAATAAGGAACAAGTCAAATAGTTCTGTGAGAAAGAAATCATCCCTCTTATTCACTAGTTCTTGAATCCTTGATGGTGAGTGCCGTTTCTGGCACATGTTTATTGCTTATTAAATAAATGATTGATGACAAAAATTTTAATGGAGATGGAATAGATTTGTTCCCAGGCAGAGAAGGTGACAATCTGGATCAAGAGGACCTGTTCAGTTCCTCAGGAAGCCCATCACTTATATGAACTCCCCAAAAGTAGCCTTAATTGCTTTGTTCCAAAACTAAGCAAATGGGAGTGGGAGAGGAGCCTTAGAACACTTTTTCCACTTGCTTCTTGTTTCATATGAGAAAATAAAGCTTAGAGAAGGTGTTATTTTCCCAAAGTACTGCAGACTAGTCACAGAGCAGGGTCTAGAAGCAATTCTCCATGGTCCCTATGTAGTGTTCTCTCTATGGGTCGACTACTTTTTTAATAAAATTATCCCCACCCACTCACTGTCTGTTGCAGCTTTTTTAAACAGACTTTATTTTTTTAGGGCAGTTTTAAACTCTTAGAAAAGTTGAACTTAGAACTTAGAATTGAAAAAGAACTTAATTTAGTTCTTTAGTTCATGTCTTTGATGATAAAAAAGTCATGGCTAAAACCCAGGATCTATATTTTCTCCTATTTATAGTTTTTTACTTTGCATTTAAGTCTATTTTCCATTTTGTGTTAATTCTTGTGAAGGGTATAAACTCTCTGTTTATATTCATTTTTTTGCGTGTGAGTGCCCAGGTGTGTCCAACTTTGTGACCCCATGAACTGTAGCCCACCAGGCTCCTCTGTGCATGGAATTCTCTAAAAGAAAATACTGGAGTGAGTAGCCATTCTCTTCTCTAGGGTATCTTCCTGACCCAGGGATTGAGCCTGGGTCTCCTGCATTGCAGGTGGATTCTTTAGCATCTGAGTCACCAGGGAAGCCCTGATTTTAGCATAACTTGCTGAAAATACAATCTGTGCTACACTGTATTGTCTTTGCTCCTTTGTCAAAGACCAGTCACCTATATTTCTGTGGGCCTATTTCTGGGTTCTCTATTCTGTTCCATTGATCTGTCTATCTTTCACCAATACCACACTATTTTGGTTTGTGTAGATTTATAGCAAGTCTTGAATTTGGGTAGTGTCATTCCTCCAACTTTGCTTTTCTTCATCAATATTGTGTTGGGTAATCTGGGTCTTTTGCCTACTTATATAAACTCTAGAGTCTGCAAAATAACTTTCTGGGTTTCTCATTGGGATTGCATTGAATCTACAGATCAAGTTAGAAAGAACCGATAACTTGATGATATTGAGTCTATCGATTAATGTAGGATATTCATTTAGGGCTTCCCTCATAGATCAGTCATTAAAGAATCTTCCTGCAATGAAGGAGACCTGGGTTTGATTCCTAGGTCGGGAAGATCCCCTGGAGAAGGAAATAGCAACCCACTCCAATATTCTTGCCTGGGGAATCCCATGAACAGAGGAGCCTGGCAGGCTACAGTCTGTAGGGTTGCAAGAGTTGGAAACAACTACCACCATGAATATAGACCAACTCTTAATTTATAAATTTAGTTGATTTTTCTCATCAGTTTTGTATTTTGCCTCTAAAACTCTTGTACATATTTTGTTAGATTTATACCTAAATATTCATTGAGGTTTCAATATAAAGGTTTTGTTTTTAACTTCAAATTTTACTTGTTCATTGCTGGGGATATAGGAAAGAAACTGACTTCTGTAAGTTAACTTTGTGTCCTGCAAACTTGCTATGATTGCTTATTAACTCCAGATAATTTTTGGTCAATTCTTTTGGATTTTCTACGTGAATAATCAAGTCACCTCCAAACAAAGACATTTTATTTCCTCCATCCCAATTTGTATACCTTTTACTTCCTTTTTTATCTTAATGTAACTTTCTCAATTCATTCTCCCCTTTCCTTCCTCCCCTGTGCCCACATGTCCATTCCCTACATCTGTATCTCCTTTCCTTCCCTACAGATAGGTTCATCTTAATGTATTAGCTAGGACTTTTAGTACAATGTTAAAATAAAGTGATGACTTTTTTTTTCCCCCACTGTGAATGAGTATTCAGTTCAGTTCAGTTGCTCAGTCGTGCCCGACTCTTTGTGACCCCATGGACTACAGCACGCCAGGCACCCCGTCCATCACCAGCTCCCAGAGTTTACTCAAATTCATGTGCATCGAGTCGATGATGCCATCCAACCATCTCATGTTCTGTTGTCCCCTTCTCCTCCTGCCCCCAAACCATCCCAGCATCAGGGTCTTTTCCAGTGAGTCAACTCTTCACATGAGGTGGCCAAAGTACTGGAGTTTCAGCTTCAGCATCAGTCCTTCCAATGAACACCCAGGATTGATCTCCTTTAGGATGGATTGGTTGGATCTCCTTGCAGTCCAAGGGACTCTCAAGAGTCTTCTCCAGCACCACAGTTCAAAAGCATCAATTCTTTGGCACTCAGCTTTCTTCACAGTCCAACTCTCACATCCATACATGACCATATAACACACACATATACACATGCACATATCATATGTGGAGTAGAGCAGCTCTCCATTTCACAGTTCCTAAAGTCGAAAGTCATGGCTTCTTGATCTTCATCTTTTGCAGATCTTTTCATGAAATAGGAATTGCATAATCTCAGATTGAATTGTTTCCTTTCAGTTAAATAAATTTATCCCCAATATAAAGACCCTATATTATCCTTATGTTTTTCATCTTACCTCATACTGGTGAACTTTTGTCACATACTGGTATTTGGAAATCACTGGCAGACGGGCAACTCAGTTAATGAGCTAAATAGAGAACGGGGAAAGGCTGACTCACCTCACCAAGGTGAGGAATATTCCCGTATAGAAAAACACAAGAAATACCCATTCCAAAAAGGACCATTTAGGATCAACATAGTATTTTAAGTGGTTAATAGGTGTTGTGCAGCAAAGCAGACAGGAGAGTGCTGGTCCAGGCACCCAGGCCTTCTCTTTCTTTTGCAGAGATCATCCTTACAACCAGAATCGAAGGACCAATTTTTCACTTCTTTTTTAGTTATTTGTTTAATATAATTTTTCTCCAAACATATCTGAGGTATTATGGCCAATGCCATAGAACACTACGATTAACATTTGTGAATAAACGTTTGTTTTGAGAACATGACCACCCTCAGTGACTCTGTGGCTAAGTGTGAAGTTCTGGGTATCTAAGGTACCATTCAGAGCAAGACCAGACCAAGTCCTTGCCCTTAAAGTCCTAATTTTCCAAGTTTATATACACACAGCACACGCAGTATGAAAAACACAGAGCATACCAAAGGGCTGGTTTGATGTCTGCTTTAATTCCCTAATAGAAGAAAAGAAAGGAAGGAAAGAGAATGGGGGTGGGGATGGGGAAGGAGGAAGGGAGAAAAAATGGAAAACAATAACGGTGGTTCCCAGAAAGAAGGACAACGGCCGGTGGGAGATTTATGGGAAGTGAAAGCCCTGATCCTGCCCAGATTGTCCGGGAACTTCTTCTTCTGGAGGGTGATTTGTTAACTGCAGTCTGGTCAGCATTTCCAGGGAGTCAATTTTGGACTCTAATCCTCACATTTAGAATCGCCAAACCCAAGCCAAGGTTGTCTTCCAGGCATAGGGCTTTATTGGATGAGGCTACTTCATGTATTGTATGGTAACTGGTGAATGCTCCACTTTGTATTTAAGAATAGCATCAAGACAGAAAAAAAAAAAAGTGGCAATATTACCAAAGCTTGGAAAAGCACTATTTTAAAAACAATTCATTTCTTTCCAGCATAGATATGACCCTACATGACAATGAGTATGAAATGGTTCAATACTCAAACAGTCCTTTGAAAGTCACGAAGGACTTTCATGGATGCTTCAGAATAATCGTCATGATACCAATAGTTCTGTTAATAAACCACTTTCAGTTTAATAATAATAGCAGCCAGCATATATTGAACTCTCCACATATGCCAGCCACTGTATTAAATATTGATGTCACCTGCAGTATATTAATCTCCACACTAGTCCAGAAAGATAATTAATATATTCATGTCCATTCTACAGATGAAGAAACTATGCCTTAGAAAGTTCAAGTCACTTATTCAAAGTTAGTTTGATAATAAAGGTGGAACTATGATTTGAGCACAAACAGTCCAGTTGTAGAATCTCACATTTTAAGACCATTATATATTTCCTGCCATTCTAATAGCTACTTTTCTCACTCAAAGTCACTCTGAGCTTTAAAATCACATAGATATAGATTTAAATCCTGGTGTGTGACCCTAGAAAAGTCTTCTTGGAGTCTTACTTTTTTATTTGTAAAACAGATGTAATTATACTGCTCTGCAAGATTACTGTGAAAGTGAGAGGTAGTACAGGTAGTCATTCAATATATGGAAAGTATTACCCCAGCACAGACAAGACACAGACCATTGTGATTAAAAGGGGAAATAAGCATACAGAAAAACACGGAGCCCAGGTACTTAGGACCTATCTCCATGGCAAGGGATAACTGGTAGTAGCTCACCTTCAGAAATATTGAAGGTAATAATTTCCCTTTAAGCAATTCAATTGATAAAGTAAAAATTTAAGTATACTTGCAAAATAAGATTTCAGTAATAACATTTAAAGCAAATCAAACAAAAACAGGAAAGAGGAATAGATCCTGTACAAAGAAAACAAAATCTATACCATTAAAAAGATTATGCTCTGAGTCACACCAAAACAAATTAATTCATATAGTAAAGGAGGAATTGATATCTGAATCAGAACCCATCTGCCTGTCATACGTAATGCAATATCCACAAAAGCAGGTTAAACCAGACACATTCCTTATCTTATGTTGTGGAGGAGTCATCTCTGTGACTATTGTATCAAATAAGCTCTAGGTTAAACGATCACTCTGGTAGAATCCTAGACAGAGTGGATTGGCAATCCACTGGCAATTGCCATCAAGAATCTGACGTGTGGTGTGGAAAAACAAATAGCTAACAGACCTTAGAGAAGATCACATTGGCCGGGTCTCCAGCATTCTTGTGCTCTGCATTCTCTAAGTAATGTAATTTCCCAGTCCAGTAGAAGTTCATAGCCTTTCCATTGTAGAAACACTAAAGATCTAAGACAAAAAGGAAAAAAGAATATTATGAAATAGAGAGTGGAAATGATAGCACAAATAGCAAAAGCACAAAAGAAAATAGTCTGAGAGAGGATCTGGTGTACTAGCGGCAGAAATCTCCAGGAGTACTTTGCTACTGTAAGTTGGAGTCTCTCATTCTGTGGTCCCTATCTTCACAGTGCACTGCAACAAAGAGATAAAATTTATGAAAATAAAACCTTTTAATTTTTGGTAGCTTGTTTTGTGTACATAAATTTTGCAGAGAAAAGGTGAATTCAAAAACTTCAGTCAATTAAACCTGCAGTTGTAAGACTTGCTTAAGTTCTGCCTACTAAAACAAAATCAACAAACTTTTGCCGAGATCCTTCAAAAAGGCTTTCATTCATCAAATGTTACTATGTCTTTCAGAAATTAACTTTAAAGACAGCTATTAGAATACAAAAAATTTATGATTGTCAGTTCAGTCACTCAGTCGTGTCTGACTCTTTGCAACCCCATGGACTACAGCATGCCAGGCCTCCCTGTTGATCACCAACTCCTGGAGTTTACCTAAACTCATGTCCACTGAGTCGGTGATGCCATCCAACCATCTCATCCAACCATCTCATCCTCTGTTGTCCCTTTCTTCTCCTGCCCTCAATCTTTCCCAGCAGCAGGGTCATTTCCAATGAGTCAGTTCTTCACATCATGTGGCCAAATTATTGGAGCTTCAGCTTCAACATCAGTCTTTCCAATGAACACTCAGGACTGATCTCCTTTAGGATGGACTGGTTGGATCTCCTTGCAGTCCAAGGGACTCTCAAGAGTCTTCTCCAACACCACAGCATAAATTCTTTGGCGCTCAGCATTCTTTATAGTCCAACTCTCACATCCATACATGACTACTGGAAAAACCATAGCCTTGACTAGACAGACATCTGTTGGCAAAGTAATATCTCTGCTTTTTAATATGCTGTCCAGGTTAGTTATAACTTGCCTTCCAAGGAGTAAGTGTCTTTTAATTTCATGGCTGCAGTCACCATCTGCAGTGATTTTGGAGCCCCCCAAAATAAAGTCAGCCACTGTTTCCACTGTTTCCCCATCTATTTCCCATGAAGTGATGGGACCAGATGCCATGATCTTGGTTTTCTGAATGTTGAGCTTTAAGCCAACTTTTTCACTCTCCTCTTTTACTTTCATCAAGAGGCTCTTTAGTCCTTCTTCACTTTCTGCCATAAGGGTGGTGTCATCTGCATATCTGAGGTTTTTGGTATTTCTCCCAGCAATCTTGATTCCAGCTTGTGATTCATCCAGCCTGGCATTTTGCATAATGTACTCTGCATATAAGTTAAATAAGCAGGGTGACAATATACAGCCTTGACGTACTCCTTTTCCTATTTAGAACCAGTCTGTTCTTCCATGTCCAGTTCTAACTGTTACTTCCTGACCTGCATACAGATTTCTCAAGAGGCAGGTCAGGTGGCCTGGTATTCCCATCTCTTTCTTTCTTTTTTTTTTTTTTTTAATTTTATTTTATTTTTAAACTTTACATAACTGTATTAGTTATCCCATGCTATGGTGTTTTTAACCTGCTGTTATTACTTGAATACTTAGAAGGGCCTCAGTGGGTATTTGTTACACAATAGAAAGGATTTTCTAGAGAGTTTTTGAACCTTTCATGATTTCATAGTTTAACATTTCGTAATAATTAAGATCAAGCTCTGAGATCAGATGGATCTAACTTACTATCTGTGTCCTTCAGCAGGTGTTTGTAACTTCTTTAAGTCTCAGATTTTTTTCTTATTAAAAGAAATCTCAGTATATAATTACTTCTTCCATTGGGTGTTCACTTAGATTAAAAAGAGAATTTATATAAAACTCATAGCTCAGAATCATGTCCATGGCTCTAAAATGCTAGAAACATTTGCTACTAACATTTTACACCTCATCTTAGGCAAATGATGTACACAATTCTTTAATCTGATCTTCTTTGCCATATGAAGTATATACTAAACCTTTTTGTGATAGTGTCAAGTATTTGGTCATGGCAAAATGACATACTTTTTGACAGAGATTTGTATGACTCATCAACAAACAGACAAAAATTCCTCATTTTTCATGGTAGCTTATTGGTAGTAGGAGATGGATGTGTATTCTATAGCAGAGACCAGGGCACAGAGACCAGGAGGGATAGAATAATATACTTACAGAATAAAAGGAAAGGCCCTTTCTGATGCTGAGCCTCATAACACGTTTGATGGGCACATCACTGAAAAAGCTGGATCATCCATGATAACGGTAGTGGGAGGAAAAGGATGCGCGCCCCCCTCCTCCTTTTATTTTTTGGCAGGGGAAAGGCAAGGAAGAAGATAGGAAGAGGAGGAAGAAGCAGAAACCTTCACTATACACAAAATGGAGGTCAAGGTGGGCCTGCTGGGGGCAGTGTGGTACAGTAGACGTCGCATGGGCTTTATAATGGGATAGATCTAAATCTGGTTTTCTAGCTGGGTTATTTGTTACGGAAGCTAAGTACCTATTGCTATTTAACAACCTGTGCACCTGTCACTTCATCTTTGTCATGGTAATAAAAATCATAATTATAAAATATATAAATATAAAAATTATGTCATAGGGATCTAGTGAAGATATAATGAAACAACATTGCTAGTTGAGTGCCCAACCCATTTTCTGGTCTTAGAAAATACTTCTCACTCACTCTGCAGGCAAGAAAGGCACAAAAATGCTTGCTGAAGCATTGTTTCTTATACTTTTTTACTCATTTCTCCCATAAGCATTCCTGGTAATTGTGGGAGATTTGTGTTGTGTCAATTTAGCTAAGCTGGGACATTTCCCAGAATCCACCTTTCCCTCATGCAATCAGCTCAAGCCCAGGCTCAGAAGGGCGAAGGAAAGCCTAGCTGGCTTCTGGAGCTGAGAAGGTTGGTGCAGACTAGGTACTGTTGCAGCTCCTGCCAGTGGTGCTGCCTCCTGGCTTCTTGGTTGGAGAGTGGCAGCAACCAGGTGCTTAACTCCTCCAGATTCTATCGAATCTCCTGTTCCGAGTTCTCCAACTCTCAGCACAGTTTTGTGTTTGGCAGTGTGACAGAGGGGCATCAGCTTCTCCTGAAGAAAACCCTTAGCATCAAAGTTTGAAACTTGGAGGCAATAAGGAACCAATATATCTTCCAGTTCATTCTTGAGGGTCCCAATTCAGACTTGGAGGTTGTAGTTTGGCCTTGTTGCATCTGCACAGGCAGCTGGCCTTTCCTCACTCCACAGCCATCTTCCCTTCCCAAACATCTGCCTGTGGTATCAGGTTCCAGCATAGACTCAGGCACTAAACCACACGTGCATTGTTTCTCCTGTTTCAATACTTACCTAAGGTTAAACCTTTATGATCAATGCCTATGTGTGTGCGTGTGTATATATATATATATATATATATATATATATATATATGCCTGAACTTCCCAGGTGGTGCTAGTGGTAAAGAACCCCGCTGCCAATGCAGATGTGGGTTCAGTCCCTGGGTTGGGAAGATCCCCTGGAGGAGAAAATGGCAACCCCCTCCACATTCTTGCCTGGAGAATCCCATGGACAGAGGAGCCTGGTGGGCTACAGTCCATAGGGTCACAGAGTCAGACATGGCTGAAGTGAGTGAGCACATATGTATATATACTTCTGTTCAGTTCAGTTCAGTTGCTCAGTCGTGTCCAACTCTTTGCGACCCCATGAATTGCAGCACACCAGGCCTCCCTGTCCATCACCAACTCCCGGAGTTCACTCAGACTCACGTCCATCGAGTCAGCGATGCCATCCAGCCATCTCATCCTCTATCGTCCTCTTCTCCTCCTGCCCCCAATCCCTCCCAGCATCAGAGTCTTCTCCAATGAGTCAACTCTTCGCATGAGGTGGCCAAAGTACTTAAAGATACACATATACTTATCCTGTTCATCTTACTTCTCTGATAATCTGATAAAAAGCTTAACTGATTCAGTGGGCTCTCTATGTTATGGACTGATAAAACCAATGAGTAAGTACAGATCCTGTACACAATTCTTAGAGGAAAAATCAGACATCACTCATAATATAAGAAATTATAAAGTTTCTATGGATTTGCCTACTCTGGACTATATAATATGTGACCTGTTGTATCTGTTTTTTTTCCCACTTAGCATGCTTACTAAGTTTATCCACATTGCTGGTTGTATCAGTACTTCAACTTTTATGGCTGAATAATATTCAGTCATATGGATATATCACATTTTGTTTATTCATTTATCCACTGATGTACGTTTGGGTTGTTTTCAATTTTGGGAACTATATAGTTTCAAACAAGATAGTGATAATTACAACATTGTGAACATATTAAATGTCACTGAAATACACACTTTAAAATTGTTAAGCTTGTATTGCATAAATTTCACTTCAATAAAAACATTTAAGGTTATAAAGTTATAATGTTTGATTTTCTTTAGTTTAAATTTTTTTTACATGTATACACATGTACATGTTCACAATGAAACTGAAGATACTCCATTGAAGTTTATGGGTGCCAAACCGGTAAAAAGTATGTTCACTTAACTAGATATTTTCAGTGATAAGGTCAGATGTTTTCTACATTTGACTCCAATCTACTTTGCATATTATTCTTCACTCTGCTGTTTTACCACAAACCTGCCATTGACTGGGTTCTTGACATGCACATAAAATCAATTAGCATTCAGCCTGGGAGAATAATTTTCTTAGTAGATTACTGCTTTCACCATTCAGCCAATAGAGAAATGTTTCTGTCCACACCATCCCACACTTTTTTAGGAAGGCATTTGGTAACACTTATCAGCCTGCACATGCCAGCAATTAGATGTCAATAGAATTACTATGTTCAATCCTTTGTATACAAGGAACATATTAACCAAAATTTCCAGTCCTCTCACAATTTTATGAACATATTAGTTTTTGTCCTTTTAGCATGGAGTGTCTTTAGAGACATATACAGGCCCACATCTGCCTCCAAGCAGTATGAAAGATTTCAAGATTGAGGATATTCCAAGCCAGTTTTCTTTCCCTTATGTTTCAGGAGGTACAATAAAAAGTCAGTATTTTCCTTCAACTGCCAAGTCCACTTTCTTTTTTTGTTTGTTTTAATTCTTTCTTATTCTATCTAATATGACTATAATTGTCTTACAGAAATTTCTAGCCCCACCTCCCTCTATTATCCCTCTCTTACACTATTCTCCAGTCACACTGGTTTACGTTTAGTTTCAGGAACATGTGAAACTCATCTCCATCTCAAGACCTTTAGAATTGCTCATTCTGCTTGAACATGCTGTCTCAACAAGGTCATTTTTTCATCATCCACATCTCAAATCATATGGTACCTTTTCCCAGTGGGCTCCCATAGCATATCAGCCTTTCAGTCACACTCTACCACATTACCCTATTTATTTTCTATTTTATGTATGCCATTACTATATTTCTTCCAGCCACGGCTTCCCAGTGGCTCAGCAGTCAAGAATCCACCTGCCAAAGCAGGAGACCCAGGACACACGGGTTTGATCCCTGGGTTGGGAAGGTCCTCTGAAGGAGGAAATGGCAACCCACTCCAATATTCTTGCTGGGAGAATACCATGGAGAGAGGAGCCTTTGGGCTACAGTCCACAGGGTCACAAAGAGTTGAACACATCTGAGCATCTGAGGCCAGCACATCACTGTATCATATTGTTAACATAGTGGAGGCTCTGCCTGTCTGGTTGACAGCTGTTTTCCCAGAGTTTTGAACAATGCTGGAGCAGTTAGGAGATGTAAAGTAACTATCTTGACTGACTAATAAACTAACAGGTTTATTAGTTTATTAACTAATAATAAACTAATCATGCTAATAAGTGTAAATTTGCAATGTGATTCACAGTGGTACCATCAAGGTAACACAAGATGCTGAAAAAGATTGGGTATTTATACATGTATACATGCATGCATGTATGTATGCTGCTTAGGGGGTTTTGAGGTGGTGAAAGGAGCAGGTTATAAGTTCAGTTTTGATATTTTCATTTTGAAGTATCATTAATATCCCAAGAAGTGATATCAAATAAGTAAATTTTTGGATTAGACCAAACTTAAAAATTAGAAGTGTGGTATAGTGATGATTCATGAGACATCTGCTCCTCAGTGCTTATTAAATGTGGGCATGGATAAGATCATCCAGGAATAGCAAGAAGAATAGAAAGAGAGGAATGCAAGTAAGAATGGATAACAATTGAAAGCAAACAGAACAAGAGTTATCAGTGAGAGAAGAGGATAACCATGAAGGTGTGGCACCCTGAAGAAGAGTGTAGTTTTAGGCTGAGTGTGTCTTAAGAAAATCCACATGCTGAAGTCCTAATCCCCAGTGTAATGATATTTGGAGGTGGGGCCTTGGGAAGTAATCAGATTTAGATGAGGTCATGAAGGTGGAGTATCAGATGAGATTAGTGCTCTTATAAGATGAGAAAGAGACACCAGAACTTTTCTTTTTCTCCCCTGAATTTGAACAAAGAAGAGGTCATGTGAAGACACAGTGAGATTTGTTGTTGTTCAGTCGCTAAGGCGTGTCCAATTCTTTGCGACCCCATGGACTGCAGCACGCCAGGCTTCCTTGTCCTTCACTATCTCCTGGAGTTTTCTCAGACTCATGTCCACTGAGTCAGTGATGCCATCCAACATCTTACCCTCTGTCACCCCCTTCTCCTCTTGCCCTCAATCTTTCCCAGCATCATATCTTTCCAATGACTTGGCTCTTCATATCAGGTGGCCAAAGTATTGGAACTTCAGCTTCAGAAGCAGTCCTTCAAATGAATATTCAGGACTGATTTTCTTTAGAATTGACTGGTTTGATCTCCCTGCTGTCCAAGGGACATTCAAGAGTCTTTTCCAGCACCACAACTCAAAAGCATCAATTCTTTGGTGCTCAGCTGTCTTTATGGTCCAACTTTCACATCCATACATGATTACTAGAAAAACCATAGCTTTGATTATACAAAACTTTGTCACCAAAGTGATGTCTCTGCTTTTTAATATGCTAAATTTGTCATAACTTTTCTTCCAAGGAGCAAGCATCTTTCAATTTCATGGCTGCAGTCACCATCCACAGTGATTGTGGGGCCTAAGAAAATAAAAGCTGTCAGTTTCCAATGTTTCCCCGTTTATTTGCCATGAAGTGTTGGGACCAGATGCTATGATCTTAGTTTTTTGAATGTTGAGTTTTAAGCTAGGCTTTTCACTCTCCTTTTTCACTTTCATCTAGAGGCTTTTTCGTTCCTCTTTGCTTTCAGCCATTAGAGTGGTATCATCTGCATATTTGAGGTTGTTGATATTTGTCCTGGCAACCTTGATCCCAGCTTGTGATTCATCCAGTCCGGGATTTTGCATGATGTACTATGCATGTAAGTTAAATAAGCAGGGTGACAACATACAGCCTTGACATACTCCTTTCCCAATTTGAAAGCAGTCTGTTGTCCCATGTTCATGGGAGCATGTAACTATTGCTTCTTGACCTGCATACAGGTTTCTCAGGAGACAGTAAGGTGTTCTGGTATTCCCATCTCTTCAAGAATTTTCCACAGTTTGCTGTGATCCACACAGTCAAAGGTTTTAGCATAGTCAATGATGCAGAAGCAGATGTTTTTCTGGAATTCCTTTGCTTTCTCTATGATCTAATGAATGTTGGCAATTTGATCTCTGGTTCCTCTGCCTTTTCTAAACCCAGCTTGTACATCTGGAAGTTCTCGGTTCACATACTGCTAAAACCTAGCTTAAAGGATTTTGAATATTACCTTGCTAGCTTATGAACTATGTAGTTCAAACATTCTTTGGCATATGCAATTGTATGTTTGAACATTCTTTTGCATTGCCCTTCTTTAGGATTGGGATGAAAACTGACCTTTTCCAGTCCCGTGGCCACTGCTGAGCTTAACAAATTTGCTAACATATTAAGGGCAGCACTTTAACAGCATCACCATTTAGGATTTGAAATAGCTCCACTGGGGGCTTCCCTGGTAACTCAGCTGGTAAAGAATCTGCCTGCAATACAACAGATCCTGGTTTGATTCCTGGATTGGGAAGATCCCCTGGAGAAGGGATATACTACCCACTCCAGTATTCTTGGGTTTCCCTGGTGGCTCAGCTGGTAAAAAATCCACCTGCAAGGTGAGAAACCTGGGTTCGATCCCTGGGTTGGGCAGATTCCCTGGAGGAGGGCATGGCAACCCACTTCTGTATTCTTGCCTGGAGAATCCCCATGGAGACAGGAGTCTGGAGGGCTATGGTCTATGGGGACACAAAGAGTTGGACAGGACTGAGTGACTAAGCACAGCACAATAGCTCCACTGGAATTCTGTCACCTCCACGAGCTTTGTTCATAGTAATGCTTTCTTAAGGCCCACTTCCCTTTACAGCCAAGATGCCTGGCTCTAGGTGAGTGACCACACAACCATGTTTTATCTGGGTCATCAGACCTTTTTGTATAGTTCTTTTGTGTATTCTTGCCACCTCTTCTTAATCTCTTCTGCTTCGGTTAGATCCTTGCCATTTTTGTCCTTTATTGTGCTGTATTTGCATGAAATGTTCCTTTGGTATCTCCAATTTTCTTGAAGAGATCTCCAGTCTTTCCCATTCTACTGCTTTCCTCCTTTTCTTTGTATTGTTCACTTAAGAAGGCTTTCTTAAGTCTCCTTGCAATTCTCTGGAACTCTGCGTTCAGCTGGGTATATCTTTCCCTTTCACCTCTCTTCTTTTCTTAGCTATTTGTAAGGCTTCCTCAGACAACCACTTTGCCCTCTTGCATTTATTTTTCCTTGGGATATTTTTTTTCATCACCTCCTGGACAATGTTCCATGCCTCTGTCCACAGTTCTTCAGGCAATCTACAAGACTACCAGATATACTAGTCAAGAGATCTAGTCTCTTGAATCTATTCATCACCTTTACTGTGTAATCATAACAGATATGATTTAGGTCATACCTTAGTGGTCTAATGGTTTTCCATATTTTCTTCAATTTCAGCCTGAATTTTGCAGTAAGGTGATCATGATCTGAGCCATAGTCAGCTCCAGGTGTTATTTTTTCTGATTGCATCTTCATCTTTGGCTGCAAAGAATATAATCAATCTGATTTTGGTACTGACCATCTGATGATTATGACAGTGAGATGATGAACCTCTAAAAGCCAGAAAGAGTGTTCTCATCAGGAATGAAAACTATCAGCAACTTAATCTTGGACTTTCAGCTTCCAGAACTGTAGGAAAATACATTTCTGTTGTTTAAGCTAATTAATCTATGGCATTTTGTTATAGAGCCCAAGTTGGCTAAGGCAAGAGTGTTTCAAGAAGGAGATAATTTATATTTCATCCTAACTTTGAGATTTTTATTGGAGACTCTACTTCCTAAACAGTTTTCCCCCTATTTCCTATGTTTCCTACAGGAATTCTTTACATGTCTCTTTTTTTACATGATTTTTTTACATGACTCTCAGTAGACTATATTTCCTCATTGGTCAATATTTCCATGACTTTGAAATGTCCATGCCATGGATCACTTCTCCAGTTTATAACACTTACCCATTCAGACCTGCTGTAATCATTGCAAACTTTAGGTACTTATTTCATATTTCAGTTTTTTAGAAATACCAAGCACAAATGACCATATACTCTATTTCTATCATCTTATTTTGACCCCAAGTTCTAAGGGTTCTAAGCATATGCTGGAAGGTTGGCAGGTTTCATCCACGTCTTCTAGTTCAGGTGCTCATCTTCTGAGTGTAGAGGACTTTTATCATATAGGGCAGTTCCCCATCAACACCCTTTTCTAGCGAGAAACCAGAGATCATTGGAGTACCATCTGATGATCTTTCTTTTTTCTTTGGAGTGGCATCAGACAGAACAGGCGCAAGTGTCCCAGACTCAATCAACCAGAGGCTCCAACACGGGACAGTGACTCTGTAGTGAGGGACACAAAACCAAAGTGACCATTAAGATTCATTCATAGCAGCAACAGCAGCATCAGTGATGTCCTACATGCAGCAGCAGCTCTAGACCATCCTGCTTGGTTAAAAGACCCTGGCTTCCTCCCTCTTGGCATAAAAGAACAGAAGTGCCTTCATTCATACCCAGTCTCTATGCCTGGTTCCTTATCCTCACATTGCTTCTGTGACATCCTTGGTATCCTTGCAAATTTATATACTTTTTTCTCCCTTTTTTCTAACACTAGCCAGTTAGTTTGTGTTACGTGTAATCAAAACCTTTCAAACTAATAGAAAGGGATGTCTTCACACGATCCACTCAAGTAAGAACCACGTCACCATGATTAGTGGCTAAGCTAGCACTTCCTAACAGAATTATTTGTTACTCTTGGCAGATTTCAGGGAGAAAAAACCCCACTGCTTTGCCAGAGCTTCTGTTGCCAGTGACTGTCACTCTAGGGGTATTCTCCAGAGAAAGAGGACACTGGGGGGGTAAAAAACAACATTTGCAATTTAGATTGCCACTGCATTTAATAAATGGGGAGATGCTATTACTTTACTGGTAATTAATTTTTTAAAGCCTTTGTAAAATGTTAGTTGGACTCTGTTTATTGGAACATACCAACACATTAGACAAAACTAACCTTGTTGATTTACTCAAGACAGCTAAGCTGACAAATTTCAATGGAGCCTGTTACAAGGCTGGCTCTGACTTATAAAAATGTCTATTTTGAGTCATGACTAAGTAGGACTGTATATGTATTTATAAGTGTATTTTCCTGCCTCTAATGAAAGACACAGACACGTGGGAAAGTTGTTTATCCTATGAGCACCAAACATCATACTAAATCCCCTTGAAATGTTAAAATTTGGAGCCATTGGTCTGTTATCTACAGAGAGAAAAACAATACTGTGGGTTCAGGAGAAATGGATAGGAGGGTTTGAAATGGGAAGAAAAACACCAACAGGAATGATAAACTGGGTTTTAATGACAAAGTCACTTTGCCAATTGTAACTCGGGTGCTGGGTAAGCTGATCTGACTTCATTAGGTGATAGCCAGCCTCCCAAAGCCATCATCAGGCTGGAAGAAAGCCATATGTGTTGGTCGCACAAATGGACATTGATTTTTCAATAAACTGGAACCCAAAGCCAACATCACTCCAATGATATCTTTTCTCAGGAGAGACGATTTCTCGCTCATGCCTGGCACCATGTCTCAGCCCTTATATTACAAGAATTACATGGGTGAAGCAGAGTAGAAAACATCAGCTCACTTAAGTTATGTGATGAATGAGGCAATTAAGTCAATTAGATGCAGATTTACTGAGCTATATCTATTTTGCTTTGTAAAATATAATTTTAAATAGGATCATCTGTCATATCATACTCGGCAGCATCAGAATTCTGTGTGGCAGAAAAAATGTGGCTCATTACTCTGTGAAAACAGTGTCTACTCTCTCAACTGGATAAAGTAACCTTCTTCTTTAAGTTGAAGGTGATTGTCTCTTAACTCTTTCTCTATAAGAAAGCAGAACACATTTTGTGTTTGCTATATATTTCCACATTTCTTTAAATGAATAGTTTTTCCAACAGTCATCATGTGTTTGGGGGATTAGTAGACAGAACTCATTTGAGTTTTTCAGTGTATGATATACCAGACGCATCTCTTTTTGGAGGGAGAGAGAGAGAGAGCACAGATTTTCATTGTTCTGGTAAGCATCACTTGAGTGACTTAGTGGTGAAAAATGAACAGGCACTCTTGTCTAAGAGAAGAGTGCCAGGATCTTTAAGTTGCTTAACTAAAGGTATTCACCACCACTCTATCCCTTTGGTATGCAGAACTCATCACTGGGGAAGAGGTGTATATCTACAGTGGAACTGAGGAGGCCTTTTCAGTGACCGTAATCAGACTCTTTGCTTTTGGAGGAATATTTCTAGAGCCTCTGATGAATTGTGATGGTCCTACTGAAGATGTGTGGGCAGGTTAGGACACCAGGAGCTACGATGGGAAACTAACCACAAATGTGGATAATACTGGACTGGTGGCCAAGGCTAGATTAGAGGCTTATCAATAAATTTCTTATGAGCTAAGCTGTTTTCTTTGTCTCAAGGTAGAGAACCAATAAAACTCAGTGAACTGTTTAACAGTTAGAATATTTCACATATAAATATGAATTACATTGGCCAGTGCACATGTTCTGCAGTTTTCTCAAAAGCCTACCACTCACATATATATTATTACTCTTCCTGCTTCACTCATTTCTCTAACTTTCTGGAACTCAGAAGGCAGTTGAGTTATTTGCCTTTTGCCAAGATGGTTGTGAAAGTGAATGACTCACAGTTGTGTCTGACTCTTTGTGACCTGGACTCTTTTGCACAGTCCATGGAATTCTCCAGGCCAGGATACTGGGGTGGGTAGCCTTTCCCTTCTCCACGGGATCTTCTCAACCCAGGGATCAAATCCAGGTCTCCCACATTGCAGATGTATTCTTTACCAGCTGAGCCACAAGGGAAGCCCCTTTTTCTTCAAAATGGTGGAGTAGAAGGACATGCTCTCTTCTCCTGCAAGAACTCCAAAATTACAACTTGCTTCTGAACAACCATTGGCAGGAAAAGTTGGATCCCACCAAAAAAAGATACCCTATGTCCAAGGGCAAAGGAGAAGCCCCAGCAACATGGTAGGAGGTGCAAAATTACGTTTAGAATCAAAGCCCATACCTGCCAGAGACACTCGGAGGGCTCAAACAAAACCTTGGGTGCATCAGGAGACCCTACAGAGACTGATCCAGACCTGCCTTTGAGTGTTTGAGTATCTCCTGTGGGAGTATGACTCAGGTAACCTGCTGCAGGGGCAGGGGCTCTGGGTGCAGCAACCCTGCGTGTGGCATAAGCCCTCTTGGAGAAAGTCACCATCAACCCTACCATAGAGCCGCTAAGCAGACAACCCACAAACTGCAGAACAATTTATACCAAATAAATTTTCACACTGTTAAGAAAGTGCTAGGACACACAACAGATTTCCCAACCTGGGGATCTGGCAAAGGGACTGAGAACCCCCAGGGAATTTAACTTTGGAGACCAGTGGGAATTGATTACAGAAATTACACAGGACTGGGGAAACAGACTCTTGGAGGGCACAAACAAACCTTGAGCGGACCAGGACCCAGGAGAAAGGAGCAGTGACCCCACAAGAGACTGACCCAGACTTGTCCATGAGTGCCCAGGAGTCCCTGGCAGAGGCTTGGGTCAGCAGTGGCTACAGGGTCAGGGCACTGAGTGCAGCAGTGCATGTATGGGACCTTTTGAAGGAGGTCACCAGTATCTTCATTACCTCCACCAGAGTTTGGTGTCAGGTCAAACAACAGGGAGGGAACACAAACATGCCCATCAACAGAAAATTGGATTAAAGAATTACTGAGAATGGCCTCACCCATCAGAAAAGACCTTGTTTCACCCACAGTCTCTCCCATCAGGAAGCTTCCATAAGCCTCTTATCATTACCAATCAGACGGTGACAGAATGAAAACCACAATCACAGAAAACTAATCAAAACTGATCACATGGACCACAGCCTTGCCTAACTGAATGAAACTAGGAGCCATGCCATGTAGAGCCACCCAAGATGGACAGATCATGGTGGAGAGTTCTGACAAAATGTGTCCACTGGAGAAGGGAATGGCAAACCACTACAGTATTCTTGCCTTGAGAACCCCATGAACAGTATGAAAAGGCAAAAAGATAGGACACAGAAAGATGAACTCCCCAGGTTGGTAGGTGCCCAACATGCTACTGGAGTAGAGTGGAGAAATAACTCCAGAAAGGATGAAGAGATGGAGCCAAGTGAAAACAATGCCCAGTTGTGGATGTGACTAGTGATGGAAGTAAAGTCCAATGTTGTAAAGAACAGTATTGCATACAAACCTGGAATGTTAGGTCCATGAATCAAGGCACATTGGAAGTGGTCAAACAGAAGATGGCAAGAGTGAACACTGACATTTTAGGAGTCAGCAAACTAAAATGGACTGGAATGGGTGAATTTAACTCAGATGACCATTATATCTACTACTGTGGGAAATAATTCCTTAGAAGAAATGGAGTAGCCCTCATAGTCAACAAAAGAGTCTGAAATGCAGTACTTGTGTGCAATCTCCAAAACAACAGAATGATCTCTATTCACTTCCAAGGCAAACCACTCAATATCACAGTAATCCAAGTTTTTGCCCCAACCAGTAATGCTGAAGAAGCTGAAGTTGAATGGTTCTATGAAGACCTACAAGACCTTCTAGAACTAACACCCCCAAAAGATGTTCTTTTCATTATAGGGGACTGGAATGCAAAAGTAGGAAGTCAAGAGATACCTGGAGTAACAGGCAAATTTGGCCTTGGAGTACAAAATGAAGCAGGGCAAAGGCTAACAGAGTTTTGCCAAGAGAAGCACTGGTCATAGCAAACACTCTCTTCCAACAACACAAGAGAAGACTCTACACATGGACATCACTAGATGGTCAACACTGAAATCAGACTGATTATATTCTTTACAGCCAAAGATGGAGAAGCTCTATACAGCCAGCAAAAACAAGACCGGGAGCTGACTGTGGTTCAGATCATGAACTCCTTATTGCCAAATTGAGACTTAAATTGAAGAAAGTAGGGAAAACAACTAGACCATTCAGGTATGACCTAAATCAAATCCTTTATGCTTATACAGTGGAAGTGACAAATAGATTCAAAGGATTAGATCTGAAAGAGTGCCTGAAGAACTATGGACAGAGGTTCATGACATTGTACAGGAGGCAGTGATCAAGACCATCCCCAAGAAAAAGAAATCCAAAAAGGCAAAATGGTTGTCTGAGGAGGCCTTGAAAACAGCTGTGAATAGAAGAGAAGTAAAAGGCAAAGGAGAAAAGGAAAGACATACCCATATGAATGCAGTAGAGTTTCTAAGAACTTAGAGTTCCTAAGAATAGCAAGGAGGGATAAGAAAGCCTTCCTCAGTGATCAATGCAAAGAAATAGAGGAAAACGACAGAATGGGAAAGACTAGAGATCTCTGCAAGAAAATTAGTGATTCCAAGGGAACATCTCATACAAAGATGAAAAAAGGACAGAAATGGTATGAACCTAAAAGAAGCAGAAGATATTAAGAAGAGATGGCAAGAATACACAGAAGAACTATACAAAAAAGATCTTTATGATCCAGATAACCATGATGGTGTGATCACTCACCTAGAGCCAGACATCCTGGAATGAGAAGTCAAGTTGGCCTGAGGAAGTATCACTATGAACAAAGCTAGTGGAGGTGATGGAATTCCAGTGGAGCTATTTCAAATCCTAAAATATGATACTGTTAAAGTGCTGCACTCAATATGCCAGCAAATCTGGAAAACTCAGCAGTGGCCACAGGACTGGAAAAGGTCAGTTTTCAGTCCAATCCCAAAGAATGGCAATGCCAAAGAATGTTCAAAGTACTGCACAATTGCACTCATCTCACGCACTAGCAAAGTAATGCTCAAAATTCTCCAAGTCAGGCTTCTACAGTACATGAACTGAGAAATTCCAGATTTTCAAGCTGGATTTAGAAAAGGCAGAGGAACCAGAGATAAAATTGCCAACATACATTGGATCATATAAAAAGCAAGAATGTTCCAGAAAAACATCTACTTCTACTGCATTGACTACGCCAAAGCCTTTGACTGTGGGTATGACAAAAAACTGTGGAAAATTCTTAAAGAGATGAGAATACAGACCACCTTACCTGCCTCCTGAGAAATCTGTATGCAGGCCAAGAAGCAACAGTTAGAACGGGACATAGATCAACAGCCTAGTTCCAAATTGGGAAAGGAGTATGTCGAATTTGTATGTTGTCACCCTGCTTGTTTAACTTCTATGCAGAGTATGTCATGTGAAATATCAGGCTGAATGAAGCACAAGCTAGAATCAAGGTTGCCAGGACAAATACCAATAACCTCAGATATGCAGATGACACCAGCCTTATGGCAGAAAGCAAAGAAGAACTAAAGAACCTGTTGATGAAAGTGAAAGAGGAGAGTGAAAAAGTTGTCTCAAAGCTCAACATTCAGAAAACTAAGATCATGGCATCTGGTCCCATCACTTCATAGCATATAGATGCAGAAACAATGGAAACAGTGAGAGACTTTATTTTGGAGGGCCCCAAAATCACCACAGATGGTGACTATAGCCATGAAATTAAAAGATGCTTGCTCCTTGGAATAAAAGCTATGCAAACCTAGAAAGCATGTTAAAAAGCACAGACATTACTTTTCCAACAAAGGTCCATCTAGTCAAAGCTATGGTTTTTCTATGTATGGATGTGATGTTTTTGAACTGTGGTGTTCAAAGAGTCAGACATGACTGAGCGACTGAACTGAACTGAACTGAACCAGGTTATAACTATTGTTTCTTTTTGTTTTTAGGTTATTTGCTTTTCCTTATTGAACTGTTAGTACTCTTAGATGGTTCTCTTTCTCTGTCATATTTGTTGCAAATATTCTTTCCAATCTGTTAATTGCCTTTGAACTTTGCTGCTGCATCATACATTGTGCATAAATAGTTAATTTTTATTTAGAAAATTGTTACTTTTTAAAAATGATTTTGGGATTTAATGTCATTCATAGATCACCTCAGCTACACAATGCCAAAATAATCCCCTCAGATCAGTTCAGTTGTTCAGTCATGTCTGATTCTGCATTACCTTGTAATGCAGCCCGCCTGGCTTCCCTGTCCATTACCAACTCCCAGAGCTTGCTCAAAATCATGTCTGTTGAGTCAGTGATACCACCCAACCATCTCATCTTCTGTCGTCCCCTTCTCCTCCTGCCTTCAATCTTTCCCAGCATCAGGGTCTTCTCTAATGAGTCCACTCTTCACATCGGGTGAGCAAAGTATTGTAGCTTCAGCTTCAGCATCAGTCCTTCCATAATATATTCAGGTTTAATTTCCTTTGGGATTTACTGGTTTGATCTCCTTGCAGTCCAAGGGACTCTCAAGAGTCTTCTCCAACACTACAGTTCAAAAGCATCAATTTTTCAGCATTCAGTTTTCTTTATGGTCCAACTCTCACATCCATACATGACTACTAGAAAAACCATAGCTTTGACTAAATGTACCTTTGTTGGCAACATAATATCTCTGATTTTTAACATGCTATCTAGATTGGTCATAGCTTTTCTTCCATGGAGCAAGTGCTTTTTAATTTCATGGCTGCAGTCATCATCTGCAGTGATTTTGGAGCCCAAGAAAATGAAATCTGTCATTATTATTATTGTTTCCCCATATATTTGCCATGAAATGATGGGACCAGATGCCATGATCTTAGTATTTTGAATGTTGAGTTTTAAACCAACTTTTTCACTCTCCTCTTTCACTTTCATCAAGAGGGTCTTTAGTTCCTCTTTGCTTTCTGCCATAAGGGTGGTGTCTTCTGTATATCTGAGGTTACTGATATTTCTCCCGGCAATCTTGATTCCAGCTGTGCTTCATCTAGCCCAGCACTTTTCATGATGCACTCTGCATAGATGTTAAATAAGCAGGGTGACAATATACAGCCTTGACATAGTCCTTTCCCAATTTGGAACCAGTTCATTGTTCCATGTCTGGTTCTGTTGCTTCTTGACCTGCATACAGATTTCTCAGGAGGCAGGTAAGGTGGTTTGGTATTCCTATCTTTTGAGGAATTTTCCAGTTTGTTGTGATCCACACATTAAAGGCTTTGGAATATCAATAAAGCAGAAGTAGATGTTTTTCTGGAACATTTTTGCTTTTTCTATGATCCAATGTATGTTGGCAATTTGATCTCTGGTCCCTCTGCCTTTTCTAAATACAGCTTGAACATGTGGAAGTTCTCAGTTCATGTACTGTTGAAGTCTGGCGTGGAGAACTTTGAACATTACTTTGCTAGTGTGTGAGATGAGTGCAATTGTGCAGTACTTTGAACATTCTTTGGCATTGCCATTCTTTGGGATTGGACTGAAAACTGACCTTTTCCAGTCCTGTGGCCACTGCTGAGTTTTTCAGATTTGCTGGCATATTGAGTGCAGCACTTTTAACAGTATCATCCTTTAGGATTTGAAATAGCTCATCTGGAATTCCATCACCTCCACTAGCTTTGTTCATAGTGATGCTTCCTAAGGCCCCATTGACCTTTCATTACAGGATGCCTGGCTCTAGGTAAGTGATTACACTATCATGATTATCTGGGTCATGAAGATCTTTTTTGTATACTTCTGTGTATTGTTGCCACCTCTTAATATCTTCTGCTTCTGTTAGGTTCATACCGTTTCTGTCCTTGGTTGTGACCACCTTTGCATGAGATGTTCCCTTAGTATAACTAATTTTCTTGAGATCTCTGAGTGAGTGAATGAGTGAGTGAGTGAGTGAAGTCGCTCAGTCGTGTCTGACTCTTTGCGAACACGTGAACTGTAGCCCACCAGACTCCTCCGTCCATGGGATTTTCCAGGCAAGAATACTGGAGTGGATTGCCATTTCCTTTTCCAGGGAATCTTCCCAACCCAGGGATTAAACCCAGGTCTCCCGCATTGCAGGCAGACTCCCCCTTTAACCTCTGAGCCACCAAGGAAGTCTTTCCCATTCTATTGTTTTCCTCTATTTCTTTGCATTGATCACCGAGGAAGCCTTTCTTATCTCTCCTTGCTATTCTTTGGGACTCTGTACTCATATGGATATTTTCCTTTTCTCCTTTGCCTTTCACTTCTCTTCTTTTCTCAGCTATTTGTAAGACCTTCTCAGACAACCATTTTGCCTTTTTGGATTTCTTTTTCTTGGGGATAGTTTTGATCACTGCCTCCTGTACAATGTCATAGACCTCCATCTATAGTTCTTCAGGCACTCTGTCTATCGAATCCAATCCCTTAAATCTATTTGTCTACTTATTTACTTGTAAAATGATTGATTTTTGTATGTTGACACCATATAAACCTGCTTTACCTTTCCTCTCTTAGGCATATAATAATTCTATTATATGCAAATAATAAGTTTGAGTTTGTTATTCCAAATTTCTATTTTCCTTTATTGCTTTGTTGCATTGGTAGAGTTTCAGTTTTAGTAGCTATGATGGTATTCATTTTGGTTCAGTTCAGTCGCTCAGTCGTGTCCGACTCTGTGCGACCCCATGAATCGCAGCATGCCAGGCCTCCCTGTTCATCCCCCACTCCCGGAGTTCACTCAGACTCACGTCCATCGAGTCAGTGATGCCATCCAGCCATCTCATCCTCCTGCCCCCAATCCCTCCCAGCATCAGAGTCTTTTCCAATGAGTCAACTCTTCGCATGAGGTGGCCAAAGTACTGGAGTTTCAGCTTTAGCATCATTTCTTCCAAAGAAATCCCAGGGCTGATCTCCTTCAGAATGGACTGGTTGGATCTCCTTGCAGTCCAAGGGACTCTCAAGAGTCTTCTCCAACACCACACTTCAAAAGCATCAATTCTTCAGTGCTCAGCTTTCCTTATAGTCCAACTCTCACATCCATACATGACCACTGGAAAAACCATATCCTTGACTAGATGGACTTTTGTTGGCAAAGTAATGTCTCTGCTTTTGAATATGCTATCTAGGTTGGTCATAACTTTCCTTCCAAGGAGTAAGCGTCTTTTAATTTCATGGCTGCAGTCACCATCTGCAGTGAGTTTGGAGCCCAGAAAAATAAAGTCTGACACTGTTTCCACTGTTTCCCCATCTATTTCCCATGAAGTGATGGGACCAGATGCTATGATCTTTGTTTTCTGACTGTTGAGCATTAAGCCAACTTTTTCACTCTCCTCTTTCACTTTCATCAAGAGGATCTTTAGTTCCTCTTCACTTTCTGCCATAAGGGTGGTGTCATCTGCATATCTGAGGTTATTGATATTTCTCCCAGCAATCTTGATTCCAGCTTGTGCTTCTTCCAGCCCAGCGTTTCTCATGATGTACTCTGCATATAAGTTAAATAAGCAGGGTGACAATATACAGCCTTGACATACTCCTTTCCCTATTTGCATTCTTATTTTGGTCAGGACTTAAATGGGAAGTGTTTTAATGTTTCTCCATTATCATATTTGCTAAGTTTTTGTGCAAATTTTCTTAATTAAATTAGGGAGGAACCTATTTATTCCTAGTTTGATTTTATTAATAATGATATTGGTTCATGGGAAACACCTTTTTTTATAATAAGATAGGTGTATAATATTCTCTGCATGTGTTTATCTAGTTGAATTTTATAAACAGATTTCTCCATGTGAAACTTATTACACTTCTAGAATAAATCCTAGTCATTTTATTATTCTGTGAAAAAGTTACTTGTTACAATTTGTGAATACGTAACTTGAGATGTTCATCCTTATGTCTGTAAATGAGATTAATCTATAGTTCTTCCCAGTTTTTGTTCATTTGTTTCTGGTTTTGTAACAGGGTTACACAGCTTAACTAAATGCATTTTAAAGTTTTTGACAACATTTTTAATTCTTTGGTAAGTTTATTTAATGGAGTAATTATCTTATCTTTAAAAGTTGAATACATTTATTTTGAATTCAGTTCAGTTCAGTTCAGTTGCTCAGTCGTGTCCGACTCTTTGCGACCCCATGAATCGCAGCACGCCAGGCCTCCCTGTCCATCACCATCTCCCGGAGTTCACTCAGACTCACATCCATTGAGTCAGTGATGCCATCCAGCCATCTCATCCTCTGTCGTCCCCTTCTCCTCCTGCCCACAATCCCTCCCAGCATCAGAGTCTTTTCCAATGAGTCAACTCTTCGCATGAGGTGGCCAAAGTACTGGAGTTTCAGCTTTATCATCATTCCTTCCAAAGAAATCCCAGGGCTGATCTCCTTTAGAATGGACTGGTTAGATCTCCTTGCAATCCAAGGGACTCTCAAGAGTCTTCTCCAACACCACAGTTCCAAAGCATCAATTCTTCAGTGAATTATTGTCTTATAAATGGGATCTTTGTTGCAACATGTGGAATCTTTCCTAGCAGCACAAGGACTCAGTAGTTGCAGGGTGTGATCTTAGTTGCCCCAATGTGTGTGGGATCTCAGCTCCCTGACCAGAGATAAAACCCGTGTTCCCTGCACTGGAAGGCAGATTCTTAACCAGTGAACCACCAGGGAAGTCCCTATTTTTTTTTTTATTCATAGAATAAATGAATAAATTTATTCTTTAATAATTATGAATAAATAATAATGAATAAATTTATTTTTTAATTCATAGAATTTATTCATAGAATTATTTCACGATTTCTTGACATGCATATCCCTAGCTATATTTTTTCTTCTTTCAAGTTATTTTATCTTCTCTCTTTTTTCCTTCAATATATTTACCAAAGAAAATTTAAAAGTTCTCATTTTATTGATTAACTCTATTATACATTTTATAAATGTCCACTTCTTTCTTTATTGAGTCCTGTTCCCCTTTCAACAGGTGTTGGTCCTTAGTGTATGCTTTACTGGAAGTTTTTGAAAGCACACTACAGCACCGTGAAATTTTTTTATGTGAGATTCTCTCAGTTTATGAGAGCTTTTTCATTGATATTATGGAAAATGAGGTAAATTTAATTACAAATCACATTCTCTCTGGATGGATAGAGCTTGTGAAATCTTCCAGCCTTACTGCATTTGTATTTATTCAAATAATATTTTATATAAAAATATTTAATTCCCACTATGTAGTACCTGCTATACTGTGCTAAGAATATATCAGTTAATCAAATAAACATTGTTCTTACCTTCATAAGGCTTCAGAGTGATGGAAAAAACAGACCAATAATTCATGATAAACAGATAAGTAAATTATAATTGTTCTATGAAGTTTAAGAAAGTAAAAGAGAATAATTTAGATGGAGAAATCAGAGAATGTGTCTCTAAAGAAATGACATTTAAGTTAAGAGGAGAATGATGGTAGGTGAAGGAATGCAAAGGTAGGCAAAGAATGAAGGGAGGGCAGTAGGGGCAAGGGGAAGAGCATACGCAACAGCACGGAGAAGAGGATGATTATGGCTTGCTCAAAGATTAAGAGTGAGACTACACCAAATTAAGCAGCAGGCGAGAAGGAAAACTAAGGTGTCTATGGGGTTGCACAGAGTCGGACACGACGGAAGCGACTTAGCAGCAGCAGGCCAAGATCTGAGCTTGATGGGCCTGTAGCCACAACCAGAAGTTTGGGATCTGATTATAAATAAAATGATAAACCACTAAAAGGCTTATATGGGGAGTGATATAATCTAATCCACATTTGTAAAGACCAATCTGGCTTCAAGGCAGAGAACAAATTGAAGCAGAGCAATTGGACTTCCCTAAAGCTCAGATGCTAAAGAAACTGCCTGCAATGCAGGAGACCTGGGTTCAACCCCTGGGTCAAGAAGATCCCCTGGAGAAGGAAATGGCAACCCACTCCAGTGTTCTTGCCTCGAGAATCCCATGGATAGAGGAGCTTGGTGGGCTACAGTCCATGGGGTCGCAATGAGTCAGACACGACTAAGCAACTGATACACATATACAAAGGTGGAAAGGAGAACAGTAGTTAGAAATTGTTATATATCATGCAAGAAATAATGGTGGCTTGGCTTCCCTGATGACTCAGATGATAAAGAGTCTGCCTGCAATGCAAGAGACCTGGCTTGGATCCTTTGGTTGGGGTGATCCCCTGGAGAAGGGAGCGACTACCCACTCCAGTATTCTGGCCTGGAGAATTTCATGGACAGAGGAGCCTGGCAGGCTACAGTCTATGGGGTCTCAAAGAGTCAGACATGACTAAGCAACTTTCACTCTCACTCTTGGGCTAGAATAGTAGAATTAGGATGACAGCTGTACACTGATTCAAGGTGTTTTATGAGATAAAATCAGTATGACTAGATGGTGATTTTTTCCTCTGATAAGATACGCACAACATAAAATTTACCATTTTAAGTGTACAGTTCTGTAGCACTTAGTATGGTCTCCCGCATTGCAGGCAGATGCTTTACCATCTGAGCCACCAGGGAAGCTGCATTTAGTACACTCACAATGTTGGCAACCATTACTGTCATGAAGTTCCAGAATATTTTCATGACTCTAAAAGAAAGAGTCACACCCATTGAGCAGTTATTCCTTGTTATGGGCTGAATTATGCTCTCCCCAAATTCCTATGTTATCCCAACTCCAAGAACCTCAGAAGATGACTATATTTGGAGACAGAATCTTTAAAGAGGAAATTAAGGTAAAATGAGGTCATATGTTAGGCCATACTTCAACATGGCTGGTGTCCTTCTAAGAAGGATAGATTAGGACATAGACATGCAGAGGAGAGATCATATGAAGACAGAGGGGAAAAGCATCCATGTTCAAGCCAAGGATATAGGACTCAGAAGAAATCAACACTGCTAATACCTTGATCTCAGAGGCCTAGCTTCAAGAATCGTGAGAAAATACATTCTGTTGTTTAAGCCACCCAGTCTGTGATACTTTGTGATGCAGGCCTAGCAAACTAATGTACTCTTCTTTCCTTTCCTCCCCTCAGCTCATGGCAACCAATTATTTGCTTTTTCTCATTATAGTTTTGCCTATTCTGGATATTTCCTGTACAGAGAATCTTACAATATGTGGCCTTTTGTGTCCAGTTTCTTTTACTTAGCATAATGCTTGCAAGATTCATCCATGTTGTAATATGTATCATTACTTTTATATGTATCCTTTTTTGGCTGAATAATATTTCTTATATAAATATATCACTTTTTGTTTACTCTTCAGTTGGCTGATGATGACTTTGTTGTAAAGAATGAGGAAGAAGTTTTCAAGAATGACTTCTAGATTTCTGAATGAACGGATGCTATTTATTGAGGTGGGAATGAATGTGGTAAGAGTATATTAGAGGGAAGATTTGGGACGCTTATGTCTTCAAAGGGTTAATGACGAGTCACCTGGTTTATGCAGGTCCGTATCCTACCTTTCTATTATTCTCTCTCTTTCTCTAAGAAGTCAGCGTGTGTGAGAAAATCTAAAACATTTTAGTCATTTCAGCTATTTTCCTTTTCTTATCTACCAAGTGAAATTATTTATGATCAATTCTAGTCCAGGTATATGCCCTCTGACCAATGACAACAAAAGTTCCAGAAACAAACTAACAGAAAGTATGAGCAAAGAGTTTCAACATACGAACACATAATTGGGTTTAAGTATTAAGCCAGCCACAGTGTTAGAATTCAATCAACTAACCACCAAGTGATCCTTTCTCTTGGTCTCCCAGAACATTCTAGTTCTTTTTAAGCAGTACTTTTTCTATTTATGAAAATAGTAAGTATACATTATAAAAAATTGGTATATACAGAAAGGAACACAAAAATAAACTCCTCTTATGATCTTTTATGATCTCTCCACTTACAGATAAGCATTGTTTACATTTTTGAATATTTCTTTTTTTCCTATAAATTTTACAGGAATCTCTCTCTAAATTTAGGGGTTGTATTCCTAAAAGAATTGTGATTGGCAAAAGAATGATTGGCATGCTCAAGGTGCTATAGGAAATATAGGTTTAAGGCGAAGAGTTAAACTGTACTGAATTAGTTTTAAAACTAATTGCAAATAGAAATTCTATTTGCAATTTTAAAGTTTTAAAACTAATTGTAAATAGAAATTCTAAAATATGTTTACTTTAAAAAGAAATCTTAAACATTTGTTAGAAAGCCCTTGTCTAAATCACCTTCTTCAGTTGCACAGGAAATATTGTTCCAGTGTCATGACCTGCTAGGGATTTTAATTTACGCAGACTGTACATCACTTTTTATTTTTTTAAACAACTTTTTACTGCCTTAAAATGTCTTTTGCATTCAAGGTCTCCATCATTTGTTTTTGCAATTAGTGGCAAAATGTTTGAGTATTTCATTACCCCTACTCCTTGTCTTGTCCCAGCCCCTTCACAATGTATCACTGGGCTTAAGAACACATTTCTTTGAATATAGCCTTCCATTTCTCCATGAGAGGGTGTGTTCTCTTTTGTTTGGAGTATCCCATAGACTGGCTTACATGGAATGTAGAAAGAGCTAACAATAACAGTGGTGTTATTTTAAGAGAATCTAACAAGAATAGGAATGATATTCATCATCAACAACAACAAGAACAGAAGCAGCAGCATAGAATGATATTTTCCAGATGTTTTAATTGATATGCTAATATAAAACTAAGTTACCTAAAAGCCAAAATTACGAGTTTGAGCAAACTCCGAGAGATCATGAAGGACAGGGAATCCTGGTGTGCTTCAGTCCATGGGGTTGCAAAAAGTTGGACAAGATTGAGCAACAACAGTATATTTTTATATTAAAATCTATTCTTTTTGTCATCTGTGTACTCTTCACTTAATATCCTAGAAGAATTTCTGCTGTGTGATTAACATATAGCCTTTCTTTGAGAAATGTAAAGGATTGATGCATAGTCCAGTGCTTTGTTTTTACAGTTAAAGAGACATGGCTGTTAGGGAACATCCTCTCCAGGAGAAAACTGGATAAAACAGGAGAAAACTGGTCAGCATGAAAACTGACCTCCTTATTGAAAACTACATACATGTAGCCATGGTCAAAGTACTATCTACTATGATCTCTTTCAAGGCTATGGTGAATTTCTGGTGCCACTGCAAGCTGGTGATAGAAAGAATAAAAATAAAATGTCAAAACTTGGATCACTGTAGCTTGTCACAACTCATCTATATGAATGTACTCTTAAACTTGAATCTTATTAAATAGGAAAGTCCTAAAAAGACCTAGGCTGATCCAATCCCATGGCTCCAAAGCCAATTAGCCACATTTGGCAGCATGGCCAAGTGAAAATAAAATGCTGATCAACACAGAAAGATGAATTTTGTGGCAAAAATACAAAGTCAAAGTAACTGTCATTATTTGTCAATATCCCCTCTTGCCAGAGGTAATGGTGGAAACATGGCTAGAGTTTGAGCCATTTCTGGAAAAAAGTCATCTGGTCAAATTGTACATGATTCATTTGTTTCGGAAAAGGTTAAAATATCAAGGATGTTTTGAAACTGACTTCAGCCAAAAATCAATTTAATCACATTAAATTTAAGCTATTACATTTCCAAATATTTTAGAATATTTTATAACATAGCACTTCTAGCTTACTGATATGCATAATGCATTATATATGTTAATTTTCCTTATTTTAAAACATCTTATTTTGGAAGATTAAAATTTTTATGTTCATAGTATTTATAAACTGAGAATTTAAAATTTTATGAAAATAAAGATTTGAGTGACTATTTTTGGAATCACTGAGATGGAAAGAAGATAAATTAGATTGAATTCCCTTCCCTCCAGGCTGGATCATCCTAGCATGCGTGCATGGTAAGTCGCTTCAGTCATGTCTGACTCTTTGTAACGTTATGGACTGTAGCCTGCCAATCTCCTCTATCCATGGGATTCTCCAGGCAAAAATACTGGAGTGGGTTGCCATTTCCTCCTCCAGGGCATCCTCCTGATCCAGGGATCAAAGCAGCATCTCTTGTGTCTCCTGCATTGGCAAGAGGGTTCTTTACCAATAGCACCACCTGGGAAGCCCAGTAGCTAGAAGGAATAACTAGTTGGCCTTTGAACAATGTTTTGATTTACATTTTCTTGTTAACTTGAAATTTTATCTCAATACCTGTAAGATTTTTCTAGTCAAGCCCATGACATTTCACTGATTCTTTAATTCAGATATTCAGCAACTATTTTGTGCCAACTGATGGGGTTAGCAGAGCAAGCAATGCCATCATTCATTCATTCCCTAAATGTTCACTGGCTACCTACTATGAGTCAGGCATTGTTTTAGATGATTGAGATATATCAATGAAAAGAAAATTAGACAAAATTCCAGCCCTCGAGGTGCTTACAATATTCTTATTCGGGGGAAAAGGGAAATTAAATAAAAGATAAACATAGTATGTACTGTGCATTTTGTTAGAAGGTGAAAAATACTATTTGAAAAAATATATAGCAAGGTGGTCAGTGGAAGGATTGGAATTTTAAATAAAAAAATCATAGTAGGCCTCATTGGGACAGTAACATGTGAGCAAAGACTTGAAGGAGAAGAGAGGGTGAGCCATGTGCATATCCTCATGGACAAAGGGAATAACCTATACAAAGGCACTGGGATAGGATAGACTGGGCCTGCCATGTTTAAGGCCCTGAAGAGAGGTCAGAATATCTACAAATGAGTGAACAAGAAGAAGCATCAGAGGAGATAAGGGTAGAGAAGTCAGGGGAAAGACCATGGAAAAGTCCGTTGAAGGATTCTCACTTTTATTCTGAGGGTGAGGGTTTTGTCTGAAGGAGTGACATGAACTGATTTAGAGTCCCCAAAAGTACTCCTACAAAGGGTTTTGGTATCCTGTACATGTTCTCCTAATTTACTGACCTCCCACATTCCATTTCTGCTATCCAGTTCTGATATCTTTTTCCTCTCCTCAACGGCAATTCTCCCTTTGAATTTCCTCCCCTTCAGTATTTCACATTCACTATTCCTCTACCTTTTACATGAGTTCTTTACAATTTGTTATCTCTTTTTAAAACAGCCAGTCAATAATTTTTTCTGCCTATTTTTTTGTTTTTATTCCTTCTTTCAAATTATTTTGCTACCATAGTACAACCAATATGGATGCTGCCTCTGCTGCTGCTAAGTCGCTTCAGTTGTGTTCTACTCTTTGTGACCCCAGAGACGGCAGCCCACCAGGCTCCGCCGTCCCTGGGATTCTCCAGGCAAGAACACTGGAGTGGGTTGCCATTTCCTTCTCCAATGCATGCAAGTGAAAAGTGAAAGTGAAGTCGTTTAGTCATGTCTGACTCTTTGCGACCCCATGGACTGCAGCCTACCACGCTCCTCTGTCCATGGGCTTTTCCAGGCAAGAGTACTGGAGTGGGGTGCCATTGCCTTCTCCGACCAATATGGATAATGTTACCTAATTGTCATAACTCCCCATATTAAACTATATTCAATATCACATGCTCCCACCCATTTCCAAATTAGTGACATTCTCTGGAATGAGTATCTTAACAACTGTGGATAGCATTCTCCTAAGTAATGAGGCAAAGACCTAGGCATAGTCACCATTTCCTAATGTTTTTATTTATTTATTTTTAATTAATTTATTTTTATTGAAGGAAAATTGCTTTACTTAATTTTGTTGTTTTCTGTCACACCTCAACATGAATCAGCCACATGTATACAGATGTCTCCTCCCTTTTGAACCTCCTACCCATCTCATGACCCATCCCACCTGTCTAGGTTGATACAGAACCCCTGTTTGAGCTTCCTGAGCCATACAGCAAATTTCCTTTGGCTATTTTACATATGGTAATGAAAGTTTCCATGTTACTCTTTCATATATCTCACCCTCCCCTACCCTCTCCCCATGTCCATAAATTTATTCTATATGTCTGTTTCTACATTGTTGCCCTGTAAATAAATTCTTCAGTATCATTTCTCTAGATTTTGTATATATATGCATTAGAATATGATCTTTCTCTTTCTCTTTCTGACTCACTTCACTCTGTATAATAGGTTCTAGGTTCATCCACCTCATCAGAACTGAATCAAATGTGTTCCTTTTTATGGCTGAGTAATATTCCATTGTGTATATGTATCACAACTTCTTTATCCATTCATCTGTCAATGGACATCTAGGTTGTTTTCATGTTCTAGCTATTGTAAATAGTGCTGCATGAACAATGGGATACATGTGTCTCTTTCAATTTTGGTTTCCTCAAGGTAGATGCCTAGGAGTGGGATTGCTGGGTCATATGGTGGTTTTATTCCTAGTTTTTAAAGGAATCTCCATACCATCTTCCATAGTGGCTGTATCAATTTACAGTCCCACCAACAGTGCAAGAGTGTTCCCTTTTCTCCACACCCTTTCCAGCATTTATTGTTTGTAGACTTTTTGATGAGGGCCATTCTGACTGGTGTGAGGTGATATCTCATTGTAGTTTTGATGTGCATTTCTCGAATAATGAGTGATGTTGAGCATCTTTTCATGTGTTTGTTAGTCATCTGTGTTTCTTCTTTGGAGAAATGTCTGTTTAAGTCTTTTTCCCACTTTTTGATTGGGTTGTTTGTTTTTCTGGCATTGAGATGTATGTGCTACTTGTATATTTTGGAAATTAATCCTTTATTAGTTGTTTCATTTGCTATTATTTTCTCCCATTCTGAGGGTTGTCTTTTCAGCTTGCTTGTAGTTTCCTTTGCTGTGCAAAAGCTTGTAAGTTTAATCAGGTCCCACTTGTTTACTTTTGTTTTTATTTCTGTTACTCTGGGAGGTGGGTCATAGAGGATTTTGCTTTGATTTATGTTATTGAGTGTTCTGCCTATGTTTTCCTCTAAATTTTATAGTTTCTGGTCTTACATTTAGGTCTTTAATCCATTTTGAGTTTACCTTTATGTATGGTGTTAGGAAGTGTTCTAATTTCATTCTTTTACATGTAGCTCTCCAGTTTTCCCGGCACCATTTATTGAAGAGGCTGTCTTTGTCCCATTGTATTTTCTTACCTCCTTTGTCAAGAATAAGGTACACATAGGTGCATGGGTATATTTCTGGGCTTTCTATATTGTTCCATTGGTCTATATTTCTGTTTTTGTGCCAGTACCATACTGTCTTGATGACTGTGGCTTGGTAGTATAACCTGAAATCAGGAAGGTTGATTCCTCCAGCTCCATTCTTCTTTCTCAAGATGCTTTGGCTATTTGGGGTCTTTTGTGTTTCCATATGAATTGTGAAATTTTTGTTCTAGTTCTGTGAAAAATGCCATTGGTAATTTGATGGGGATTGCACTGAATCTGCAGATTGCATTTGGTAGCATAGTCATACTCATGATATTTATTCTTCCTATCCAGGAACATGGACTATCTTTCCATCTGTTTATGTTATCTTTGATTTCTTTCATTAGTGTCTTATAATTTTCTGTGTACAGTTCTTTTGTCTCCTTAGGTAAGTTTATTCCTAGATACTTAATTCTTTTTGTTGCAGTGGTGAATGGGATTGATTCCTTAATTGCTCTTTCTGATTTTTCATTGTTAGTATATAGAAATTCAAGTGATTTCTGTGTATTGATTTTGTATCCTGAAACTTTGCTAAACTCACTGATTAGCTCTAGTAATTTTCTGATACTATCTTTAGGGTTTTCTACGTACAGTATCATGTCATCTTGCAAACAGTGAGAGCTTTACTTCTTCTTTTCTGAAATAGATTCCTTTTATTTCTTTTTCTTCTCTGATTGCTGTAGCTAGGACTTCCAGAACTATGTTGAATAATAGTGGTGAAAGTGGACACCCTTGTCTTGTTCCTGATCTTAGCAGGAATACTTTCAGTTTTTCACCATTGAGAATAATGCTTCCTGTAGGCTTATCATGTATGGCCTTTACTATGTTGATGTAGGTGCCTTCTATGCCCATTTTTTGAAGAGCTTTAATCATAAATAGGTGCTGAATTTTGTCAAAGGCTTTTTCTGCATCTACTGAGATGTTCATATGGTTTTTATTTTTTCAGTCTGTACAATAGATTGACCCAGGGAACAAAGGAAACCAAAAACTATATCTATCAGAACAAAACTAATTAAAGCACAAACTGGAAAACAAAACTAAAGCAAGGTGCCAATTGGGGAATAAAGCAATGAAAATAAAACTAACAAGTTTGTTGAGAGGAAAGGAGAGAAAGAAAAGAAAGAAAGAATAGATATGTAGAATTAAATAGAGGTAGATAAAGAAGACATATATATTAAAGATTAACTGTAAGGGGAAAAGAACAGTTGGAAAAGCAAACAAAGGAATAAATGTAGAAAAAATAATAGGTTTAAAAATTAAAATAAAAAGGAAAAGAAAAAAGAAAAAAAAAAGAGGGAAACTCCACAGAACTGCAAAAGCCCAATGTATAGGCAGAGGTTGATGACAACGATAAAAAATGTGACTGAGGAAAAAGAAAAATTAAAAAAGCTCAAAAGCATAATTGGATTTCTTAGTGCCAATAAAATCAACTACAACGGGGTAGGGGGGAGGAGAAAAAAAGAAAAATATCCAAAAGAATCTACAGAACAAGTCAAAAGATAAGAATAATAAATGCTTTTCTTGGGTCACTGCTGTCAGAGTCCTTTCTGGAGCTGGGAGTCACAGTCCACTCACCTCCCTAGGATGCCCTCCAACACTGTACTGATCTCTGGACCTGCTGTGGGGGCCAGTCAGATTCTAATCTGGTTCTACTCCTGTGTGTTCTTGCCTCCAATGTCCACAGCTATCAGAGCTAGTGCATTTTTTTTTTTTTTTTTTTTTTGGTGGGAGCTCTCAATGGCCTTTTATATATTCCATAGACACAGAGTCTGCTTAGTTGATCTTGTGGATTTAATGTGCAGCTTGTACATCTGGTGGGAAGGTTTTGGGTCTTCTTCCTTAGCCACACTGCCCCTGGGTTTCAATTGTGGTTTTATTTCCACCTCTACATGTGTGTTGTCCTCTGGGGTTTAGCTCCTGAGGCTGCCCTGGAGGGCTTGGGTTTGCCCCTGTGAGGGCTGGGTGTGGAGGTGATGCAGCTGCTTGGGTCACAGGGGTTTTGGCAGCACCAGGTACTCAGGGGGGTTGGTGGCTAGGGCAGCAGGAAATATAGTGCACTAAAAGGGTATGGCAACCAGTATCGGCCAATATGATCGAGTATTCTTACCTGGAGAACCCCCTCTCTGACAGAGAAGCCTGGCAGGCCACAGTCTACAGGGTCGCAAAGAGTCAGACAGGACTCTTTTTTTTTTTTTTTTTGGCCTGTGGCATCACTACCCCAGTGAGAGCTGTTAAGGTGATGTAGCTGCTTGGCTTGCAGGGACCTCACAACTACTAGTCATTTTGGTCCATATGACATTAAACTGTCAACTTCTCTCATAAACTTCTCCCACAATTGGTTCTCAGTATCTACAGACAAGGCCTGACTCCAGCCACCATGGTTCAATTAGAGAAATTTCTAAATAGCTTCCATTGAGATTGAGACTGAATTTTCAGATTTGTTAACCCTTGTTTCTTTAGAATAATTACTTTTCACTAACCGGCCTAATCAGTCAGACATATACAATACATTACACTTAATATGATGCGTTTAGAACCAAAGTGGAGACCGATGGATTACAACAGGCAAGCTAGAAAGCTAAGAATAGTTGTTTCCACTATAACACACTTTGTATCTTGGGCAGTGCTCTCTTTCTCTAGTAATACAGGAAAACACACACACACACACACACATATATATATATACATGCTTTTATTTAATAAATTCATGAAGTACCAATGATAGCCCCTCTTTTTTTTTAATTGGCATATAATTATGGTATGATGTTGTGTTAATTTCTGCTATACGACAAAGCAAATCAGATATATGTATATACATAATTCCTCCCTCCAGAGCCTCCTTCCAAACCCCGCCATATCCCACCCCTCTAGGCCATCACAGAACAGATAACCCTTCTTTGATGTTGGGTATATTCACAAGAATAAGACACTCTCAATCCACATTAAGCTCATGGTGTAAGAAAAACACAGACATGAAAACAATTATACTACAACAGCTGGTAACATTCTTGTTGAAAGGTGCTAATGAGGGATGCTAATATAATTTTGAAAATTCCAGGTGTCAATATTTAAATGCAGAAGTCAAGTTGGATTCACAAAGCTCAGGCAACCTTGTTTACAAAGTCTTTAACTTAGAACTTTATGAAAACAATAAGAAAACTTGAAAATGTTTGAACTTTGTCATTGACATGGGAACTATACAATTTGTCACACCCTATCTTAAGCCAGGGTATTAATAATAAGCCAAATACCATTCAGTGGGGTTATGATACCAGTGTTTGACTTTTACTCACTTAAGGAATGACTAGAAGAGTAGTCAAGACAATAATGTCTATTCTGATCTCAACTGGGATTCTTATTCTTCTAAGTTTGCTGATTTTTTGTATCTCCCACAATGTTTTATTTTTGTCCCGTACAATCTACCCTGGGATGATGTCATCCTGAGAACTTATCTGAAGTCTTTTTGAGGTAGAATCTTTATAATTATTTGCTTTTGAGTTTTATTTCTCTCTAAAGTTCTCTTTAAAATGCCTGCTTGGCTGTCTCAGTAAGCTTAGTGTTTTCTGGATGTGTTCTCCTGCCATGGTGAAGGATGGCTCCATTCAGCTCCAGCTCTCCTAAAGATCTGCTTCCTAATTAAAGCCTGTGCTCAAAATAAGCCCCTCACTTCATAGTTCCAAGACTCTTCAATATACAGAACTACATAGCAGCTCAACACTGGAGGCTCAATGTTCTGAGGTCATGTGATAATAAAAACAGGAGCTAGAATTTCCAGTAGATACTAAGTACTCTAACTGTATACTGACTCTACCAGGTAGGTCCTGGTACAACATAAGAGTCTTACTCTGGAATATATTTCCTTGATTTGCCTTTGAGTATAATAAAGATGGCTTTATAGGATTTTTAGACAGACTAGCTAATTCTACAAATACTATAGTTCCTTGGATTAGCCATAGTGTTAGTTCTCTGGCTTTCCTTCCATGGAATAAAGATGATCTGATTGTTTGACTTTTTTCTCAAAAATAAGCAATTTCAATAGCAGATCTTATAGAACTATGTAGATATTTCCTGAGTTTTGAAAAACTTGTTAAAATCACTATAAAGTATCTCATCACCATAAATTGGAAAATTATTACCAATTTACACTTGCTTATTTAACTTATATGCAGAGTACCTCATGCAAAATGCCAGAATGGATGAAGCACAAGATGGAATCAAGACTTCAGGGAGAAATATCAATAATTTCAGATATGCAGATGACACCACCCTTATGACAAAAAGCAAAGAGGAACTAAAGAGCCTCTTGATGAAAGTGAAAGAGGAGAGTGAAAAAGCTGGCTTAAAACACAACATTCGAATACAAAGACCCTGAATAGCCAAAGCAGTCTTGAAAAAGGAGAATGGAGCTGGAGGAATCAACCTTCCTGACTTTGGATTATACTACAAAGCCAGAGTCATCAAGACAGTATGGTACTGGCACAAAAACAGAAATATAGATCAATAGAACAATATAGAAAGCCCAGAAATATACCCATGCACCTATGGGTATCTTATTTTTTACAAAGGAGGCAAGAATATACAATGGGGCAAAGATAGCCTTTTCAATAAATGGTGCTGGGATAACTGGAGAGCTACATGTAAAAGAATGAAATTAGAATACTTCTTAACACCATACACAAAGATAAACTCAAAATGGATTAAAGACCTAAATGTATGACCAGAAACTGTAAAACTCTTAGAGGAAAACAGGCAGAACCCTCAATGACATAAATCAAAGCAAGATTCTCTTTGACCCACCTCCCAGAGTAACAGAAATAAAAACAAAAGTAAACAAGTGGGACCTGATTAAACTTACAAGCTTTTGCACAGCAAAGGAAACTACAAGCAAGCTGAAAAGACAACCCTCAGAATGGGAGAAAATAATAGCAAATGAAACAACTGATAAAGGATTAATTTCCAAAATATACAAGCAGCACATACATCTCAATGCCAGAAAAACAAACAACCCAATCAAAAAGTGGGAAAAAGACTTAAACAGACATTTCTCCAAAGAAGACACACAAATGACTAACAAACACATGAAAAGATGCTCAACATCACTCATTATTCGAGAAATGACATCAAAACTACAATGAGATATCACCTCACACCAGTCAGAATGGCCCTCATCAAAAAGTCTACAAACAATAAACGCTGGAAAGGGTGTGGAGAAAAGGGAACACTCTTGCACTGTTGGTGGGACTGTAAATTGATACAGCCACTATGGAAGATGGTATGGAGATTCCTTTAAAAACTAGGAATAAAACCACCATATGACCCAGCAATCCCACTCCTAGGCATCTACCTTGAGGAAACCAAAATTGAAAGAGACACATGTATCCCATTGTTCATGCAGCACTATTTACAATAGCTAGAACATGAAAACAACCTAGATGTCCATTGACAGATGAATGGATAAAGAAGTTGTGATACATATACACAATGGAATATTACTCAGCCATAAAAAGGAACACATTTGATTCAGTTCTGATGAGGTGGATGAACCTAGAACCTATTATACAGAGTGAAGTGAGTCAGAAAGAGAAAGAGAAAGATCATATTCTAATGCATATATATACAAAATCTAGAGAAATGATACTGAAGAATTTATTTACAGGGCAACAGTGGAGAAACAGACATAGAGAATAGACTTATGGACATAGGGAGAGGGGAGGAGAGGGTGAGACATATGGAAAGAGTAACATGGAAACTTTCACTACCATATGTAGAATAGCCAAAGAAAATTCACCGTATGGCTCAGGAAACTCAAATAGGGGCTCTGTATCAATCTAGAGGGGTGGGATGGGTCATGAGATGGGTGGGAGGTTCAAAAGGGATGGGATATATGTATATCTATGGCTGATTCATGTTGAGGTTTGAGAGAAAACAAAAAACATTCTGTAAAGCAATTATCCTTCAATGAAAAAAAATTTTAAAAACCACTTCGACATCCAAAAAACTAAGATCATGGCATCTGGTTCCATCTGTTCAGTTCAGTTGCTCAGTCATATCCGACTCTTTGCGACCCCATCAATCGCAACACACCAGGCCTCCCTGTCCATCACCATCTCCCGGAGTTCACTCAAACTCACGTCCATTGATTCGGTGATGCCATCCAGCCATCTTATCCTCTGTTGTCCACTTCTCCTCCTGCCCTCAATCCCTCCCAGCATCAGAGTCTTTTCCAATGAGTCAACTCTTCGCATGAGGTGGCCAAAGTACTGGAGTTTCAGCTTTAGTATCATTCCTTCCCAAGAACACCCAGGGCTGATCTCCTTCAGAATGGACTGGTTGGATCTCCTTGCAGTCCAAGGGACTCTCAAGAGTCTTCTCCAACACCACAGTTCAAAAGCATCAATTCTTCGGCGCTCAGCTTTCTTCACAGTCCAACTCTTGCATCCATACATGACCACTGGAAAAACCATAGCTTTGACTAAATGGACCTTTGTTGGCAAAGTAATGTCTCTGCTTTTCAATATGCTATCTAGGTTGATCATAACTTTCCTTCCAAGGAGTAAGCGTCTTTTAATTTCATGGCTGCAATCACCATCTTCAGTGATTTTGGAGCCCAAAAAGATACAGTCTGACACTGTTTCCACTGTTCTCCCATCTATTTTCCATGAATTGATGGGACCAGATGCCGTGATCTTTGTTTTCTGAATGTTGAGCTTTAAGCCAACTTTTTCACTCTCCTCTTTGACTTTCACCAAGAGGCTTTTTAGTTCCTCTTAACTTTCTGCCATAAGGGTGGTGTCATCTGCATATCTAAGGTTATTGGTATTTCTCACTTCATGTCAAATAGATGGGGAAACAATGGAAATAGTGACAGATTTTATTTTCTTGGGCTCCAAAATCACTGCAGATGTTGACTGCAGCCATGAAATTAAAAGACGCTTGCTCCTTAGAAGAAAAGCTATGACAAAGCTAGACAGCATATAAAAAGCAGACACATCACTTTGCTGACAAAGGTCCATATAGTCAGCTACGATTTTTCCAGTAGTCATGTATGGATGTGAGGGTTGGACCATAAAGAAAGCTGAAGAAGTGATGCTTTTAAACTGTGGTATTGGAGAAGAGTCTTGAGAGTCCCTTGGACTGCAAGAAGATCAAACCAGTCATTCCTAAAGGAAATCAGTCCTGAGTATTCATCAGAAAGACTGATGCTGAAGCTGAAGCCCCAGTACTTTGGCCACCTGGTACAAAGAACTGACTCATTGGAAAATATCTTGTTGCTGGGAAAGATTGAAGGCAGGAAGAGAAGGGGAGAACAGAGGATGAATTGGTTGGATGGCATCACTGATTCAATGGACTTGAGTTTGAGCAAGCTTCAGGAGTTGGTGGTGGACAGGGAAGCCTGGTGTTCTGCAGTCCATGGTATCACAAAGAGTCGGACACAACTGAAGCACTGCACTGAACTGGACTGATTGCCAATACTACTCAGAGTGCGCTGCTCATTGCTAGTCCATTTAGTGACATCATGAAATAAATATGGAGTGGACCACTAGAATTGGCTTTCTCCAAAAGATTTGTCTCAGGATTTTGCTTTTATCCCTTTGCATGCTAAGCATCTATGCCTGGAACTAAAGTCAGTCTTAAGGAGAGGGAGAGAGAACTCATATTTACCAAGCACCTCCTATGAATTAGGTAAGGCTCCTTATAAATATCTGATTTCATTTTCATAAAATCCTTGCAGGCTATAAATTTTCTCTTATGGTTTACGTAACTTGAAGAAGATAAATGACATAGGAGTTGAATCTATGACCTCCAGACTACTGAGATCATGGGTTTGCATTTATGTTTCTGCTACATAATATACATGAAGTTGAAAAACTGTGTTTAATTAAATCTTGATCTTCATGTTAAAACCATTTCTATTTGAAATATTCTCATTCATTCACTCAACAGCCAATATCTGGAGCATCTACTTATGTCAAGCGTCATATTAAACCTATTGTTACTCTGCTCATTCTCTATCATCTTATCTTGTGCAAAGAACTGATCTTGCTTAACTTTCCAGATGCTCAAGGACATGACAGTTTTACAAATTTGAATTGATTTAACCTTTTGAAGCTTTGGAAGGATCACGGTTGATCTCTTTCAGATATATCTGTGGTACAGGGGGGAATGTTAATGTCAGTGCTTTGTAAATTTTAATCCTTTGACTTAAAATCATTAATGTACTAAACTCAACTGGCTCATTCCAGTGAGCCAAATATCAAACTGGGCTCCATTCCTCTGTGAACTTTGCACAAAACAGAGTCCTCTAAGGATCAAAGAGGGGTCCTAGAAGTGGATTCACATCCCAGAAAGCAGCTATGCTCATACAGGCTGAATCCATGACATAGTCTTAAATAGAGAGATCCACAAGCCAACCAGAGAGATACTGAGATTGTGTCTCACAGTGCCAGAAAGAAAACCTCATCTTCCCCTGATTTCATCTACAATGAAGTCAAAGATTGGATTTCTGGAAATATGTGGATGACTGAGTAGAATTTTATGCAACTTCATCTCAATATTTGGTAACATTTATACATAGCCTGAGGTTGCTAAACTCAAGCCATTCTCTACTGTTTAAAACACTTTTTTCCTCCTCCCTCACCCCATAAAATGGCTTCATTGTTCTTTATTTAGTCTAACAGAAAGATCCATGCACCAGGCACTGCCTTAGCTTTGCTTGGCTTCAATTATACAAACTAACCACACTCAGTTGGATGGTAACTGCTGCTAGCAGGGTGCCTGTCCTCTCCAATTCATGAGTGGAGTTTTTCCACCCACAATGTCAGGTACAGGATATGAACCAACTATCAAAATTCTCTAGTGCAAATGGGGGGAAGTTCCAATGAAATGATACTGCTTCTAAGATGAAGGTATACTAACCTACTTTCCCATACTTAATAACAATTAGAACAGCCAGATTTTTAATTGATTAATAACTATGATCCTGGCACTAAACTAACTTCCTTACATACATTATCTCATTTAACAATATGGAATTCATCTATATTTTGTCAGATTCTTGAATACTTGAACATGTTAGTCTCTCTTTTTTAAAATCACAGTTTGTTTTAATTCAGTTGAGCTGTCTGTCCTCTCCTGTTTGCGGTCCCCGAGGGCTGTCAACTCCCTGCTGCCATGCAATACCAATTACATACTTTCAGACCACTAATCTCTCTCCACCCCACCAGCTTTCCTGCTCCTGACCACAGAGTGACAACATCAGCTGCACCATGCCACGGAAAACAGGACTCAACATTTCAGGAGAACCAGCTCAGCTAAGAGAGTTTCCTGAGTTGTGAAAAACCTCTTAGCACTTCAGTGTTGTATTAACCTGGGCTTCACCTGCTTTTGTTTGGGTAACAGGAACCATTAGCCATGTGAACATCTTCCATGCAACCACAAACAGAAACAGGATGATTGCTCTTGGCCCAGAAGGACCCTCTCAGCCTGGCAACAAGCTGATACAGCTCAGTGGGCAATGTAGCTGGATGGAAACCCTGTTTTCAGGAGAACCAAAAAACCAAGATACTCTGTGACCCTGAGCTAGTATTTAACCTTTGGCTTTACCCTGAGTCCAGCTGCAGGCACCTTTTAAAAACAATTAGATAACTCCTAGCCAAACAGAAAAGGAACTATTTTCAAGAATGAGCACAGGTCATCACCTGTCTCGGCCAGTAAATTAGGTCATATATTTTGACCATGTTCAACCAAGACTCCTGTGGATGCTTATCAGGTCCCAGGACCCTTTCCTGTTTCCAAATACACAGCTTTGACAGGATTAATGAAGAGTGTTATCTTATTATTTCAACTGTACATGCACTTTAAAAACATCATCACTAAGCATAGGTATGATATTCTCTTAATTTCTACAGGGTTCTTTGTTGTTAATTGGCCATTCTTTGGAACTTTCATCCACATCTTATAAGGATTTTGAAGTTTAAAATAGATCTGAAAGGATTACAAGTCAATTATATTGTGATTATTTTCTTATTTCTTTTCATTTTCCCCTGCTTTATTTTCATCTAAAATGTATCTACTTTTCAAGTTATTCTCTCCATATTGCTGGGTTAATGCTAGAGTTAACATGGGATGAGAAAGAAGCTTCCTGGTAATATCTCACAAACCACTGAATTCATCCATCTTTCATAGGTTTCTGTCTCCAGACTTCCACAAAAGTGTAGAACACTTGCACTTTTCTTTTTGTTGGATATAATTATTTTCAAAGTTCCTTAATCTGTTTCTAAAAGATTGAAACAGTTTTATTAAGGGTCTTGTGGGTAGTTGAGGACACAGTTAAAGTAAGGAAATTAAGTTTAAAGTATTACTATACATCACTATGATCTTTGTTTTATAAACAGGGAAGTGATATCATACGGTACATTAAGACTCAGCCAAAACCACACAGCATAACAGCATATGGGAGACTTAGAAACAAAACTCTGATAATGATCTAAAGCTTTCATATATTGTGCTAAACGATGCTTGATAATACTAGATTAAACTAAGACACTCCTTTATTTTCAAAGACTTTGCAAGGAAAATCATTATGTAAGCAGACGGTACTTCTGATTCAACACTTAGTGCTCAGAAGTAAGTGTTGAACATGGCACCAGAATGATCACAGTTGTTGGCCATTTGTCCATAGAGGAGTTAAACTGGAATGACAGTACCATATATTTTCCCATGGAACAAATAAAGGAATTTTTATAACAGTTCAAATAATCTATCCAAATTTAGAGTGAATATCTTATCTGTGAGTCTATTGTCAGCATTTTTTTTTTTGAGTGCAGGAAAATTGATATGAGGAAAAGAAATGGGTCTGCTCATTTATGGGGAGAATGTTCCATCCTTTCATTTTAGAGATAATTGGCACTTCCAGTTGATTTGTGGATATTAATGATAAGTTGACCATATAAAAAGTATACAAGTGGGTAGATTTACCTCTCCTTTTGAAAATATTACATTGCATCTTATAAAGTTCAAAAAAATAAAATATGTAAGTGCTCCAAATAAGAGTCTGCCCAGAGTCACAGGTGATTTCCACTTATGACCAAGAATTAGAGGATAGTTGAATTCCTTCTACTCCTTTCCATGGCCAATGCAAATCAGTGGCTAGTGTGTGCGTGCTCAGTCGTGTCTGACTCTGCAACACCAAAGACTATAGCCCACCAGGCTCCTCTGTCCCTGGGATTTCCTAGGCAAGAATACTGGAGTGGGTTGCCATTTCCTTCTCCAGGGGATCTTCCTGACCGAGGGATTGAACCTACGTCTCTCAAGTCTCCTGCATTGGCAGGCAGGTTCTTTACCATTAACACCACCTGGGAAGCCCTGCCAAGTCACCAGCCCAATAACTCCTACATTTCAGTCCAGAATAGAAAGCAAAAACTTTGTGGCCCTGTAAAATTTTCAAATAACTAAAAGGACTGATGATGATTAACTTTTATGGTAATTTGTTTGGCAGAATAACATGTGTAAATCCTCCCCATATCCACTCCTTCTCAAGCAGATTGTTAATATTTTGTAATGCCAGCCATAGAGACTTTGGCAAGTAAGAAGCAGAAAGAGGAAATGGTGCTTTGAGGCTCAGGAAGTCAAGTTCAAGAAGAAAGGAGAGGTGATGCTTTTGAAAAACTAAACATAGTTGGAAAAGGGAAAGAGATCTGTAAATCCTCTGAACAATGTCCATACCTAGTCTGTGACAGCAATGTCAGAAGGTGGCAAGACTTTAGAAGGGAATGGTTGCATGGTGTGTATAAGGAGCCAGGATCATAGATACCAAGATTCCCAGGTCATGAAAGTCCTTCCCTGCACCCGAGTATAACACATAAACAGCAGAGTTCCAGACCTCAAGTGACAATGTGAACTGAATTAATGTTGCAATGCAAACTATTGATTGATGTCCATGTAAATTTCTCCAGTGCTTTAGCACTAAGTACGATCACAAAGTTTTAGAGGATGGGGAAAGCTAGTTGCATTGACCAAGAAGTTTTCATTCTCAGGACCGATGTAAAAAAATGTTAAATGGTATTTCTGTATAAATATGTTTACTTACTTTACTTTGACGAGAGGCAAACTTTCTTGATATATAAGATGTTGCCAATGTAACAAAATACCTAATAACAACAAGATGTGTATTCTTGAAAGTTAGAGACACTTGCGTCTCCCTGCTTCTGTTTTGGGTATGTCCTTTGACCTTGAACAAGTCCTTGAAATATGCTCAGCTTCACGTACCTCATTTAAGATGGGAACAAGTATAGCTATCAGGCTTACCTCATAAAGCTGGTGGACACAGAATGACTGAGAGCGGTAGTAGGACCAATAGAGTTGGTGCTACTGTTGCTATTGTTGTTTATTAGTATTGCTGTGATGTGTGAGAATAGTTTCTTTAATAAGACCTACCAATGGCTGTTGTCAATATAGCAATTAATAGGGATCATAGTTTCTCTAGCTGAAAAATGTAAATTTTGCAAGTGATATGAATATACTTTTATATATCTGTACATATTTTAATAAGTTTTTTTTTTTTTTTGCTAAGTTGCTTCAGTTGTGTCCAACTCTGCAATCCTATGGACTGTAGCTGGCCAGGCTCCTCTGTCCATGGGGATTCTCCAGGCAAGAATACTGGAGTTTATCACAAGATAACTAGAAACCAACCTACAGATTATATTTCTAAAAGCAGTACAATTATAAACCGCTCTTTATAGGCATTTATTAAATTATTATTAAAAGTCAAATGATAAATTCACTGAGAAGGTGACCTGGTTCATTTTTGGTCATGTGAGTAATATTCAAATATGGATAGCTTGTATTTTAAATGATATTTCAATAACCAAAGTTTGGGGGCAGACTTACTTGAAATAGAGCATGGTGTTTTAACCAAGCAATATTTTTGCTTTAGGTCAGGGAAACAAGAGCTGCAGAACCAGGAAATGTAGATGGAGCATGGAAAATATTTAATCAACAGTTATCCCTCTAAAGGAAAATCACTAGTATCTATAAAATGAAGCAGATGACAGTGCTGTTCTGCTTCTCAGTGTGAAGGGAGGAGGTACCAGCCATGTAGTTTCTTTCATATTAAAGAGAAAAAAGTACATATGCAAAAATATGGGGGAGGGGAAAGATGTGGAGGGTTAGACTCTACATTGCACAATCCAGAGATGAACAAGAGCTAGGAATGCTACCTTTATAAATTATGTATACAAAACGGAAATGAGTGAAACCATTAAAAAATTCAGATCTAAGGGATAACTTGATACTTTCTTTATCATAACCAGATTATTATGGAAATAGCTAGTCAGTTCCTGTCTACTTTAAGCATGGCTACCTGATAAGTTACCTATCATAGCAACAATCTATCTGTGTTTAAATATAGCAGTGAAGTATTTCCATAATCTTTGAAGTCTTTATTTCTAATTAGCTAAAATTAGATCTACAGCAACTTAGTGTTTACCTATATTTCCTTTCCTCTTGAGGCTCAGATCTTGGTTTCAGCACCTGTCATCCAAGAGAATGACTGAGTTGAGGCCGAATTGATACTGATCACACTCAACCTCAGAGAGGAGAGATGAGGGGCAAAACTCAGGAGAAAGTTAGATAGCGGTCTTTTCTCATACCATCCTCATTTAAACTTGATAAAGTCACGCTGGTGGAAGAGTTGCTTTTTTAAAGTTGAAACACAAAGACATGAGATCTAACATAGAGATGAGTAGATATGGAAATCCTACTTCTTGATTTTATGCTCTAAGTGAGGATAAAAAGAAGCATGCAAGTGTTGTTCTTGTGTGTTACTCGGTTATGATTCCAAACAGGAGTTGTAAGAAGACCAATAAGGTGTGGCACAAGACTCTCATTTAATTGCACAATTAAAACTTTGCTGCTAGAAGAGGCAACTCCGTCCTTTTGACTCTAGTGTTGGACTGTTACCTGCTGCGTTTCACTTTGTTTCTTGTTTGTTAATTTTTGTAGGAGGATATGCACCATTGGGTCATATGCACAGATGTTGTAACTCTTGAGATCTTTACCACATCATAGTTAATAAACTTCTTTGCACTTTCTGGAAAAAAAAAAAAAAAGAAGGATGCAAGTGAAATAAATATACTTAACTCAAGTACTGGTAGAGAGACAGCCAGGGGAAATGATGTTTCAACTTTCATGGCACAGGTTCCAGCTCCAGAATCAACTTGTGTTTCCTCCAAGTGAACAACATAAGGGTAAAAATGTGGCCATAGTATACTGACAAATCAGAGTTTTCCTGTCTTGGTACCGACAATTGCTATGGGAGAGCTCTAGCCCCTGATGAGGTCTCCCCAACTAGTTCAGGAAGACCCCAAGCAGTGCTTTTACTTGTTCTCTTGTCCATCCTGTGGCCCCGTATTTCCTCTTCTCCTTATTCAGCAGCTTCTAATGCCCCTTCTAACAGTGAAATCCTCTGTTTTGTTTCCTGTTTGTGGTATTTAGTAGTTATTTTTGCCACCAACCTTCATTTATCCATCTTCTAGCTATAGCAACCAAGGTTTTGCTTTGTGGGAATTCCTCCTTTTCCTCCTCCTTTTTCAGTCCTGTTGCTTAAGTGGGGTGCCCCCGCCCTGATATGTATTAACTAATTGTATGTATAGCCTTTCTTCGTGGTTACAATAACCTATTCGGGAAAAGACATGTAACCCATCCAAGGTGAATGAGACGTGAGATGTTTGCTCTATCTTCTATGGCAGCAATCAGAAAAGCCTGGCTCAACCCCTTGAGATGGTACAGGATGTACCTGCCATTTCCTCTGACTGCCCCTCCCATTTCCTTCCTCTGTAACAGGCCTGTTGAAGCCCTGCTCTGCCACCCACTAGCTATGTGGTCCTGGACAAGTTGTTTAACCTCTGTGTGTTTCCTCATTGTTGTTGTTCAGTCGCTAAGTCAAGTTCAACTCTCTGCAACCCCATGCAAAGATAGCAGCATGCCAGACTCCTCTGTCCTTCACTATCTCCTGGTGTTTGTGCCAGGCTCCTCTGGAGCATGCCAGGATCTTCTATCCTTCACTATTTCCTGGAGTTTGCTCAAATTCATGTCTATTGAGTCAGTGATGCTATCTAATCATCTCATTCTCTGTCATCCCCTTCTGCTCCTGCCTTCAATCTTTCCCAGCATCGGGGTCTTCTCCAGTGAGTCAGTTCTTCACATTAGATGGCCAAAGTATTGGAGTTTCAGCTTTGGCATAAGTACATCCAATGAATATTCAGGGCCTATTTCCTTTAGGATTGACTGGTTTGATATCCTTGCAGTCCAAGGAACTTTTTAAAAAATCTTCTCCAATACCACAGTTCAAAAGCATCAATTCTTCAGTGCTTAGCTTTCTTTATACTCCAATTCTCACATCCATACATGACTACTGGAAAAACCATAGCTTTGACTGGACAGACATTTATTGGAAAAATAATGTCTCTGCTTTTTAATATGCTGCCTAGGTTGGTCATAGCTTTCTTTCCAAGGAGAAAGCGTCTTTTAATTTCATGGCTACAGTCACCGTCAACAGTGATTTTGAAACCCTATCTTGGGTTTCTTTCACTGTTTTCACTTTTTCCTCTTGTATTTGCCATGAAGTGATGGGGCCAGATGCCATGATCTTTGTTTTTTGAATGTTGAGTTTTAAGCCAGATTTTCCACTCTCCTCTTTCACTTTCATCAAGAGGCTCTTTAGTTCCTCTTCACTTTCTGCCATTAGTGCGGTATCATCTGCATATCTGAGGTGGCTGATATTTCTCCCAGCTATCTTGATTCCAGCCTGTGGTTTATCCAGCCTGGCATTTTACATGATGTATTCTGCATAGAAGTTAAATAAACAGGGTGATGATATACAGCCTTGATATGCTTCTTTCCTGATTTTGAACCTGTCAGTTGTCCTATGTAAGGTTCTAACTGTTGCTTCTTCAGCTACATACAGGTTTCTTAGAAGACAGGTAAGGTGGTCTGGTACTCCTGTCTCTTTAAGGGTTTTCCATAGTTTGTTGTGATCCACACAGTCACATTAATTTTGAGATGTATGCTTCTGCTGCTGCTGCTGCTGCTAAGTCACTTCAGTCATGTCCGACTCTGTGCGACCCCATAGACGGCAGCCCACCAGGCTTCAGGCAAGAACACTGGAGTGGGTTACCACTTCCTTCTCCAATGCATGTATGCATGCTAAGTGGCTTCAGTCATGTCCAACTGTGTGACCCTATGGACAGCAGCCCCCCAGGCTCCTCTGTCCACGGGATTCTCTAGGCAAGAATACTGGAGGAGATGTATTCTACTGTGGTTTAAAATCTAGGAGCACTGTTTTTTCCCTTGTTAGCACAGAAGTGACCCTAATATAAAACAGACTTTTTAGAACTTCTCTGCACAAAATCTCTAATTATGCTTTTATTATTGTTATTGTCATAAGGACAATAACAATGGATAGCAACTCAAATTATTTTATGTAATACTAACTCAAATTTACTGAACAGAAATAAGGAAACAAGACTTTTTTGGGGACTACATCACATAGGTTGTTGCCCATGCCATGGGTTTGCCCACGTTGGCTCAGTTGCCCATCAAGTCTCATCACCTGGGTGCAGTGGATCACATGGCACAGGGTCACCTATTACACAACCTGGCCGCCTGAAACCAGCTTCTCACAATCTGTTGTTGTGGCTGCGTCCTTGACCTTGGAAAAGAAAATAAATAAGAAGAGAAATTTTTCCTCTGGAATGATCAACTAATACATCTAGCTGAAAAAATTGAATCACTGAATCCACCATCATCATCAGACATTAAGAAAGGAAAATAAGTCATTGTACTGTAATATTCTAGCTTGACAAAAAAATGCTTAACAACCTTATGTTAATTTATTCTTTTTGCATCCCTGACAAATTGGTAAATTTTTGCCTATTCCAAAAAGTAGAATTGTCAGATAGCTAGAATTTGTACTCAACATTCTAGGACATGAAATCTGTTTTTAATCTAAACCAACTAGCTTCCAGCTGCTGTGATACTGGCTGCTTTGAAAAATACACAGATCTCTTCTTACTGCACCAAAAAAAAATCAATCCATATTGGGAAATTAGACCTCTCCTTGCAACTATCAATTTGAGAGCCATTTGTTTCTGTGGGAGTGCAGGATGAACCTGGCTGTTTTAAACAGATGACCTAAGAAGCCCATTAACAGATGAATCAAGATTGGATTAGAAAATAAATATGAAAAAAATTATCAGAGTTAATGCTGTGAAATGGCCTAAGTTCATTTTCACAAGAAGTGCCAACTGCACTGAATTATTGATAATGCTGCATAATGTGGTCAATGTAACACAGTGTTTGGAAAGGATTCTGTTTAGTTGGCTGTTGATTTGAAGCCACTGAGTCTTTAAAATGTTAAAGCCCTTAAATCTGAGATGGGATATGATTACAACATGTCTTATGAAGTCTGTATTATTCTCTTCCTTCTGTTGTCTAATCTCCGATCCCTCAACACTGAGAACAGAAGTAGCCATAGTGTAAGGTCAGACAGGGGTCCATTAGCATGATTTTATGTAGTAGAGTAGATGGACAAGAGAAAGTCTTCCCCTACATCCAGTCCTATGTCCAAAAGCTATGGTTCAATTTGACTATAGCCTTAAAAGGGAGTAGTGAATAGGATAAGAATGACCCAGCAAGGCTAACACTCAAACTACACTCCTGAAACCAACTATCATCAGTTTCTTCTGACCTAATTCATGACTACAATGCTTTTAAATATTTTAGGAGTCATTGCCAACATGTGCACTGATACTCAAGTTTTTGTAGTCACTAGTTCTCCTACATGGTGATCTAGCTATTAAACAAATAATATCTATCGAGTTAATGTTAGGTAAACACCTATTAATTAATAGGTGTTTAATAATATATTATTAATTAATAATATAAGGAATCTGATTAATAATATAGGGAATCTGTTTCTGAACTTGTGGCTCTTTGAGAGAATATATAACCAGACTCCCTCTTAAAAGAGCTTTCAATTGGAAAGTAAAATCTGTGCCTAAAGATTTGTTTTTTATCATTTTAATATTTTTTATGTAGTGAGTTTCTTCTCTCTCCACATTCTTCTACTCAACATCACAACAATAAAAACAAACTTCTTTTTTTTTTTGAAAATGCAGGTGAAAAGTTAGCTTATTCCTTATGCCTAGTCTTAATGATATATTTTTAGCATCATCCCTGGTATTTCATATCTTAACAAACATTTTATATTATTATTTTTGTGCTGCAAGCATATTGTTTTGAATCAAGTACCCTTTAGAGCAAATGTGAGCAAATTTGGAAAACTCAGCAGTGTCCACAGGACTGAGAAAGGTCAGTTTTCATTCCAATCCCAAAGAAAGGCAATGCCAAAGAATGCTCAAACTACCGCACAATTGCACTCATCTCACACGCTAGTAAAGTAATGCTCAAAATTCTCCAAGTCAGGCTTCAGCAATATGTGAACTGTGAACTTCTAGATGTTCAAGCTGGTTTTAGAAAAGGCAGAGGAGCCAGAGATCAAATTGCCAACATCCACTGGATCATGGAAAAAGCAAGAGAGTTCCAGAAAAACATCTATTTCTGCTTTATTGACTATGCCAAAGCCTTTGACTGTGTGCATCACAATAAACTGTGGGCAATTCTGAAAGAGATGGGAATACCAGACCACCTGACCTGCCTCTTGAGAAACCTATATGCAGGTCAGGAAGCAACAGTTAGAACTGGACATGGAACAACAGACTGGTTCCAAATTGGAAAAGGAGGATGTCAAGGCTGTACATTATCACCCTGCTTATTTAACTTATATGCAGAGTACATCGTGAGAAACACTGGGCTGGAAGAAGCACAAGCTGGAATCAAGATTGCCCGGAGAAATATCAACATCCTCAGATATGCAGATGACACCACCCTTATGGCAGAAAGTGAAGAGGAACTGAAAAGCCTCTTGATGAAAGTGAAAGAGGAAAGTGAAAAAGTTGGCTTAAAGCTCAGCATTCAGAAAATGAAGATCATGGCATCTGGTCCCATCACTTCATGGGAAATAGATGGGGAAACAGTGGAAACAGTGTCAGACTTTATTTTTCTGGGCTCCAAAATCACTGCAGATCATGATTGCAGCCATGAAATTAAAAGACACTTACTCCTTGGAAGAAAAGTTATGACCAACCTAGATAGCATATTGAAAAGCAGAGACATTACTTTGTCAACAAAGGTCCGTCTAGTCAAGGCTATGGTTTTTCCAGTGGTCATGTATGGATGCAAGAGTTGGACTGTGAAGAAAGCTGAGCGCCGAAGAATTGATGCTTTTGAACTGTGGTGTTGGAGAAGACTCTTGAGAGTCCCTTGGACTGCAAGGAGATCCAACCAGTCTATTCTGAAGGAGATCAGCCCTGGGATTTCTTTGGAAGGAATGATGCTAAAGCTGAAACTCCAGTATTTTGGCCACCTCATGCGAAGAGTTGACTCATTGGAAAAGACTGATGCTGGAAGGGATTGGGGGCAGGAGGAAAAGGGGACAACAGAGGATGAGATGGCTGGATGGCATCACCGACTTGATGGACGTGAGTTTGAACTCCGGGAGATGGTGATGGACAGGGAGGCCTGGCGTGCTGTGATTCATGGGGTCGCAAAGAGTCAGACACGACTGAGCAACTGAACTGAAGTGAACCCTTTAGAGCACCTTCTTCATCTGGCTATACACCCCTGCATGAGCACCTGAGTCAGATGCTCAAAAATAGTACTGCTATCTATTCAATAAACAAGTATTAAGCTTTTGCTATTCCTTAGACCCTGCAACCTCTCTGCCTCTTTACATACTGACTCCAATTTGCACACTTAAGTAACCACATTTCTCAGGATGTCGAGTTTAAGCAAATAGACTCTAAGCATCTCCATTCACCATTCTTTGACTTGATCTCATTACTCTTTTTGTAGTCCAGCCTTCCTACATATTTAGTGTCTGAGTTCCTAGGCTATTAATGCACTCAGAAATCTTAGGGACTGAAACATTTTTTGCATCATTTAGTCTTCTGCTGCTCTCTTGATCCAGGATATCTCAACCTTGTATCCCAGGGCTGGGGCTTTGCTTCTTGCTACTCCTTTCTCTGATACCCACTCCAGTATCCAGGATTCCAGATTTCCAGAAGATCACTTGCTCTCACACCCCTTACAACTATATTCCCCTAGTTGAAACAATTGCCTCGTTACATTCCTCCTACCCCATTCCTACCATTCCAGGCTGCTAGTCTAGCTACTTTTATATAATAATTCACACACTGACTTCCATATTCCAATTGCCAAATTGGATTTATTTCCCTGCCTGTAAATGGGACATGTGGGAGAAACAGTGGGAGAAACCAGTTCCAAATTCTGGACCCTCTCAACTTGGCCTGTCCCATTGTAATTCACTACCCACGGTTAATTGCTCCTAACATAAGGGAAAAAAAGACAAGGATATCATGGTATTTGATCTTTAATGGAAGAGAGAATCTGTATAGTCTATCAGAAAAAACAAATGCTAAGTTAGATCCAAGCATCTACAGTTTCTACTTGGCCTCCTGATAATCTCTAGACAGGTTAAGTACGTGGACTATGCTGGATGAGGCAGTTATACTGTTCTTCCAAGTTACTGAATTTCTCTGCAGTGAGAAGCAACATTGTAGAGTAGAAATGGCAGAGAAATAAACAGAAAAATCTAGGATCTTGATCTTGATTTTCCACTTACTATTTTACCCTCACCTTGAGCAGTGTCTTAACATCGCCTAGCTGTCTTCCTAGGGAATGTGGGAACAATAACAGTTCATTAGCAGTGCCTGTAAACCATCAAATCTTTAAGACTTGACTTTGGTAAACTACAAAAGTCAGTAAATAAATGAAGAAGAATTTGTCCCAGCTTGGCCTGGTTGAGGAGAATAACTTAAGGTTTCTCTCCTCTTGCGCTATGCTCTAGGACATGTTTGTGTAAAAGCATGTCCATGAAGTGGGCTAGTTTCCTGCATGTATATTGTACCCATGCACCATTAAAAAGTCAGATTCCAGTTTTCCTATGGATATCAAGTTTCACAATGTCTATTTTAAAGAAAACACAGAGCAGCCTGCTCCACAGACGTGCTTGGCTCCTATGGCCCTGTCCCCTTGCCACCTCTATCGCATCCACATATGGACCTGGTTTCAGATGCTCTTGCTCAGAGGATAAAATGGCCTGGATTAATCCAGGACATGTAGCTGGTGGTCTCCACCATGACCCTCCTGCTTAACCCTTTTCTTGCTCTTACTTCCCTTTAGGAAGTGACATGTTTTTAGCACAAAGGAAAAAAATCCTGGTCTTGAAACTTATTAAACTGCAGGGGAAAAAAAAAAAAAAAAAACTTTTTCTAAAACTGAAAAATAAACCATGAAGAATGAGGCTACGTGGCCCCATGTGGCTGGAGGTCACCTATGCTCTACCTGGGGTAAATAAAGTGAGACTAGGTGCTGTGGGAACAAAGAGCAGGGGCACCTGACCAGATCTGGGAGGACTGGGAACACTTCCTAGGGGAGGTGATGCCCAAGAGCTCTTCCTAAGATGCAGCTGTATTTCCCAGAGCTCTCTAGGCATGAGTCCTAGTGCTGAAACTGAGGAAAGTCACTCTGACCACAACAAGGCACAGTAGGGGTCTCCAACTCACTAATGGGGCACATGGGCTTCCTTGCTCTTATCACTGTTCACCTCTAGGGTACCTGCTGGGTGTCTATGAGGCCAATTTGACCATGTTCATGCATCTTAAAGCAAAAACTCTAAACATGTTGATAAATAGGGTAGTTTTAATAAACTTTCTGTGGAGAAACAAAGAGCATTATATAACACAATACATTCAAAGAACAGGAAACCTGAGAAACCTTTATAAGCACTCCTTTTCTGCCAAAGTTCTAGTAAGTGTAGTAGCTACTACATCTCTTTCTCTCTATTGTACCATTTGATGACTGTCTTTTTTTTTTTTTTTTTGATGACTGTCTTTTTATATGTCTCTAACTTTGTCTCTCTGTTCTCTTACTGCTTCAGTCTCTGTCTGGGTGTATATTCTATTTTTATTGAGATATAATTGACCTAAAACATCGTGTAAGTTTAAGGCATACAGTGTGTTGATTTGGTACATTTACCCATTGCTATATGATTACCACTATAGCATTAGGTAACACTTCTATCATGTTGCATAATTATCATTTCTTTTTTGTGCTGAGAACATTAAGATCTAGTCTCTCAGCCACTTTGAAGTTTATAATATGCTACCGTGAACTATAACCACTATGCTCTACACTAGATCTCCAGCACCTATTTATCTGTTAGTTGCAAATTTGTACCCTTAAAAACCACCTCCTCACTATATGGCTCAGGAAACTCAAACAGGGGCTCTGTATCAACCTAGAGGGGTGGGATGAGGAGGGAGACGGGAGGGAGGTTCAAAAGGGAGGGGATATATGGATACCTATGGCTGATTCATGTTGAGGTTTGACAGAATACAGCAAAATTCTGTAAAGCAATTATCCTTCAATAAAAAATAAATTAACTAAAAAAAAATCAAACACCTCCTCATTTCCCCCTTCCCACAGCCCTGGTAATTACCATTCTACTCTCTGTTTTTATTATTTGGATTTTTAGATTGCATATGAGTGAAATGTATGAAGGCAAAGTGGTTATCTGAAGAGGCTTTACAAATAGCTGAGGAAAGAAGAGAAGCCAAAGGCAAGGGAGAAAGGGAAAGAAAGGGAAAGACATAACTGAATGCAGAGTTCCAGAGAATAGCAAGGAGAGATTAGAAGGCCTTCTTCAATGAACAATGGAAAGAAGTACAGGAAAACAATGGAATAAGAAAGACTAGAGCTCTCTTCAAGAAAACTGGAGACATCACAGGAACATTTCATACAAGGATATGCATGATAAAGGACAGAAATGGTAAGGACCTAACAGAAACAGAAGAGATTAAGAAGAGGTTGCATGAATACACAAAAGAATTCTACAAAAGGTCTTAATGACATGGATAACCACTATGGTCTTTTCGCTCACCTACGGTCAGACATCCTGGAGTGTGAAGTCAAGTGGGCCTTAGGAATCATCACAAGGAACAAAGCTAGTGGAGGTGATGGAATTCCAGCTGAGCTATTTAAAATCCTAAAAGATAATGCTGTTAAGATGCTGTTAAAGTTCTGCACTCAATATGTCGGCAAATTTTAAAAACTCAGCAGTGGCCACAGGGCTGGAAAAGGACAGTTTTCATTCCAATCCCAAAGAAAGGCAAGGCCAAAGAATATTCAAACTACTGTACAATGGTGTTCATTTCATGTGCTAGCAAGGTTATGTTCAAAATCCTTCAAGCTAGGCTTCAGCACTATGTGAACCAAGCACTTCCAGATGTACAAGCTGTGTTTAGAAAAAGCAGAGGAACCAGAGATCAAATTGCCAATACTTGTTGCATTATGGAGAAAGCAAGGGAATTCCAGGAAAACATCTACTTCTGCTTCATTGACTATGCTAAAACCTTTGTGTAGATCACAACAAACTGTGGAAAATTCTTAAACAGATGGGAGTACCAGACTACCTTTTCTGTTTCCAGAGAAACCTGTATGCAGGTCAAGAAGATACAGTTAGAACTTGACACAGAATGACTGACTGGCTCAAAATTGGGAAAGGAGTAAGACAAGGCTATATGTTGTCACCTTGCTTATTTAACTTATATGCAGAATACATCATGCAAAATGTTGGACTGGATGACTCACAAGCTTGAATCAAGATTGCTGGGAGAAATATTAACAACCTCAGATATACAGATGACACCACTCTAATGGCAGAAAGTGAAAAGGAATTAAGGAGTCTTTTGATGAAGGTGAAAGAGAAGAGTGAAAAGCTAGCTTAAAACTTAACAGTCAAAAAACTAAGATTATGGCATCTGTTTACATCACTTCATGGCAAATAGAAGGGGAAAAGTGGAAGCAATGACAAATTTTGTTTTCCTGGGCTTTAAAAATCACGGGAATAGTGACTACAGTCATGAAATTAAAAGATGCCTGCTCTTTGGAGGGAAAGCTATGACAAACCTAGACAGTGTGTTAAAAATTAGAGACATTACTTTGCTGACAAAGGTCCGCATCATCAAAACTATATTTATTCCAGTAGTCATGCATGGATCTGAGAATTGGTCCATAAAAAAGGTGGAGCACTGAAGAATTGATGCTTTTGAATTCTGATGCTGAGGAAGACTCTTGGGGATGCCTTGGACAGCAAGGAAATCAAACCGGTCATTCCTAAAGGAAATCAACCCTAAATATTCATTGCAAGGACTGCTGCTGAAGCTGAAGCTCCAATACTTTGGCCACCTAATGTGAAGTTCTGATTCATTGGAAAAGACCTTGATGCTAGGGAAGATTGAAGGCAAAAGGAGAAGGGGGTGGAAGACAAAGCTTGCAAGAGAAAGTGTGAAAAGATCAAGTTCAGTGCTAAAAATCATGAGGCCATTCTTGCACAATCACAAACTAAAACCATCTTGGTCACAAAAAGCCACTTTTAAAACGGAACCACATAATTTAAAAAGACCATTTATATAAGGGAGGCATTAACTTTGGCCAACAATTCTCTTGCCACTGATCTAAAGATTTTGAATTAGGTGATTTCAAGAGAAAGATTTAAAGTAAAGGAAAAATATATCCAAATCATAATCAAATAAAATGTTACAGAGGAGGTCATTGAATGGAATTCTTTCATGGTCCTACATTTAACTATATGGGATTTTTTTTTCAAAGTATCATCATAGTCAGTCTTTGGGAATGAAGGATTTTCTTCTTAATAGTAAACCACATTTCATCACAGAGATAGACCCCTTTATTTAATTATTCACGTTGACCACGGACAATTTTTCATGTTCCATATGTAACATATAAGAAAATTAATGATTGTAGCTTTTCTTTATCATGGCAAACTGAGCTACAAATACATGAAATAAAAAATAGTTAAAATCTGTTTTCCTCTCTCAATGAACTGAGTTACCTACACTAAATAGTCTCAGTGGGGATATCACAGCTAACCATTTCACAATGCAATATAACAAAGGAACTAAAAGGGGGCAGCTTTATGATGTGTGAATGATGTGCTTAAATCATTTTATAAACAAGTGCACTATAATAGAGGCTATTTAACTGTAAGTTTAAATGGTATGACATTAAGCATTGTTTAAATCTTATTTACCTGGGTTATACTCATTTAGTAACTACCCAAATACTTATAGGGTTTCTCTAAGTGTCAGAGACTGAGTGAGTTTTCTACTATTGAGTTAAGGGTGTGAGTGAAGTTTTGGGGATTGTATACCAAGATGAATGAGACTTGGCTTCTAGCCTGGAAGGGCTCATAGTTAAAGGAGAGAGACTTGTAAACTTGCAATTGAGCAAGAAGGAGAACAACGGTTCTTCTGAGTCCATTCAATAGATGGAGCCTTAACAATCAAGCTTATTAAGATAGGATTATTTTTCATATGTCCTGGTATAAAAACTATTGGCCAGATATTAGTCTTCTTAGCTGAATCACCAAAGAGATTAAAGTCACTAGTAACAGTGCTGGTTTTAGGAGAAAAAGAAAGCAACTGCTTATGCTCATTCATATATTCATTCATTCAAATAACATTCGGTGAGTAGGTAATATAGATTAAGAAATGCACTTAGCAGTAAGGATATAGATACTGCAATGCAACAGAGAGACATATAAATTGACCACATCACAGTGTGGAAAGGGGTATGGTGGCCTATAGCATATCAAGGACAGTGGGAACTTACAGAAGAATTAATACTTGAGATGGCCTGTGAAGAGGCTGTCGTCTTATCCATGTCTCTAGTTTTGGAAGAGAAATGGTCTTTTCCTTACATTAAATTTGAATGACTTCTTGATTTCTTTCACTTCTCTCCTTTCTCTATAATCTTTTCCTCAGTTGGCTATGTCTACCAAGCTTTCTTATTTTCACAGATCTGCCCTATCTTGAGGTAGGGAGAGGATAGATAGTTAAATAGGTTGAACTTGATGTCATGTTCTAGCTGTCATCTGATTTCTCTAAAGTATTTCATCTGATTGCATTCCTTACATTTCACTTATATATGTATTACTTTCATGTCCTCTCCATTCATTGTTTGGCTTGCATTTCTCACCACTGACATGACTATTTAAAAAAAAAATTATTGGAGTATAGTTGCTTTACAAAATTGTATTAGTTTCTGCTGTACTGCAAAGTGAACCAGCTATATGTATACATATATACCCTTTTTTTTGGATTTCCTTCCCATTTAGGTCACCACAGAGCATTCAGTAGAGTTCCCTGTGCTATATAGTAGGTTCTCATTAGTTATCTATTTTATATATGTGAAAGTGACGCATTAGTCGCTCAGTCATGTTCAACTCTTTGTGATCCTATGGACTGTAGCCCACCAGGCTCCACTGTCCATGGAATTCTCCAGACAAGAATACTAGAGTGGGAAGCCATACCCTTCTCCAGGGGATCTCTCTTTTATTTTGTGCATAGAAGTGTATATATGTGAATCTCAACCTCCCACTTCATCCAGCCTTTTCCCTCCTTGGTGTCCATAAGTTAGCTTTCTATGTCTATGTCTCTATTTCTGTTTTTGAAATAAGTTAATCTATACCATTTTTCTAGATTCCACATATATGAGTTATTGTACATTTATTTTTCTCTTTGTGACTTACCTCATTCCGTATGGCAGTCTCTAGATCCATCTACACATCTCTGTAAATGGCACAATTTTGCTGAAATGGCTATTTTCTTAAAAACCGTTAATACTAATAACTAGTTATATAGTGAAGGGTTTTCAAAACCTCTTCAAGTTATTAATGATGAGTCAGAATTTTGACTTTACTATTGAGGCTCAGAGAAATTATTTGATTTGACAGAGATTACGAAATTACTAAGAGGCTGAGCCAAGATGCAGATTGACATTTACCTGGCTGCAAAATTCAGAGGTTTTTCTTTCCTCCTCATAATTCTTGTCTTCTGTCGCATTTGATATTTTAACTTTCCTCTTTGTGGACATCTGTTTTTGCTGATCTGAAATCTGTTCCTCTTAAAATTTGAAACAGCATTCCAGTATTCCCTTTAGAGACCAACCTATGCTTCTATTTCCTAATAGTTTGAAGCCAGGCTGATTTCAGTCACCCCCAGATCTAGAGGTAAACACCTGATATAAAAGAAAGTAAGCATAGGAAGTCCAAAAAATATATATATATGCTGCTGTTCCTGCTTATTTTAGGTATCTCATGTCTACATAACCCTGCTTCTTCTAGTGATAGGCCCATGCATCAGTTCTAAAAATTAAACTTGCTGAAAATAACAACTTGTATGATTTGGTGAAATCCCTGTTCCCCTTCCACTGCACTATGATGATCTAGCATTTGGCTGGTGTTTTCCCAACTCAGGCCTTTAGCTCACAATTTACATGGCCAGAAGCCACCAGAAATGAATCACTGGCTGGCCAGCCTGTTCTCTGTAATGATTTTGGATCTTCTTATTTTCCTTCTGCCTGCTCCCATTCTCTACTTGGTCCTAGTGTCTACAAGACTCCGTCTTCTGAATTTTAATTTACAGCAATGAAATTTCATTGTTAAAAGCCTGAAAGTAATTGACTTTAGAATTCTCCAAGAATGTGTTTTTGTTGCTTTGTTTTATTATTCATAAACTAGGTCTGCCCACTCATAAATGCTTCAGAGCAGTTACTAACACAAGATCTAGCCTTCAACTATCCAGACCTAGACCTAAATCATTTTGCTAAAAACCTAGGCTAATTATCCTGGTCCCTCAGAAGATAATTTGACAATCAACAGGTTGAATTCACATTTTCCTCTCTCATTTATGAGTTAGAAGCTCAGAGTAAGTGACCAGGTCCAGTTAATCTTTGGATTCCCGTTTCTAACATCATACTTCATACACATTAACTCTGTAAGTCACTGCTGATTGAACCTGACTAGACCTTATGTATCTTAGGATTATAAACTTACAGTTTCAGTTTTTAACATGCCAGGCATTCTCCCTCTAAGCTGGAAAGACTCAAGGTTTCCCTTACATATAACTTAGGGAGGCTGACTGAGACTATGTATAAAAGTCTGTAACATTTTAATAATTCAAGTGAATGCTATAAAATACATTTCATGACTATCATGTAGCAGAGAAAACCCAAAAGAAAAAAGCTTTCATTTGTCGTGAATTCTGAGCCTAATTTCAAAGTTTATCTTTTATATAATAATGGCTGCAGGACAAAAAAAAAATTCTAGAGTTTGGAGAAAATTGGTTTTCATTCAGATAAGTTGTAATAAAATCCTAGAAAACTGGAGAATTATATGATATTGAAAGTGAAAGTGAAAGTCACTCAGTTGTGTTTTGATTTCCCAATGAAGAAGACAGGATTTCTCTTGCATCTGTTCCTAGTAATTTCTTATTTTTTTGGGTGGTAGACTCATCTTTGTTTTGTTATCTACATGATAAAAATAGGAAATAAAACCATGTGACCACAAGAATTCTGCTGAATCAACTATTGTGAGATGGATACTGTGAACATACCGAAGAGGCATGTATTTTGGCCTCTTTGAGATGATTAAAACATCCAAAAAGTAGTTATATCTTGCCTTAAAAATGATAGAAAGATTTCAATCTGTATCTACTGCCAGGTAGGACATGTCTGTGAAATGATTGTCCTCTGATGCATATTGTTACAAATACTGGAGAGTTAACTCGCTGTGGAAGTTATTATTAGTTTTGAGGGAATTAGTAAGTATCTCCCCAGTTTTCCCCTCCTGAATTCTGAATCAATGACATGGACAAAAGACTGAGGCAGATGGAGACAAAAGGGGGCTCTTGGAGAATATATGGTGAGAACAGACTTCCTGATTCTGAGTCCTAGAATTAAGCATATGTTATCTCCCACTCACTCTGACTAAAAAGCAAGTTTGAGACCTTTACCACTGAGTTTTCCACATGATCCATCAGGGCAGATTCTCTACAGGCAGGCAGATCCTAAAACCGAAAGGGACAGGAAGGAACCCCACTTGCCAGGTCCTCCTCTGAAACTCACCAAGCTTTAAATCATTCTACTCTGCAAAGAAACAGAAAGGAAAGAAACGGAGAAGGGAAAATATCCTTTCTGAAGGAGAGGAGGAGTGGGGAATGAGTAAGAGCAGTCCCTATCCCTGTCAGCACCACCAGATTATGTGTTTACAATTGGTGCACTCTTGAGAGTATCTGCTCTTCAGAAAAGCGTTTGGGGGAGTGAAGGAGAATAATAGAAAGCTTCTATGGAAGTTAGTTCTCTAAGAACTAAATTAAGATTTTATTCTAGTGATGGTTTTGGCTTTGTAAGTCACTTTGTAACTGTCCTTTTTAATTTACCTCTTCACACCAAAATAATTGTTGTTTAACTCTATCACAGAATTTTTCCCCCACAATTTTGGGTGCTTCAAACCATGCTATTACTATTACCTCAATAATAATCATTTCCCTAGAATGTATTATTTGGTATGTCAAATATCCTACAATGTTTAAACTCTTAATAATATTCCCTAATAAATACAACATTAGCCCTACTTACTATTCATTTTTTAATATTTATATTTGCCAGCTGAGGAATGAAAGATCTGCAAAGGGTCTTCTTAAATATGGATGCTGATGAAGAAGACGGAGGGAAGGAATGGTGAGGAGTGGGATGTGAGCTGAGAAGACTTTCCTGAAATCCAACAGAGAAGATTCAAGAAGCTTCAAGAGGAATCAAAGTTCAAGAAGTGGTCAAGATGTTGATGTTGAATGGTTAAGCAAAATAAGGACTAAGATAGATAACTGCCCCTGGCAACTAGGAAGTCGGTGCACACCCCAAGGAGAGTCTGAGCAGAGTAGAGGGATTCAAGCAACCTGTAGAGGGTTAAAGAGTAAATGAGCTATAGAAATGGAAACCACACTACTATAGAATGCAGGTTTCCATTTCTAAAGATTTAGCTATTAAAAGAATAAAGTACAAAGTGTTACAGGAAAGGTTAGGTTAAGGGAAAATTAATATTCTTTCATAAAAATTGCTGTACTAAATAAATATACTCTATAAACCCATAATAATTAGTAAAATGTGTTATACTTAATAGTATCATATAACAAAGAACTAATTTCTGTCCCAATAATTAGAGTATGCAATATAAAATGGGGCTAAATGCAATTAAAAAGTAACATATGCAAGAGATAAAGAGCGTTCTAAGTGGGCCAGGGATTTTGCAAAAAACTCTGTGAAGGGAGTAAGCCCTGTGTTTTCCTTAAAATTAGTTACAATACCAAAAAAAGAGACAAAAGGAATGTTGATCAAGACACTCTGCAAGTTGCATTTTTAAAACATGCAATCAAATTAAAATTTCCCCCGTCCCCTGCTCCTTTTTCAGAAATCCCAAACAATTGCTCAGACTCAACCCTTATTCTTCTCCTTCAATAGACTACCAAATCGAGAATTATGAGAGAAGTGAGACATGGGTCAATTTAGAGTACATAAAACAGATTGAATTGGTTCATAATTTTTTTTTCTTTTTTCCTTCCCAAGCACATAATTACAATATATCACATACATGAGACACTGGTTTAAGTACCTTACCAACTGATTTTGTTTCCTGTTTACCAACAGCAAACCTGTAAGGAAAACACCTTTATTATGTCCATTTTACAAATAGTAAAACTGAGACACAAACTAAGTAAATTACCCAAGGTTATCCAGCTAGGAAGTAGCACACCTGTGGTTCAAACTCAGGCAGTCCAGTGCCTGGGCTGATTCAGTCAAGTGCCACTCCATGCTGCCTTATTCCTACTGCATTTTAATCATTTTCCATCTTTTTGAAAATCTAAGTCAAAGTAATATATGCTCATGATCTAAAACATTCAAAAGTACACTATGTCTTGGCATACTCACTAACTCTGCTGTGAACAGCTGTGTGTTTAACAATGGGGAGAGGATATGGGTGAGCAGACCGATGCAGCTTTCTATAAACACATGTCAAAAAATTTCCTCCTTTTGGCTTTACTTCTCATTCCTGACCTTGCTGTCTATCGGTTAGGGTTCCATATTCTCTCTAGGGATCACCAAGGATATTAGCTGACATTCCCCACCCCAATCCCCCACACACGTACTAAATCTCCTTCCTCCTTCTGGGCTACAATTACCCTCAGCTTCTATTTCATCTTTCAACTTGCTCCCATTTTCTTCCTATTACTAAATATTTTTTTTGAAATTCACTCTTGACGTCTAGCCCAACCCTCATTTCCTATGTGTTTAATCCCATTTTGTGTTCCTTTTATTTTTCATAAAATCGCAGCTTGAACTGGAAATCACAGGAAAGATTTTGTAAGAGATATCAGTGATATTTAACCATATTTATGGGCTTAAAACACTGATTTAGATGAGAAGCAGAGAGGAAAAATACAGGAAAATTTGAGAATAGTTGATAAAACAATTTCTAAAGAGACAGTAGAGAGTGGATTCAGTGTATAAACAAAGAAGTTGCTTAGGAAGAGAAAAATCATTCATTCAACAAACATCTATTGAATTTCAACTGTGTGCCAGGCAATGTCATAACCATTGGGAGACAGAGCAGTAAAGAAAACAAACAAGCATCTTTTTTAATGTGTCTTATATTCTGGGAAAGATTGAAGGCAGGAGGAGAAGGGGATGACAGAGGACAAGAGAGTTGGATGGCATTACTTACTCGATGGACATGAGTCTGAGCAATTTCCAAGAGATGGTAAAGGACAGGGAAGCCTGGCATGCTACAGTCCATGGGGTTGCAAAGAGTCGGACATGACTGAGTGACTGAACAACAACAACAACATCCTTGGGGGAGAAGACAGACAATGAAAAAAGAGGTGAATATACCAAAAGTTTTATTGTGGTAAGCACTATGGAGAAAATAAGATGTGAAAGGGAAGTAGATAGTGATCACTAGGATTAGATGCTTGGGAGCAATTTTACATACAGTGTTCAGAAAGGACTCACTGAGAAGAAAATGTTTGAACAGCAACCTGAAATAAGTAAAAGGAAAGGCAGGCAAATAACCTGGGGAAGACTATTGCAGGCAGAGATCAACAAGGCAGAGGCCTAAGGCCAAAGCAAGTCTATCATATTCAAGGAAGAGCAAGGAGGCAGATAAGTGAGAAAAGTAGTCAACCTTAAAGGCAATAATGAACCCATCTGTAAAGAGCCTTATAGGCTATTGTAGAGACTTGGGCTTTTCTTTAAGGTGTAATGGGGCTTCCCTGGTGGCTCAGATGGTAAAGTATCTGACTGCAATGCAGGAGACCCAGGTTCAATCCCTGGGTAGGAAAAATCCCCTGCAGAAGAAAATGGCAACCTACCCCAGTATTCTTGCCTGGGAAAACCCTTGGTCAGAGGAGCCTGGAGGATTACAGTTTATGGGAACAAAGAGTTGGACATGACTTAGTGACTAACGGGCTTCCCGTGTAGCTCAGTTGGTAAAGAATCTGCCTGCAGTGCAGGAAACCTGGGTTCATTCCCTGGGTTGGGAAGATCTCCTGGAGAAGGAAGTAGCAACCCACACCAGTATCCTTGCCTGGAAAATCTCATGGACAGAGGAGCCTGGTGAGCTGTAGTCCATGGGGTCACAAAGAGTCGGGCACAACTGAACGACTAACACTTACTTACACTTAGTGACTAACACATTCACTTTAATTTCACTATAGGATGTAATAGGAAGAAGACAGTGGAAAGGTTGGGGTAGAGAATGTGATCTGATTTATAATTTGGCAGGATGACTCCAGATGTTGGGCTGAGAATAGATTGTAGGGCTCCAAGGGCAGAATAAAAAAAGGACAAACTAGGAGATTATTACAATAATCCAAACAAGAGATGATAATGACTTAGCTGGCAAGGATGATGCCAAAATCTGGGGCCTGAACAGCCAGAAGGGTAGAGTCATCATCAACTGGCAAGGGGAATACCCTAGAGCAGTGGAACTTGGTAGGAAAGGTCAGGAGTTTTGATTTCAACATCTTAAGTTTGAGAAATTTATTGGATATCCAAAGGAGATGTTTAGCAGGCAATAAGAAATAAGAGTCTGGCATTTAGGAGAGAAGTTTGGATGGAGATATACAGCAAATCACTGATAAATATCACCTCATTTTCCCTTAATACAAAAAAGAAGGATGAACACTACTATGGACAGTTTTATAATGTAGGGAAGAGGATTTATTAATATTATATTTATTAATATATTTTTTCTCTGTCAAGGCTGAGGCAAAGTTATATACTAAAAAAGAAACAGCTTTGGCTATTAACCAGCATTAACTAAAGGTTTGCCTAGTAGCACTGAGAGGCCAGCTGGGCTTGAAAATCCTAAATTTGTGGCAGTTCTGGTTTGTGGTTATATAAGCCTATGTGGTAAAGCATGGAAGATATATGTTGAATCTGTTAGGGGAAGTACACTGACTGAAACTGCCCACCCTGGCCAAGGACCACAGTAACCATGTGCATTAGTTGTTTTAAGACACAAGGTCCTGGTAAGGAACACGGAATTAATAAGCTACCGCAAACCAGAAAAGTTCAGGAAAGGTCAAAAGGCACATCACATGTCCAACCACCTCCCAGAATCCTCCTCTCTGGCATCCATCTTGGCTGAACAAAGCATGCACCACCAGGAAGGACTCTGAGTCAGAATGATTGGCTAAAGACAACTTCCTGCAACAAATCCATTCAGGGTTAGGGAGTGACTGGTGGATGTGGAGGAAGGAAAGGGAGATAGAAAATTGATGATTTTGGTGATGGTGTCATAGAATTGCTGACCATAGAACCCAAACTAAGCAAGAGGCATATATCATAGTGGTGATGAACTAATTCTCTCTCTCTCTCTCTCTCTCTCTCTCTATATATATATATATATATATACTTACATAATACAAGAAATTGATGTAATACTGGGACTCAAAGGAGCTAGATACCATGTAACAGAAGTTATGTTTTACAACACCAAGATCCTTGATCACCTTCTAAAAAGTACACCACTGTATATACAATTTATAGGACATTTAAGGAAGGAAAATTTTGCTGTAAAATTGGCACTTTTAACAGTTGTGAAATTTCTTTTACTGCTCATATTATCTTTGCTTTTTCATTCCAAACTGGTTTCATTTGACTCAAGCCAAAATCCCATGTGATTCTTTCTAAATTTCTTTGGAATTTTTCAACAGACATAGGCATAATAATACAATTGTGGTCAGGCAAGCTCCTTAACAAAGGATAGAATGTCTTCTCATGGCATTCCAAAGAGATGATTTAGTCTCAGCTGAGTAGAGAGCAAGACAAGTAATGGTCTTAGATATGGAAGCTCTCTTTAAGCACCTCTAGGCTTACATTGACATGTTTCAATGAGATAATAATCAATATAGAATCTTTATTTTAGAGTCTTCAAAACTCCAAAAATTTAAAAGATAAATCCAGAAATCAGTGAATATCTTTCCAATCATGCTTCTAAAATATTGGGGTATCTATAAATTTATAACAGCTGGGTAACGAGAAGGAATTCTCAAATTACATCATGAAGCTCACAGTCTAGCATTAACAAAAACCAGCTCTGGCTGGTTTAAGTCAAAAGGGGACCATATTTGAAGGAGGCCCAAGGAAATAGAAATACAAACAAGAGGTGAACAATGGATCTTGGGGAGGGTAAGAAGCAGGGTGGACAGGGAACTAGGAGGCAGAATTCATGAGTCTTTGCTTTAGACAGCTGCCGTCAACACGGCAGAGTTCCAGTTCCCTGAGGCTCTATATCTCTTTGTTCAAATTCTTAGCAGAATGAAACCAAATAGTCAGCCTAAGTTAAATGCTCACCCCTGGATCAAGGGCAGGATGGAGGGGTAATTAAGTTTAGAAATAGAGATATGGTTCTGAGAGACCATTCCTGTGTCCTGGGGACAAAGAAAGAGAACTCTTGAACCAAAGAGATTAGAAGTTTATACTACTGAGAAAGACAAAGGCAATATGCCAAGGATCTTCAAAGGTGAAGGCTAAGAAAGGAAAGAAGAGAATGTTAAAGAAAAATAGATAACAAAGAGAATTAAAATAATCTAAGTATCAGGGGAAAAGATGGTACCTAAACTGAGATGCAGATGGTGACTGCAGCCATGAAATTAAAAGACACTTACTCCTGGGAAGAAAAGTTATGACCAACCTAGACAGCATATTAAAAAGCAGAGACATTACTTTGCCAACAAAGGTCTGTCTAGTCAAGGCTATGGTTTTTACAGTATTCATGTACAGATGTGAGAGTTGGACTAGAAAGAAAGCTGAACGCTGAAGAATTGATGGTTTTGAAGTGTGGTGTTGGAGAAGACTCTTGAGAGTCCCTTGGACTGCAAAGAGATCCAACCAGTTCATCTTAAAGGAAATCAGTCCTGAATATTCATTGGAAGGACTGATGTTGAAGCTGAAACTCCAATACTTTGGCCACCTGAAGCAAAGAACTGACTCATTGGAAAAGACCTTGATGCTCAGACAGATTGAGGGCAGGAGGAGAAGGGGACGACAGAGGATGAGGTGGCTGGATGGCATCACTGACTCAATGGACATGAGTTTGAGTAAACTCCGGAAGTTGGTGATGGATAGGGAGGCCTGGAGTGCTGCAGTCCATGGGGTCGGAAAGAGCTGGACACGACTGAGTGACCGAACTGAACTGAAACTGAGATGAGAAGGATAAGGGAAGGTTGAGTCCAAGAGGAAAGAGAGTGTTCAAGGAGGAATATCAGCATGTGCAAAGAGTTTGGAAGTAGGAAGGTGGGGGACATTTTACCCGCTGGGAGATGTTAGTATCCTCTTCGTGGATAACAGCCTTGTCTGTATCAAAGGGGTAAACTTCATTGCTAAACCAATGAAGCTATGAGCCATGCTATGTAGGGGTACCCAAAGATGAATGAGTCATAGTGAAGATTTCTGATTAAACATGGTCCACAGGAGGAGAAATGGTAAACCACTATAGTATTATTACAAAGAGAACTCCATGAACAGCATGAAAATTCAAAAAACATGACACTGGAAGATGAGCCTCCCAGGTTAGAAGGTGTCCAAAAAGCTAAGGAGGAAGAGCAGAGGGAATTACTAAAAGCTCCAGAAAGAAAGCAGCAGCTGGGCCAAAGTGAAAATGATGCTCAGTTGTAAATGTGGGTGGTGGTGAAAGTAAAGTCCAATGTTGTAAAAGAACAATATTGCATAGGAACCTGGAATGTTAGGTCCATGAACCAAGGTAAGTTGGAGGTGGTCAAGTAAGAGTAAACATCAACATCTTAGGAATTGATGAGGTCAAATGGATGGAAATTGACAAATATAATTCAGAGGACCATCATACCTACTACTGCAGGCAAGAATTCCTTAGAAGAAATGGAGTAGCCCTCATAGTCAACAAAAGAGCCCAAAAGGCAGTACTTGGATGCAATTTCAAAAATGATAGAATGATCTCAGTTTGTTTTCAGGTAAACCATTCAACATCACAGTAATCCAGGTCTATGTTCCAGCCACTAATGCTGAAAAAGCTGAAGCTGACCAGTTCTATGAAGACCTATAAGACTTTCTAGAACTAACACCAAAAAAAGATATGTTTTTCATCACAGGGGATTCAAATGCAAAAATAGGAAGTTAAGAGATACCCAGAATAACAAGGCAACAACTAACAAGAGTTTTGTGAAGAGAACTCCCTGATCACAACAAACACACTTTTCCAAAACCCAAGAGACGACTCTATACATGGACATCACCACATGATCAGTACTGAAATCAGATTGATTATGCTCTTTGCAGCCAAAGATGGAGAAGTTCTACACAGCTAGCAAAAACAAGACTCAGAGCTGACTGTGGTTCAGATAATGAGCTCCTTATTGCAAAATTCAGTCTTAAATTGAAGGAAGTAGGGAAAACCACTAGGCCATTCAGATATAACCTAAATAAAATCTCTTATGATTATACAGTGGAGGTGAGTAATAGATTCAAAGGATTAGATTTGGTAGACAGAGTGCCTGAAGAACTGTGGAAAGAGGTATGTAACACTGTACAGGAGGCAGTGACCAAAATCATCTCAAAGAAAAAGAAATGAAAGAAAGCAAAGTGGTTGTTTGAGGAGGCTTTACAAATAGCTGAGAAAAGAAGAGAAATGAAAAGCAAGGGAGAAAGGAAAAGATATACCCAACTGAATGCAGAGTTCCAGAGAACAGTAAGGAGAGATAAGAAGGCCTTCTTCAATTAGCAAGGCAAAGAAATAGAGGAAAACAGAATGGGAAAGACTTGAGATGTTTTCAAGAAAATTGGAGACATCAAGGGAACATTTCATACAAGGACGGGCACGATAAAGGTCAGGAACAGCAAGGACCTAAAAGAAACAGATTAAAAAGATGTGGAAAGAATACACAGAACTATACAGAATAGTTCTTAATGACCTGGATAAAACACAATTGTGTGGTCACTCACTGAGAACTGGATATGCTGGAGTGTGAGGTCAAGTTGGCCTTAAGAAATATTACTACAAATGAAGTTAGAGGAGGTGATATAATTCCAGCTGAGCTATTTAAAATCTTAAAAGATAATGCTGGTAAGTGCTGCACTCAGTATGTCAGCAAATTTGCAAAACTCAGCAGTGGCCACAAAACTGGAAAAGGTCAGTTTTCATTTCAATCCCAAAGAAGGGCAATGTCAAAGAATGTTCAAACATTCTTTTTGCAGTAGCACAATTGCTCTCATTTCACATGTTAGCAAGATTATGCTCAAAATCCTTCAAGCTAGGCTTCAATAGTATGTGAACTGAGACCTTCCAAATGTACAAGCTGGGTTTCGAAGAGGCAGAAGAACCAGAGATCAAATTGCCAGCATTTGTTGCATCATGGAGAAAGCAAGGGAATTCCATGAAACCATCTACTTCTGCTTCATTGACTATGCTAAAGCCTTTGATTGTGTGATCATAACAAACTGTAGAAAATTCTAAGAGAGATGGGAGTACCAGACCACCTTTCCTGTTTCCAAAGAAACCTGTACGCAGGACAAGAGGCAATAGTTAGAATCAGACATGGAACAGCTGCTGCTGCTGCTAAGTCACTTCAGTCGTGTCCGACTCTGTGTGACCCCATAGATGGCAGCCCACCAGGCTTCCCCGTCCCTGGGATTCTCCAGGCAAGAACACTGGAGTGGGTTGCCATTTCCTTCTCCAATGCATGAAAGTTAAAAGAGAAAGTGAAGTCGCTCAGTCATGCCCGACTCTTAGCGACCCCATGGACTGTAGCCTGCCAGGCTCCTCCATCCATGGGATTTTCCAGGCAAGAGTACTGGAGTGGGTTGCCATTTCCTTCTCCACATGAAATGGCTAACTGGTTCAAAATTGGGAAATGAGTACGACAAGGCTGTATATTGTTATCTGCTTATTTAACTTATATGCAGAGTACATCATGTGAAATACCAGGCTGGAAGAATCACCAGCTGGAATTAAGATTGCTGGTAGAAATATCAATAACCTCGCATATGTAGATGATACCCCTCTAATGGCAGAAAGGGAAGAGGAACTAAAGAGCCTTTTGATGAGCATGAAAAAGGAGAGTGAAAAAGCTGTCTTGAAACTCAGCATTCAATAACACTAAGATCATGGCATCTGGTCCCATCACTTCATGTCAAATAGAAGGGGAAAAAATGGAAGCAATGACAGATTTTATTTTTCTGGGCTCTAAAATCACTGTGGATGGTAACCGCAGCCATGAAATTAAAAGACACTTGCTCCTTGAGGAACGCTATGACAAAACTAGATAGCATATTAAAAAGCAGAGGCATCAGTTTCCAACCAAGGTCATAGAAGTCAAAGCTATGGTTTTTCCAGTAGTCATTTACAGATGTGAGAGTTGGTCCATAAAGGGGGTCGAGGAAATGATGCTTTCGAATTGTGGTGCTAAAGAAGACTCTTGAGAGTCACTTGGGCTTCAAAAATATTAAACCAGTCAATCCTAAAGGAAATCAAACCTGAATATTCATTGGAAGAACTGTTGCTGAAGCTGAAGCTCCAATAATTTGGCCACCTGATGTGAAGAGCCAACTCACTGGAAAAGTCTTGATGCTGGGAAAGATTGAAGGCAAACGGAGAAGAAAGGGGAAGAAGATAAGATGGTTAGGTAGAATCACAGACTCGACGGACATAATTTCAGCAAACTCCAGGAGATAGTGGAGGACAGTGTAGCCTGGCATGCTGCAGTCCATGGGGTCGCAAAGGGTCAGATGTGACTTGGCAACTGAACAACAACAACAGATGTCAGTATACCCAGAACAGAGTAAAGTGATATGAAATGGGAAAGTTAGTGCAAAGCAACTTGGATCATGTAAAGGATGTTGGACTTGATTCTGTAAGCAATAGGGAGCTGTAAGAGTAGCTGACTGGATCAGCTACAGCTTTTTAAAGATAATCCTAGCTGCTGCTGATTTAGTCACAACGACCTGTGGGCCACTAGGCACTGAAGGATGAAGGGCTTTAGAATCAGAGAGTGTGGGGTTAGAGGCCTTGTGCCACTAGTTGATTATATGATGTTAAAGAAGAAACTTAATCATCTGAATCTTAATTTTAGATTAATTAGCATATGGAAAATGCAAATACCAATACTTATCTTTCAGGGTTATAGTAACTCTTAATAAGCATAAAGTCCAGAACATGTAAACTATAAGTAGCAGTTATTGTTACTTCTCATATTATTATCTTTTCTATTTTTTATATTGTCACTTAGTTTTCCCTCATCTTCTGATTTGGTTGACATTTATTGGATATTTATTGTATGTCATGCAAAGATGAATATTTTACAAGCATTTTCTCATCTAATCTTCAAAACAGTCCTCTAGGCCAAGCACTGGGGCCTCCCAGGTGACTCAGTAGGTAAAGATTCTGCCTTCAATGTCAGAGACGCAGGAGACATGGATTCAATCCCTGGGTCAAGAAGATACCCTGGAGGAGGCCATGGGAACCCACACTCCAGTATTCTTGCTTGGAGAATCCCATGGACTGAGGGCTCTGGTGGGCTACAGTCCATAGGGTCACAAAGAGTAGGACATGACAGTGACTGGGCACGAGGTCAAGTATTAATGTTATCCTTTTTTTGAAGAGATAGATACTAAAAGGTAAAGATTTGAGCAAGTTGATCAATATCAGACTTTTAGAAAAAGACCTATATGCTCCTTGAGAGCAGAAACAAGTTTAAAGTTTCTACCGCAGGGTCTAGCCTAGTACAATATAGGCAGTGGATAATAATTTTGTATTGGATCAAAAGTGAAAGTGAAGTCACTCAGTCATGTCTGACTCTTTGTGACCCTGTGGACTGTAGCCTACCAGTCCATGGAATTTCCCAGGCAAGAGTACTGGAGTGGGTTGCCATTTCCTTCTCCAGGGGATCTTCCCAACCCAGGGATTGAACCCGGGTCTCCCACATTTCAGGGAGATGCTTTACCATCTGAGCTACCAGGGAATCCCCTGGTGGGGTATTGGATCAAAGAGTGGATGAAATTCTCATTTAAAATTCCAGACAATGTAAAGAACCCACATAAAAGTCCATAAGAGAGTTAGAGAAATAACTTCTAAAAATATTTTGTTGAACTACAGTTGATTTACAATGTTGTATTAGTTGCAGGTATACAGCAAGAAATAACTTTTGAAGTAACAGCATAAAAATACATTTTGGTCTATTTTTTTCATTTTGACTATATGGATCAGTGTATCAGGTAGCTGTTCCTGAGGAAGAAATCATTCCAAAACAATAATTTAAAACAATAACTGTTTATTATAATTCACAATCCAGTAGGTAGTCTTTGTGGTTCTTCTAATCAGTACCAGCTTGACTGATCTCTGCTGAGTTTTGCCATGCAGCTGTGGGCAGCTGGCCAGTTGGCTGGCAGCTAGATAATCCAGTATGGTGTATTAGTTTCCTTTGCTGCTCTAAATATTGCCACAAACTTAGTAGCTTAAAACGGCACAAATTTACTATCTTGTGGCTAGGAAGGTCAGAAGTTTTTTCTGGACTAAAATCAAGGTATTACACCTTCCTAGGCGGCACTAGTGGTTAAGGAACTCACTTGCCAATGAAGTAGACATAAGAGACAGGTTTGATCCCTGGATCGGGAAGGTCCCCTGGAGGAGGGCATGGCAACCCACTCCAGAATTCTTGCCTGCAGAATCCCATGGACAGAGGAGCCTGCAGGCTATGATCCATGCAGGCACAGAGTCAGACACAACTGAAGTGATTTAGGACACAAAATCAAGGTATTAGCAGGACTGCGCTCCTTCTGGAGACTTTAGAGGAGAGTCTGTTTCCTTGCCTTTTCTAGATTCGAGAGGTCGCCTGCATTCCTTGCCACATGGCCAGCAGAAAGTATCAACAGTCTCTGACTTCTACCCTTGCTTCCATTCTCATCTCTCTAGCTCTCACCTTTCTGTTTCTGTCCTATAAGAGATACAATGAGATTACAGTGAACCCTCCAGATAATTCAGAATAATCTCCTCATATCAAAATCCTTAATTTAATCACATATTTGAAGTCTTTTTTGTCTTGTAAGGTAATATATTTATAGGCTCTGGGGCTTAGGATGTGGATATCTTCGTGTGGAGGGGGCTTATTTTGCTTCCCACAGATGCCTTTCCTCACATTTCTGGCAGCTGTCAGCCTGTCAGTCAGGATGCCTGGGTTCTCTTCCCCCAGCATGATAGCTCAGGCTCATAAAACATGAGGACTCAGGGCTCTAGCTCAGCAAGAGGTCAGGCTCCAGCAAACAAGTACTCCTCATGTCTCTGCTAGTATCACATTTGCTTATGTCTCTTTGACCAAAGTCACACGGGCTACTCAGATTCAAGAGGTAGAGAAATATACTACAGCTCTTTATAGGAGGATCTGTAACATCACCTTAAAAAGACTTGAATGCAAAGAGGGAAAGAATTTGTGGTGATTTTTACAATCCACCATAACTAGCATAATACATGAGAGAAATCTTCTAAGACAAGTCCATCACTAGTTAGAACAAGCCAAATCTTTGTATGGTTGTTTCCTCTGTCTAGAATGCTCAAAACACGTTCATATCTGTTTATATCCTTGTTATCATGGCTTAGATGTAATCACCTCCAGGATGCCTTCTCTTTGTGCTCTTACCATACTCAGTTCAGTTCAGTCACTCAGTCATGTCCGACTCTTTGCGACCCCATGAATCACAGCACGCCAGGCCTCCCTGTCCATCACCAATTCCCAGAGTTCACCCAGACTCACATCCATCGAGTCAGTGATGCCATCCAGCCATCTCATCCTCTGTCGTCCCCTTCTCCTCCTGCCCTCAATCCCTCCCAGCATCAGAGTCTTTTCCAATGAGTCAACTCTTCCCATGAGGTGGCCAAAGTACTGGAGTTTCAGTACTTACCCCTAATACAGCACTTAACACAGTGTATTGAAATTACCTGTTTATTTTTCTCCCCTTCAACCTAGACTGTAAGTTCCTTGTGGACAGCAAATGGATCTTAGTAGTTCTTGCTTTCCCAGTGACTTAGTAATGTACCCTGTATGAAGTAGGTTAGATAGAATTTATTGAAAAAAAAGTATGAACAAGTGATCTATAAACTCCATCCCTCACATACTACTGCTGCTGCTAAGTCGCTTCAGTCGTGTCCGACTCTGTGCGACCACATAGGTGGCAGCCCACCAGGCTCCCCTGTCCCTGGGATTCTCCAGGCAAGAACACTGGAGTGGGTTGCCATTTCCTTCTCCAATGCATGAAAGTGAAAAGTGAAAGTGAAGTCGTTCAGTCTATCTGACTCTTAGTGACCCCATGGACTGCAGCCTACCAGGCTCCTCCATCCATGGGATATTCCAGGCAAGAGTACTGGAGTGGGGTGCCATTGCCTTCTCCCACATACTACTAATGTTTCCTTAAAATATAATTATATTTAATGAATCTTTAATCCTTTATTTTTTCTACATTGGAATCTGGACTTTATTAATAAACTAAATAGGAAAGAAAGGAATGACTTGTATAAAATATTAGTTGCAGGAAAAGTTTTCCTTGGAATAAAAAGTTAAATTATGATTTTGGAAGCTTAATATCACAAATTGATTGTATGATATTTGGGAAATCCACAGTTTCTCACCAAGGGTGCTGATTTGCCAAACAAGAGATTTCTGAGGTTGTCTTCAGTTGGATGGCCAGTCAAAATTAGGAACCCAAGGCTAACTTAACTGGAATTCCTTCAAACTAAATACAAAATAAAAACCAAGGTCTTTTGGAATATTTCCAGAAAGGTCTTACGGGGCTGCCTAATTGCTGTTAATACATAATGCAGATAGCAAAGATTTCCAAAATTACATGACTCAAGGGCTAAGACTCCAGTGCTGCAGACACAACATGAGTAAGCAGGCTGCTCCAAATTGCCAGTGGAATTAAGAAATCAAAAAGGAGATGGTGAGTTACAAGAAACAGAGCTTGTTTGTGGGAGAAAGTATTCTGCATGCCTGTAAGCAAGAAAGCCAGCTGTAATGTGAGTTAAAATAAAGTGTACAGTTGGTTAATATGATGAAATAAGAAGAACCCATCCCTACATTTATTCTCCAATATAATGTTACAATGGACAACACTTGGAATATGTGTGGATGCCCTGTATTTTTATCTCAGGGAGTGAACATTTTTATAACCTGAGTTATAAAGGACAAAAATGAATAAAAACAGCATTTAAGTCCAAAGGGAATCAAGTTAAAGTTTAAATATCTTCAGAGTGTTTCTCTCCCAATGGTAAAACTGTCACTGTTAAGGCGCTGACTATTTTACAGAAGCTCAGTTAATCATGCCTTGAAACACATAACCTATTAACAACAGTAACAATAAACTCTGGGCTTTTTGAATTTCTTAATTCTGAGTCTTCAAATAGACTATACCCTAAAAGGGACATTCATGTTTATTTGAAATTCATTTATGAAATACCCACCCAGGCAAGTTGATGCAGCAAATAAATTGTCATTAATGTTGAATCTTCATATTTAAAAACCCAAAGACTTTGTTGTCTTAGTCCTCACAATAACCATGAGAGGTTTATTATTATATTCATTTTTCAAATGTAAAATGTAGGGAAGAACATTTAGCTAACTTGTCCAAGGTCATATTGTTATCCTATGATACACCTAAATTTAAGCAAGTGATTCCTGAACCTATTTTCATAACCATAGAACTACACTGCTTCTTACAGTGTACTATGGCCCTCATTCTAAACTGAGTATTTAGCATGGATACAGTTGTTTCAACTTAAATATTTCTCGAGTTTATGTTAAGTGTGAAGTTTATTAGCCTTTTCCTTGAAAATTCATGGAAAACATATATAAAGTAGTGGTTTCCTGGTTTAACAATTTCTCTTAAAATAGTTTTACAATTGCCACATAAACCAACAGTTTTTGTTGTGGCTCAGTTGCTAATTATGTCCAACTTTTTGCAACCCCATGGACTGCAGCATGCCAGGCTCTTCTGTCCTCCACAATCTCCTGGAGTTTGCTCAGATTCACAGCCATTGAGCCAGTGATGCTATCTAACCATCTCATTCTCTGTTGCCCTCTTCTCCTTTTGCCTTCAATCTTTTCCAGCATCAAGGTCTTTTCCAATGAGTCAGCTGTTTGCAGCAGGTGGCCAAATTATTGGAGCTTCGGCTTCAGCAGCAGTCCTTCCAATGAATATTCAGGATTCACTGATTTAATCTCCTTGTAGTCCAAAGGACTCTCAAGAGTCTTCTCCAACACCACAATTGGAAAGCATCTATTCTTCAGCACTTGGCTCTCTTTATGGACCAACTCTCACATCTATACATGACTACCGGAAAAACAATAGCTTTGATTATAAGGACCTTTGCTGGTAAAGTTATGTCTCTGGTTTTTAATATGCTGTCTAGGTTTGTCATAACTTTTCTCCCAAGGAGCAAGCGTCTTTTAATTTCATGGCTGCAATTACCATCCACAGTGATTTTGGAGCCCAAGAAAATGTGTCACTGTTTCTACTTTTCCCCTACTATTTGCCATGAAGTGGTGGGACCAGATGCCATGATCTTAATGTTTTGAATGTTGAGTTTCAAGCCAGCTTTTTCACTCTCCTCTTTCAGCCTCATCAAGAGGTTCTTTAGTTCCTCTGCTTTCTGCCATTAGAGTGGTATCATCTGCATATCTGAGGTTGTTGATATTAACTATGAGAGGCAAGTATAAATCTGAATCCACAAACTCAGATGTGTAAGAAATAACATTTATTCACTATCATTGTTTTTATTTAAATCCTTGTTTAAGCCTCTCTTTTGTTTAGCTGACAAGAGATCCATTATGGAATTATGGTACATCCATTCTCCAGAATTGTTAGAGGGCCAAAGTCTTACACAGCACAGGATTATTTGGGGTAGGGGTGAGGGGAGTCCCTTAGTCATTATTCAGTATTTCCTTATCCCATTTCCAAAGCTTCCTGTAAGTCTTGATTGCTCTGCTACTTCCATGGCACATGTGAGGGTGTGAGAATCATAGGCAAGGTTGGGAGTCCCCATACATGGACCATTCTTACTTGATGCTCCAATTTCAGAGACGTTGCCATATCTCCAGGATATGGTTAGAAAATGTGCAAGCTTACTCTCTGAATACATACTTCTGATCATAGGCTTCCAATTTCTCTCCAGACTAACCAAACTATTTTCTTCTAGATCTCAAAGGGGCCTCATTTTCCCTCATCTCTTTCCAGAACACCTGGCATAAACTCTTTCAAATTGAGGGTAGGTATTTATAAAAGCATCTTGAACTCAAAGAATTTTTTCCTTACACTGTAAAAAATATCCATGTGGCAAGAAATTGCTAAAGTTAAAGTTCTCTCCTTAAAAAGGAAGGATGAAATAAATGCATCTGTACAAATTAATATTTCAATGAATCATCCTTCCCTCAAGTTACAATTGAAATGATGAAGTCACAGAATTCCACCCCATGCTCTCACCAAAGGCTCTCTGGGAGCATTCAAACTATTAAAGAAGAATAGGTAATATCACTCAGCTATTTAAATGCTTCTGTATTTTTTAAACTCTGTTTATTTCTAACTGTATAGTGAAAATATTCATTGAATGATACATGGATCTTCCAACTTAAAATATCTGCTACTAATTATTGTATTTGCTAACATTCATTGAATTTGAGTTTTCACTGTGTCAGGTACTGGGTGAAATACAAACTATTCATTATTCTTACATCATAAGATAACATATACCATACCATAATATAACGGTATCCCCTGAGAGCAACTGAATTCTCTCTCAAAGACCTACAAAGCTATGAGGTCCCATGGAAAATAAAGATGAAGTGAAGTTTATTAAATCCCTTAATGATCAGATCTTCCCCATTTAGTGGCCTTTTACTAAAGCTTACAGGGAAGACTATTGGCCTCGGCTGGAAATTAATGAGTGTAGTGTTATTTTACATCCTAATTGACCATCTAGACTGGTGGACCCAAGGAACCATTGATTGCACAAGACTGCTCATTTTGCAGAAATGCTCACTGTAGTCTGAAATCTTAGGGCGAGATCTACAGAGCAGGACAGAAGACAAGTAACATGCAGGATTATGGACAAAACCAAATTGTGGATGAATTCCCATGATGGATTGTTTCTCACAGTCATCAACCTTGAGTACAGTAGCAGCTGAAATATATGGCAGGAGAGAGGAAAGCACACCAGTTCACACTGGCAGCCCCCACTGATACAGGACTAACAGAACAGTATTTGGGCAATGGCAGTAGCATGTAACGCCTGAAAATGACAACTAAACAAATGACCTTAAAAATTAGGAGAATGAACTTTATCAACAAGACACCATTCTCTAATTTTTATGATTTTTCTTTGTACTTTTTGTTTTCTCCCAAAGTCTCCTATAATGAATATGCACTTATATTATAATCAGAAAGCAAGTTTGTTGGTTTTTAATAGCAGTTAGATTTCCAGGCAATCAGCTTAACCTTCTAACCTCAAAAGGATAAGTAGCTTCTTACCTTTCCTATTATTCTGTAAACTGATATTCGAAAATCATCCTGACTTGAAGTATAGAATTAAGGAAAAAAAATAAACACAGCCTAATCTGTAGCACTATGATCCCACATAATGACTAGGCTTTGATTATTTTTTTCCTAATTTGAAAGGAGAATGTCATGAAATAGCAATTGGACAGAGAGAAAGCTTTGAAGCAAAAGCATTTTGATATTCTTGATCGAAAAAGTACTATATAAATGGTTAAAGTGATGATATCATTCTTGAATAGGTATGGGGGGAATGCTGCTGCTGCTGCTGTTAAGTCGCTTCAGTCGTCTCCGACTCTGTGCGACCCCATCGATGGCAGCCCACCAGGCTCCCCCATCCCTGGGATTCTCCAGGCAAGAACACTGGAGTGGGTTGCCATTTCCTTCTCCAATGCATGAAAGTGAAAAGTGAAAGTGAAGTCGCTCAGTCGTGTCTGACTCTTAGCGACACCATGGACTGCACCCTACCAGGCTCCTCCGTCCATGGGATTTTCCAGGCAATAGTACTGGAGTGGGGTGCCATTGCCTTCTCCTATGGGGGGAATAGATCTGTTAATAACTTCCCTGGAAGCAGTCAAGGCCTTTTGTTTGAGAAATAATTATTAACTTCACTGTTTAACATAATGCATTCCTTGGCCTTGATGCTAATTGAAGAAAGTCATAATCTCAGGATATAACTGTGCCAAAATTACAATATGTTCCTGAACCAATGCAGAGAAGTGACAGACTGAATAAACTACACAAGAGCTGACTATATAGATGCTGCTGCCATAGTTTTTCCAAACAAAAATGTATGTTCATCTCACAGATTCACTGCCTCAGGCCTGAAATAATAAAAGATACAAGGTCCTTCAACAAATAAGTTATAAGAATAAGTGATGGATAAGATACTTTAGATGAAGAGAAACTGATAAGGCATATTTAGGAGAAAAATAAGCTCAGTCAAAACAAAATACTTTGACTCGGGACACACATTTGGGTGATGAAACTACAAAAAAAAGATAAAATTAAGAAGCGATTACTATAAAATCCAAAAAGTAGTTACTATTGAGGGGACAGAGGAATATAGAAGGGATGTCTGCAATAACTGATAAAATACTTCTTATTTACCTGAGTGGTTATATCAAGGACATTTACCTTATAATAAGAATTAAAAATTAAATTATTAGCCTTAATAATTAAATTATTTCTTAAAATTAATATGTCTACACCAAAAAAAAAACCCACATATATTTAGTAGTAATTCTTACATTTTGTAAATTCCAACAGTGGTTGCCAACTAGAATCACTTTCCCCAGCCCTTTCCCTCATCTAGGGAGGTTTGAAAATTTGGGGTGATGGATAATGCCAAAATTAGTAGTCAAAATTATTATGAGCTCATTTTTAGTGGTCATTATTACTGGAGGGAGGAGAGGAATTATAGGGGAAAGGTCCATAAACATGCTTCAGACCCAAAACAATCCCTCCCAGAAATGTTAAGAGTGTCATCTGTGTGAAATTAACAAATCAACAATGATCACCTACTGCCCCATTATATCACATATATTTCATAATGTTTGTTTCTGTCCCTTAAGAATGGAAATACCATGTGTGTGAGTATAAAAGAACTATTCTGGCCATTTTTAGGCTGAAGAATTCACTTCAAAGTTCTGCAAAGTGTGGTTTGATTATATATGGTTATGTTCATGAAGTTTAGAATCAGTTTTGAGCACGTTATTCAATCCTTCTGGAATTCAGTTTACCTATAAATAAAATGGAGGATGAGATGGTTAGATGGCATTACCGACTCAATGGACATGAGTTTGGGTAAACCCTGGGAGTTGGTGATGGACAGGGAGGCCTGGTGTGCTGCGGTTCATGGGTTGCAAAGAGTCGGACACGACTGAGCAACTGAACTGAACTGAACTGATATATAAAATGAGAATAATATTAGTATCTACGTGTATAAATAGCCAACCACCTCAAAACTTACAGCTTAAACAAATCAGCATTTCTTATTTCTCAAAATTTGGGCTGGACTGACCTCAGCTGGGCTTCTATAATCACCTGGCTGGGGCTCTGATAGGTTAGGACGGCTTTGCTTAGGAAATCTTGGCTCTTCTCCAGTGTATCTCATGTCTCCCAGAAAGCTGGTCCAGCCTGTTCACTGGTGGTGGCAGAAGTCCAAGAGACAGAAGAGAAACATAAAAGCTTTTTTTTTTTTTTTTTCAAATCTTCATTTGCATCAAATTTGCCTTAGCCTATCGGGTCAGGGTAAGTGACATGGTCAAACCCAGAGTCAGTGTTGAAAGAAATTGTCAAAGGGTGTGGATTCAGGGATGCTCCAGTTAGGAGTGTATCTCCCTAGAATTTATGCCCAAAGGTGATGGTATTAAGAGATAGGGCCTTTGGGAACCCTCATGAATGGGATTAGTGCCTTATAAATGAGAGTCCAGAGATATTCCTAGCCCCTTCCTCCAGTTGAGAATGCAGAGAATGTACCAGCTATGATATCACTGAAGAACTGATGCCCTTGAACTGTGGTGCTGGGGAAGACTTTTGAGAGTCCCTGCTTCAGCAATACGTCAACCGTGAACTTCCAGATGTTCAAGCTGGTTTTAAAAAAGGCAGAGGAACCAGAGATCAAGTTGCCAACATCTGCTGGGTCATCAAAAAAGCAAGAGAATTCCAGAAAAACATCTATTTCTGCTTTATTGAATATGTCAAAGCCTTTGACTGTGTGGATCACAAACTGTGGAAAACTCTTCAAGAGATGGGAATACCAGACCACCTGACCTGCCTCTTGAGAAACCTATATGCATGTCAGGAAGCAATAGTTAGAACTGGACATGGAACAACAGACTGGTTCCAAATAGGAAAAGGAGTTCGTGAAGGCTGTGTATTGTCACCCTGCTTATTTAACTTTTATGCAGAGCACATCATGAGAAAGGCTGGGCTGGAAGAAGCACAAGCTGGAATCAAGATTGCCCGGAGAAATATCAACAACCTCAGATATGCAGATGACACCACCGTTATGGCCAAAAGTGAAGAGGAAAAGCCTCTTGATGAAAGTGAAAGAGGAGAGTGAAAAAGGTGGCTTAAAGCTCAACATTCAGAAAATGAAGATCATGGCATCTGGTCCCATCACTTCATGGGAAATAGATGGGGAATCAGTGGAAACAGTGTCAGACTTTATTTTTGGGGGCTCCAAAATCATTGCAGATGGTGACTGCAGCCATGAAATTAAAAGACGCTTACTCCTTGGAAGGAAAGTTATGACCAACCTAGATAGCATATTGAAAACCAAAGACATTACTTTGCCAACAAAGGTCCGTCTAGTCAAGGCTATGGTTTTCCCAGTGGTCATGTATGGATGTCAGAGTTGGACTGTGAAGAAGGCTGAGTGCCTAATAATTGGTGCTTTTGAACTGTGGTGTTGGAGAAGACTCTTGAGAGTCCCTTGGACTGCAGGAGATCCAACCAGTCCATTCTGAAGGAGATCAGCCCTGGGATTTCTTTGGAAGGAATGATGCTAAAACTGAAACTCCAATACTTTGGCCACCTCATGCGAAGAGTTGACTCATTGGAAAAGACTCTGATGCTGGGAGGGATTGGGGGCAGGAGGAGGAGACAACAGAGAATGAGATGGCTGGATGGCATCACTCGATGGATGTGAGTCTGAGTGAACTCTGGGAGTTGGTGATGGACAGGGAGGCCTGGCGTGCTGCGATTCATGGGGTTGCAAAGAGTCAGACATGACTGAGCGACTGAACTGAACTGGACAGCAAGGAGATCAAACCAGTAAATCCTAAGGAAATCAACCCTGAATATTCATTGGAAGGATTGATGCTGAAGCTGAAACTCCAATACTTTGGCCACCTGATGTGAAGAGTCGACTTACTGGAAAAGTCCCTGATGCTGGGAAAGATTGAAGGCAAAAGAAGAAGAGGGAGGCAGAGAATGAGATGGTTGGATGGCATCACCAACTCAATGCATGTGAATTTGAGAAAACTCCGGAAGATAGTGAAGGACAAGGAAGGCTGGCATGCTGTAGTCCATGAGGTTGCAAAGAATCGGACACTACTGAGTGACTGAACAACAGCAACAACAACATGGAATTACAGCAATGTCTGAATTCAAGACTGTTTATTTCTTGAGAAATTTTTTCAATAGTAGAGACTTTGGAAACTTCACAAAGTTATTGAAAGTTTATTACTTATATCTGAGTTGACTTAGTTTGAACCTCCTGAAAAACCGCAAAACAAACAATGAGGAAATCAGCATGAAGAACGTGAGTTTTCCTAGAATCTTGTTAACAACAAAATAGACTCTTAGTTTAAAAAATTTAATGTGAAGGTTATTTCTCTCCAATGAATTTCAACAGACAACTCTGAAAACTTTGAACTTGAACCCCAATAAGTTGAAAAGTACATAGAGGTTTCTGAGCAGTGTTCTCCATATGGTCATAAAAGCATATCCCCATTTTTAATTAAAAATTGTGAAATGACATGGTATTACTGGACCTTGAAAATAGCTTGAAAAAGTTTTAAGCAAGCAAAAGTTTTCACTGACCCTTCAGAACATGAACTGGCTCTACCCACAGTTTTATTTTCATGACTAAGCAGGAAATGTGTAGACATGTGTACACAGAAGTATATTCAGTCAGGCTGCATTAGCAGAATGTGTCTGTAAAGGGAGAAGTTTGTGATACCTGGACAATAGGAATACAAAGGCCCTCTCAAGTTAAGTGAACACTAAATAATTCCCTTCCCATCAATTGTTTTACAAACTTTGCTTTCCATCAGAAAATATACAGGCCTTAATATAGATTACATTATCAGCTTTGTTGCTAAAGACTTGCCACTAACTGTGTCTGAACAAATTACCACAAATGTTTAAAACAACACTAATCTTACAGTTCTGGACATCCAAATTCCTCAAAGGAAGGTGTCAGCAGGACTACCTTCCTTCAGGAGGCTCTAGAAGATAATGTTTCTTTCCTTTTCTTAGCTTCTAGATACCACTTGCCTTCCTTGGCTCATGGCCCCTTCCTCCGTTTTCAAAGCCACTGGCATAGCATTTTCAAATCTCTCTCTCTCTCCATCAGCTTCTGTGATCACACCTCCTTTTAGACTCTGATTTTCTTCTTATGAGGATCTCTGTGATTATATTGTGCTCAACTAGATAATCCAGGATAATCTTCGCATCTCAAGATACTTAATCACATCTGGAAAGTCTCTTTGAAATGTAAAATAGCACATTCACAGTTTCCAGAAATTAGGAAAGAGGGGGGCATTATTCTGCCTACTATTCCTGACCAAGTTGATTAGATATTTTAAATTATACAATCAATAAGCATTTCTTGACTATTAGCTACAAAGAACTTATATTTCAAATAGAGAAAGTAATATATGGTCCTTAAATTTACAGGTCAACTGTAAAGATTAAAATAATATGGAACTGTTTTTATATTCTGAGTGCATATAGAATGAAAAATATGCCTCAACCAAATTATAAAATATAATTATGCTTTAACTTTCATTTGTCAGGAGTAGCAGGAGGTTTGGTTTTTATTTCTTCAAAGTCTTCAGTTCAGTTCAGTTCAGTCGCTCAGTCGTGTCTGACTCTTTGAGACCCCATGAATTGCAGCACGCCAGGCCTCCCTGTCCATCACCAACTTCCAGAGTTTACCCAAACTCATGTCCATCAAATCTGTGACATGGCATCCAACGGTGATGCCATCCAGCCATCTCATCCTTTGTCATCCCCTTCTCCTTCTGCCCCCAATCCCTCCCAGCATCAGGGTCTTTTCCAATGAGTCAACTCTTTGCATGAGGTGCCCAAAGTATTGGAGTTTCAGCCTCAGCATCAGTCCTTCCAATGAATATTCAGGACTGATTTCCTTTAGGATGGACTAGTTGGATATCCTTGCAGTCCAAGGGACTCTCAAGAGTCTGTGGCAGATTCATTTTGATATATGGCAAAACCAATACATTATTGTTAAGTTAAAAAAAATAAAAATAAAAAATAAACTGTAAGAGTCTTCTCCAACACCACAGTTCAAAAGCATCAATTCTTCGGCGCTCAGCTTTCTTCACAGTCCAAGTCTCACATCCATACATGACCACTGGGAAAACCATAGCCTTGACTAGACGGACCTTTGTTGGCAAAGTAATGTCTCTGCTTTTCAATATGCTATCTAGGTTGGTCATAACTTTCCTTCCAAGGAGTAAGCGTCTTTTAATTTCATGGCTGCAGTCACCATCTGCAGTGATTTTGTAGCCCAAAAAAATAAAGTCTGACACTGTTTCCACTGATTCCCCATCTATTTCCCATGAAGTGATGGGACCAGATGCTATGATCTTTGTTTTCTGAATGTTGAGCATTAAGCCAACTTTTTCACTCTCCTCTTTCACTCTCATTCAGAGGCTTTTTAGTTCCTCTTCACTTTCTGTCATAAGGGTGGTGTCATCTGCATATCTGAGGTTATTGATATTTCTCCAGCTTGTGCTTCTTCCAGTCCAGCGTTTTTCATGATGTACTCTGCATATAAGTTAAATAAGCAGAGTGACAATATACAGCCTTGATGTACTCCTTTTCATATTTGGAACCAGACTGTTCTTCCACGTGCAGTTCTAACAGTTGCTCCCTGACCTGTATATAGGTTTCTCAGGAGGCAGGTCAGGTGGTCTGGTATTCTCATCTCTTTCAGAATTTTCCACAGTTTATTGTGATCCAGACAGTCAAAGGCTTTGACATAGTCAATAAAGCAGAAGTAGATGTTTTTCTGGAACTCATTTGCTTTTTCAATGATCCAGCAGATGTTGGCAATTTGATCTCTGGTTCCTCTGCCTTTTCTAAAACCAGCTTGAACAGCTGGAAGTTCACGGTTCAGGGCTTGGAGAATTTTGAGCATTACGTTACTAGTGTGTGAGGTGAGTGCAATTGTGCAGTAGTTTGAGCATTCTTTGGGATTGCCTTTCTTTGGGATTGGAATTAAAACTGACCTTTTCCAGTCCTGTGGCCACTGCTGAGTTTTCCAAATTTGCTGACATATTGAGTGCAGCACTTTCACAGCATCATCTTTCAGGATTTGAAATAGCTCAACTGGAATTCCATCACCTCCACTAGCTTTGTTCGTAGTGATGCCTTCTAAGGCCCACTTGACTTCACATTCCAGGGTGTCTGGCTCTAGGTGAGTGATCACACCATCATGATTAGCTTTAACCCTCTTCAAATTGTAATTCCAAGGAAGCTCTTGTGCTTAATATTATCCAGAAAAGAAAAGTATTTAATATGGTAGAGAGCTACTGAGCAGAAGCTGGATTTGACTTGACTGGTCATGGCCAAAACACAGAAACTGAGACAAATTGTCTTCTGCTTTCATGCCATTCTTTGAAGAAGGGCAGATCCATTCCTCAGTGTAACAGTCATTCATGAGAGTTGGGGCTCCCAAGATCAAAGCAGTTTCACTTCTCTCACTCAGCCACTTCCATAGGACATACTGTATCAGGCAATAGGCCTGAATGAAGCTTGGGTAGTGTTGGTCCTATGCAAAGAAGTTTCCAATAATTTTACCCAGAGATGTGATGGGGAATAAAATCCCTGTTTGCTGCCCACTGCTGTCTTCAGGGTTTCTTTACGGAGGTTTTGTGCTGAGCCTCAGTGTGGGTTGACCTGTAAGTATGGCCTTGGTTTTCAGATCTTTGGGGCCTTTTGTTCCTCAGGACAGGTCATCCCCAAGAAGAGCTCAATTAAAGCTGATTTCAGTGCTTGCTGCCTCAGACATAGAAAACCATGCTCACTCTTTTCCTCCTTCTAAGGGCCATCTTTCTTTGAACTTGTGTTAACATTAAAGGCTTTTGTTGCCCTCTCTCACCAGTGGTGTTTGCTCAGGATCACTCTCAGTTAAGCAGGGCTCCCCAATTCTGAATCTCAGGGATCAGAGGCTTAGGGAAATACATGGTTTTTCTCCCAGACAACTCTCTGGGCTCTTCATGCAGGCTAACCCACTCCCATTAAAAGTTCTTCAGGCTGATAGAAGGTTAGGTGAATAAAACAGAAGCTCTCCTAGCAACTTTTTGTCCCTGCAGCGCTCTATCTGGCGTGTATTTGCTCACTCAAATAGGCATTGAGGCTGTTTCCAGGATGACCTTGTGACGCTACAGAGAGTGATCAGCACCTACTTTCTCTAATTGAAAGTACAAATTAATTAAATTCTGGTAGGCTTTCTGATTTAATGATAATGTACATGAAAGGACTCTACAGATTTCAAAGGGCTATTTAAGTAGAAATGGTAGAAAATTTTATCTTTTATCAAGGAATAAGTGATAGACATCACAAAAATTAGCTTGATAAGTTTATAATTTAATTAAAAATATAAGCCTAATTATTAGTAAAGTAGTCAAGAAAACTAAGTAAATATTCAATAAGAAAAGTGAAACTAACAGAAATTCAGAAAAGTAAAAAGTCAGTCAAGGTTGCAGGCCAGAACAGAAAAAGCATGAAGAAGAAATTTAGAGTAACATGGAAACATACGTTACCATATGTAAAATAGATAGCCAAAGGGAATTTGCTGTATGACTCCGGGAATTCAAACCACTCAAACCGGGGCTCTGTAACAACCTAGAGGAGTGGGATGGGAAGCGATGTGGGAAGGTGGTTCAAGAGGGAGGGGAGATATGTATGCCTATGGCTGATTCATGTGGATTTTTGGCAGAAACCAACCCAATTCTGTAAAGCAATTATCCTTCAATTAAAAAAATAAATAAATTTTAAAAAAGAAGAGATTTTAAGTTTAATGAATAGGACTCATACAAAGTATTTTTAAAAACCTTCTAAGTGAGGAGAGTTATGGAAGTTGAAAATAAACCCAGTGTTGGTGAGGTGAAAGAGAATTGTCTTGTCTAACATAGAGATGTGCTTAAGGGAGTAGGGGATGTGAGGTTTTAGTAAATTTGAAGAAGTTTCTACAATATCTTAAAAATTAGCAATGCATTTAGAGCTGATTCATGATCATGCTTCAGGCTTCTGAACAGAGGAGACACTCAAGGACAACATGGTCTTAAGCAAGATGCAACTGTATGACAAGCAGAAAAGATTGGAAGGAAAAAGACTAGAGACAGCAATATCAGCTAGGGCATTATTAATTTCTTGGGTGTAAAGGCTCAGAGAGCATCAGTGGCAAAACAAACAAAATCTGGGACAAGATACACTGCGGAGGGTGATGTAATAATTTTTCTTTTTTTTTTTTTCCCAATTTAGTTGATATTGAGCAGAGAGAGAGGGAAATTTGAAGGAGAAGTCAAAGATTGCTTAAAAATAACAACAATAACAGCAACAAAACAGACATGCAAGAGATTCAGAAAGATGCCAGCCAATTGAGTGGGGAAGGTGAAGGACTTGATTTGGCCTTGATATATTTGCAATTGTGAAAACATATAACAGGGCCTGGCAAAATGATATTGCAAGGCTGGAGAATCAGGCTAGAGGTAAAGATGAATATGTACAAAAGACCAGCTACAATGGTGACTGAGAAAAAGAAGGGAATCTACTGATATCCCCTCAGACCAGAGTGAAAAGGCACTCTTAGGGACAGGACTCCCAGATCACCTCTACTGCTCAGACTTTAAAGGCTGGTTCATCCTGGGGACCCTTGGTGTTGTGGATATAACACTGTACAGACCCACTGGCATCACCAAGCTTCTAGGACTTAAGCTAGATGTCCAGGTCAGCTATAATGCCAAGTTGAGGGAAACTCTCCGTGTATGCTTTAAGAAGACTGCAGTCCTGGTTTTGTTAGAATGGACAATACCCCCAAATTCAGCCATATCGCCAAAATAAAGGGGGAAACCCAAATGGCTGACCATAAACAAAGGGACCAGTTTGGCAAAGCTGAATAGTCTTTCAACAGGCATGGACAGCCTTATTCTGCAGAACATCTTCAAAAGCTGCAATAGGCCCACAAGACAAACACTTCTTTCCAAAAAATTTAATGCATTTTAGAGACGGAAGGAGGAACAATTTATAAGTGGAAAATGAGAGGAATATTTGGTTGAACTTAGATAATTAATGCTAGAACACGCTAAGCAACTCATTCTACAAGAGCCAAAATAAGATTTTTGCTTATTTCATCAGCTATCACTTGTTAAATACCATTTTGTTCAGAGGTGGGGCAGGGAGGAGAGCTTATTATTGTGATTTCTCCAGTTATTCTGCTTCTGTTCTGATTCCTCCACCAGAATGTTAAGTCATATGGCCATAACAATTCTCCCAACTGTGCCCACAACACTTTCTTTCCTCTCAATGGCCATATGAAATGTCAATGAGGAGCCTCAATTTGTCATTTTTTTCTTTTTGTTTTTTTTTTTCACTTGGTAAATTCTTTTTCTGGCTTTGGCTTATAGTCACTTCCCATAAAGAAAGATTTATAGCAAGTGATCCTCCTATTAAAACCAAATAAAATAAAATATCAAATACTCACTTGATCTAAATAATGTGTAATTACTTTAAAAATACACATGTTGGAAGGTTTATGCCTAAAGTTATGGCAGGAAAAACAAGAGGCTTAGTTCCCCCAAAGTTACACATGGTGGTGATAAAACACTGAAGCAGGGTAGAGGGAGGGTGGCCATGCTCCATGAGAGAGCGTGGATTATTGTTTAGAAAGCAATATTAATACAACTACCACCAAATTGATACCTACAAGAAGCATGTTCACTGAGTACTAGCTAACTCTCCCAGAGGGAGGGAGGTGAGTGTAGGAGGTAGAGGGGTGTGGTGATGTGAGTTGGGGGTGGGGGGTGGGGGTGGAGAAAGACAAAGAAAATGAATAACAACAAGAACTGGTGGGAAACCAGATCTAGGTTCTAATCCCAATCTGGAATTGGATTAGTAAATCCCAATACAATTTACTAGTTGTATAATCTTGGGAAAGTTATATCTCAGAGTCTCAGTTTGCTTACCTGTGAAAGGGGATAATGCTATCTTCTTCATGGATGATTATAAGGGATACAAGAGATCATTTTCTTAAGTACATAACTAGTGGTTGGTAAGTATCAGTCATTCATTGGTTACCAATCTAAATGAGAAGACTTGAGATGGGGAAGAGAAACAATGGAGGGGTACTTAGCAAGGTCAGGGAGAGAAGAAGATACCAGCACAAATTCTATTTGTTTGAGATATTTCTCTAGGACCAGCCATGTTTCTCTCCTTTTAATGCTTAATATTTTCACAATGGAATCATGATTGCTCATAAACCAAGATGTAAAAATCCCATTATTTCTTGGAGACAGAACAAGTATAAAAACAGTCTACAATTGTTAAAGTAACACTCTGAATGATAAAAACCAGTTTCCACAGAGACATGACAGGTTTTTCACAGAAAACCAAAGCTCACAGTTTTAATTTCATACAAGTCATAAACATGTGACTTTTATTACTCTGGGAGGAGGGGACTGCTGCCATATGGGACTGTTATATGAATAATCTGCTTCCCGATATGGAATTATTAACACTAACAGTATACCTGGGGCCACAGTCCTCTGAGTCAATTCATCATTATACTTATGTCAACTAGGAGAACATGTTCTTCTTACTGTTCATGGCAGAATCATCTCAGAACTAAGAACCACATTGGTCTAGCTCTCCCATTTTGCCAACAAGGGAATTAAGTACTCAGTTTCTCAATCTAGGTTGGTAACTTATTCGGAACCCACACAAAAAGGAAATGACATGGCCATGAGGCACACAGAAGCCTTTTCCATGAGGTCAAAATGACTGTTGTTATTCAATCACTCAGTCGTGTCCAACTCTTTGCGACCGCATGGACTGCAACACACCAGGCTTCCCTGTCCTTCACCATCTCCCAGAGCTTGCTCAAACTCATGTCCTTTGAGTTGGTGATGCCATCCAACTGTACGGATGTAGTCATTCTAAAAGCCTAACATATTTAGAACTTCAATAAATACTTATTGAATGAATGAATGAACTCTAACTTCCAAATTAGCTCATTTTCCACTCCATTTGGCTACTGTACCTCTTCTTAAGGATAACCTTTCCCCTACAGTATCCAACCCTCCTATCCTTATTCCTTCCCTCTGTACCTAACCCCATCTTGAAAAAAATCATTCACACTTTCTGTAGATGTGCCATGTTCTCCCAATACCCTCCCTATGACACTGCCTTTGTGATGCCACTATCTGGGTTGTCTCTCTTTTCCTTCCACCTCTATTCACCTAGTGAGGAGGGTCTATTAGACTTGGCTTGGGCATTATCTATTCCTCAAAGTTGTTCAAAGACTCCCCAGTCCTGTGCAGGCTGGGATAATGCTTTCTGTGTGCTCACATAGTATCCCTGAGTTACTTGCCAACTGTCACAGGCTGAGGTGGCCTTGTTTATTCAACTGCATTCCTCTTTAGACTGTAAGTCCCTGAGAACAGGAACCAAGTGTTATCTACCACTGAAGCCCTAATATCAATGGAGCCTGATATACAGTAAGAGCTCAATAAATATCTGACAAAAGACTAGATGAATGCTACTAATTTTCATACAACTATCTACACCTCTGGTGGCCTATATCTCAAAACAAAAGTAGAAATATTTCTATCTGATGTTTCCAATCACTTCAGTTTGATTAATCACTTCAGTGGAAGAGTGAAGAAGTAAGTCATACCTTCTCCTTCCCAATCTTAAACCAAATATGAGTCCCAACCTAAATAGGTTGAGCCCTTTGAGCATGCTTTTAGCACCAATAATGGGAGGGTTATCCCCACTGTGATACAAAAGCTTTTAGAAAACTAAAGGTGGGGAAGGCCCTGGCATCCTCTTTTTCCCAAATTACTTTACAAGATTAAACCACATCCAAACCAGCAATTCCTTTGTGATGACTTTCCAGGCTTGGTATCTGTGACCATGACTTTGTAACCTAGGAGGCCCTGTTTCTTTCACATGCCACTACCTCTACCTCTAATATTTTCACCAACTCCATTTTAGGACATTTGGTGGGGAGTATTTTTTATTAAGTATACATATTAGTTCTCTAGGGCTGCCATAAAAACAAGAAACAAAATAAACAAACAAAACCACAAACAGGGAGATTTAAACAACAGAAATTTTATTGTCTCACATTTCAAAATCTAAGACCTCACCAGACAGGTTCCTTGTGAGGGCTATAAGGGGAAGATCCCTTCCGGGCCTCTCTCCTTGGCTTGTGGATGGCTGTCTTCTCCTTATAACTCTCTACACATGGCATTTCCCTTCTATTCTATCTCTAATTTTCTCCTTTCTATAAGGACACCAGTCATACTGGATTAGGGCCCACCCTAATGACCTCATTTTAACTTGATTACCTCTGTAAAGACCCTGTATCCAAATAAAGTCATATTCTGAGGTCCTGGGGTGACGCAATTCTTCCTGTAACGGTATCCAAGGTTATAGACAAAGGGGGTTTGCTGGGTTGATGGACACTCATCACTCTTCTGAGAATCCAAGGTACTTACACATTGTTTGATTTGCTGGGTTTCTTAGGCACTGTAACCTCTTTCCACTACTCTTTCATCCCAAATTGCTAGCTAGGGTATGCTCCTCCATGTTCTTAGGTCTCTGGTTCCCTAAGGGTCCCACTGCTACTACTCAAAGAAAATTTTATCTTACTAGAATAACTTTCTGATATGGAACCGACAGCCCTCCAAACAAAAACCCTAATTTGTTGAGTATTTAATTTTTCAACAAATGTGCTGAGTACTTTACCTTCATTATCTGATTTGACAGCCGCCCCTACCTCCCGACCCCCCCTCCACCCCTGCCCCATACACAAAAAGCCTATGAGATAGGTATCATTTTGGAGATGAAGAAATTAGAGTTAAAAGGCTGAAAGATTTCCCAAGGTCACAGGCACAGTTGTGACTAAGACACACTTTAAATTCAGGAAGTCTGACTTCAGAAAGAGAATGCTTAACCGACTCACCAGGCTAAACTGTGTCCCTGATTATTTTCTTTGATGATGTAACTGAGGAAGAAACTGACTCCAAAGAAGTTCTAAGCCAAAAATGATAGGATCCAGAAATGCCAAGTTCTTTCTCAGGCATCATTCTCCTCCTGCATGGAAAGTCCTACACTGTGACAGTTGCTCCTTTTGCCCAATCTCCATATTGGTTTGCTAAGAGTAACAGTCTAATAGACATTACATGGTGGCATGCTAGTGGAAGCACACCTGTCTGTACGTGAGTGTGTGTTAGTTGCTCAGTCATGTCTGACTCTTAAGATCCCATGGACTGTAGCCCACCAGGCTCCTCTGTCCATGGAATCCTCCAGGCAAGAATACTGGAGTGGGTTGCCATGCCCTCCTGCAGGGGATTTTCTCAACCCAGGGATTGAACCTGCATCTCTTACATGTCCTGCATTGGCAGGCAGGTTCTTTACCATCTGAGTCACCAGGGAAGCCACCTTTTATATGTTCCTAATCAAATTTGGGAAAGTGGAAAGGCTTCTATTACACAAATTCTCCTAAAGACATCCCACTGTTTACACTACGCCAACCTTCCATGGTGAATGTGGAAAGCAATAACAAGCCTCTTCATCATGCCTGTTGTGCTTAAACATACTTAGGAGAATAAAGATTCCCAACTTTTATGGACTACAATAGATAGCATCTTTGAAATGTCCTTTTGCTATGTTTGTAACTCTAAATGATGACAAATTGGTTTGAATTAGCTCTCTATATTATAAACAGGGGTGGTTGCAGCAATGGAATTCATTGAAGGTAGAAATTTTCACTTTTGACCAGATTGTTTGCTAATGTACCAAATTAAATGACAATATTGAGCACAACTCAGAGAATAAAACTGCAAACCCTTCTGTGAAACTTTATTCACATAGTTACTTGTATCTCTTAGTAAGTCCAAATAAACAGCACCATTTGCTCACTCTGTGGGCCCTGGTGAAAATTTTGACCTCTCATTTGGGGAATTTGTTTTTAACTCGTTAGCTGTACTCCCATATTGTACAGGGGTCCTCCCCTTTGAGTGTGAGAAGTCTTTCTCAGTGTACTTTCTTGGACACAAAAGTGGAGATAAGAGTAATGATTAATCTTATTGAGTACTTACTGCATAGTAGGATTTGTGCTGGAAGATTTTGTTCATTATCCATCTATTCTTTTGGGCTTCCCTGATGGTTCAGACAGTAAAGAATCTGCCTGCAATGCAGGAGATCTGGATTCAATCCCTACGTTGGAAAGACCCCCTGGAGAAGGGAATGGCAACCCATTCCAATATTCTTGCCTAGAGAATTCAATGGGTAGAGGTACAGTCCCGGGGGTCACAAAGAGTCAGAGACAATTGAGTGACTTTCATTTTTCACTTATTCTTTAACAATCATAGAATTAGCATCAATGCTACTTCACAGGAAACTTGCCCCAAAACACAAGGATGTGGTGGAGCCAGGATTTGAACTCCATCTGTATTAAACCCCCTGTTTCTGTGTTATACTGCATGCCACAACATTATAGACCATTCCTCAGATGGCACAGGTGCCCACAGGAGCTAGAAACCATGTCTAAGCCCAGTAGTACTAAGCACTTTGTCTACAGCTGCTGTTACTCAAGGAACCAACAGAAGTGTACGTTGAGTGGGGGTGAGGAGACTAATCAGAAGGATTTCTCACCTCCTTTGTAGATTATAGCAGCAACTTCCTTATTTAAATCCATGTTATAATGTTATAATCCATGGTATAATAATGAAGAGTGAAAATGGAATTTGCTCATTTATTATACTGGTGTTTTACTACGCAAGGCATAGTAAAAATTTTGAATCATTCTTACTCAAAAGGGAAATGATAGTATTAACAAAAGAGAATAAGAGAATTCACATATTAAATATTTTTTTAAAGTCTCCATAAGATAAATTCTAGCCTGTCCAAGATTGCTTAATACCAATTAGTAAAGACCATTAAAAATCATTTATGGAGTTTTTGTGAGTGTTCAGAGAACTAATGGGTTTTAAAATTGCTTGGGAATCTTCCTGGGGTCAAAGGAAGAAAATAAAGTATGAAGTGATACTAAAATGCATACAGTGACTAGTGGACAGGTTGTGTATACATAAGGGCTCCAGCAAAGAAAAAACATTCAATTTTTACAGCACACATTTAAACAAATGCAAATCTCACTGCCATAGCCTCTTGTCTTCACTCAAGAGCTAAGAAGGATGATAACATTGTGTATCACCACAGTCCATATCAGATTCTCAACCATTTTTCAGCCATCAGGTCTTTGGCCCCAGCCACCTCTTCAGCCACTCTCACCTTTAGCTGACAAAAATCTTTTGAAAAGTAGTGAGAAAATAATGCCACATTTACTGGCACCAATAAAATGACTTGATCTTACACAGCATAAATAAATAACTCAAGCACGGCTTTTACATAGCAAACATTAATACTGAAAACAGCTCTCCAACAGCCCGTCAAAGGATCAGCTATCTCTCTAAGCTTTTGCTACACATGTAAGCCAACAAAATGACAATAAATAAATGAAATAAAAAGGTGCCTGATATAAAATTTTGAATCATAAGAGGGAAATTCAGAGTAAAACTTAATTTGAGGATTTAATTTTAAATCACACAATAGCACTCCTGACTTCCCCAATAGACACACAAACGCAAATGATGTTTTATCAAAAATAAATGTATTAGAGATACATAATAATATAGATAATGTAGAAAATGATGTAACATATAATAGAATATGGGATGTTATCATTCAAAAGAATTTTGTCTGGTGTCATCAGTGAGGCTAATGAAGGAGGATGGATGAGATGTTTAATTGTTGTCCAATAAAATCATTTTTATCTTGGTTTGCAGTAAAGTAGTTCTTAATATCTAGGGTCATCAAGTCAATTGGCTGCATTGTTGAGTGATTCCATTATGCACTGATTATTCTTCTGTGGTTTAGAGTGTACATAAAGTTTATATTAAGTATGCTTGACCTACTATGTAACTCTTACATACTATTACTGCATTTGAAGAATGTATTTGTTTGAAGTAGGATGTAATTGGTATTTTCCAAATATAAAATCTGTTTTTTAGACATATCAAACTTTATAACTACAACATCCCTACAGTAAAATTAAGCTTGTTTCCAGGTTAATATCAAGCAGAGAGTCTTAAAAAGGTTTCCCATGAGCAAAATATTCAACAAGAATTATTTTGTATAGTGGGCAACAGACTAAGCACATTGGGGATATTAAGTGATATATAATTGATAAAGTATACCCTGCAAATATTTAAACTACTATGCCTTATCTTTAAACCTTAACTTGTGATCCCATTTTTAATCTAAAGAATTCACATCTGCAATATATAATTTTATGCTTTGTTTGGAAAAGAAAATCTGAATGGTGCAAAAGAATTTTTAGTACTGAGATGGGAAGAGTAACGCTACTTGTGAATTGGAAAGCAATAGATGAAAATACTTTCAAGGGCATGCTGGAAAGAAATATGTTAGTATTTAAATGTGATCGCATCACATGCATATACAGAATATATACCTCATCATATTCTGATTTGTTCTTTATGGTATGAACACAGGAAAAAATTTTTAAACACAAACGAAAAATTACAAAACTTGGTTCCTACTTTCATGTTTCATTGCTATCCTCTCACATGTGTGGATTTTGTTGCATTTAACAGTTTGAAATCTGCGTGCTCCCTCTTCCACATGATTCACAAGTATGTTAGATAAGCTCTAGGCATCCAAATCAAAGCCACACCACTTGCTGCCCTGTGAGAAACACACATCTAAATTCTTATCTGTCCTCACCTTTTACCCTCCACCTCTCTCCCTCCAGAGTTTTCACTAACAAGAAACAACATTCTGTGGGAAAAAGGTTTTTAGAAACTCTAAATGCTTTAAAAATTTACCAAACTAAACAGGAAAATTTATGTTGGTGTAGCTCTCTGTCTTTCCAGTATTAGCTAATAAGTTACCTTTTTTTCTGGTACTTTACAACATTGTGAAATAAATTTGAATGAGAGTATTTGAGAGATAACCAAAATAAGGAGGAATAATAAGGAATTTCCATTAGCATGTTATGGACACAGTTCCTCCAAAATAAGAAATACTATTTTGGTGATATCTTTACTATAGTCTACAAATCCAGAGTATCAATCTGAATCTTTTGAATGCCAGTTAAGTGTATGTTCACTAGATAGATGTTATGATAAAAATGAAAGATATAAAACAGAATGTCTTACCTTTAAATATAAAATATTTAAAATTCAGTTGAAGATGCCATATACCTTAAATAAGACACACATATTTATAAATGCATACATATAAAATTTTGACAGAGGACTGAAGTAGCAGTGGACCTCTGGGCTGGACACCTGGTATTTGTCAAGCAGAATAAAATTCAAGATTTTTTCTCACCCAGACACTCCAAGGACAAAGCTAGTGGTAAAAGCTGAGCTCTGCTAAAACAGAGATAAGGTGCCCACTCCTGAGGTCAGGGAAGACTTCCCTGTCTGCACATGTGTAGGGAGGTTTCTTGAAGGTCAAAGAGGGAGGAGGCCCCACCCCATAATAAGTGTGGAAATGTACCCATAGGCTTCTATGGTGGGATTTATCTTAGCAAAAATTTCCACATGTATCTTGGGGAGGATCCATGGACCAGTCAGGTGTGAAGAAACAAGATAATTGGCCAATAGTAAACAAAGACCAGAAGGACTGTTTTGTACAAGTGATTTACATCACCTCTGTATTGCACTCCTCTTCACTCAGGACGCCCACACTCCTCTCCAGGCGTGTATCTCTGCCTAATTCCTGACTTACTGTGCCTCTCCTCATTAGAGAGGATGCCCATACCCTTTCTTTCTGGGTGTGCATCTCTGCCCTGCTCCTGAGTTGGATAAACAGATTATTTTCCTGTGTGCTGTACCATATACTGTGCTGTGTCTCTAATAATAAATTTTGTAACTGTTTTTATAGTTTTTGCCTCCTTGAAACATTCTTGCTTTCAAATAGGGGCAAGAGCCAGGGCACTTTGCTTCTGGCCCTAGTCCCTGGTGGTCTAGTGGCTAGAGCTCTTGGTTTTCATCTAGGTGTCCTAGGTTTAATTCCTGGGAAGGGAGCTAAGATCTCTCTTCAGGACCACTTACTGCTCTCCCTCTAAGATCAGGACTACAGAAAGGCTGCTGGAACCCATGAAATTCATGTAAAAAAGAAGCAATCAATTTTTTATGGACTCGTCTGTTTACAGAGAACTAGTTCCAAAGAATGGATAGAATTTTAATAGCTAGAAAAGAGTGGAAAAGTGTGAGCAAAGGTCTAAAACTTAGAAAACTCGATGGAGAGTTTGGAAAAAGTGAATAATTCACAATGGTCACCCAAATTCTGGTGATTTAGTAAGTAATAGTTGCATTCATTATTCTTTACCTTTTTATTTAATTATAAATCTTAGACACTAAAAAGATTAAGGTGGTGTTCTCACTGATACACACGTATCATATATACATTTAAAATAAAAGGAAGAGGGTCTTTAAAATTAGTCACAGAAGTTAAAATTCTGATTTGCTTCATTTTGGAATAATAAATCTTCTGGATGTGGTGTTGTTGGTTCCTCTAATTTGCTGATGGATTAAGTTTACAAGATCTTCCTTATCCTGCCACTGGGAAATCCAGGACTATGGCTAGCAGAATTAACCTTAGAGAATGCAGTTAATCTCCCAAAGTTTTTAATTTTTACATAAGAATGAGATTAGATTCACAGAGTTTCTCATCTCAGCACTGCAGATATTTCTGTTGTTGTTCACTTACTAAGTTGCGTCTGACCCTGCGACACCATGGACTAGAGAACACCAGGCTCATCTGTCCTCCACTATCTCCCAGAGTTTGCTCAAACTCATGCCCACTGAGTCGGCAATGCCATCTAGCCCTCTCATCCTCTGACATCCCTTCTCCTTTTGCCTTCAGTCTTTCCCAACATCAGGGTGTTTTCCAATGAGTCAGCTCTTCCCATTAATTCTGTGTTGTAGAGACTGCCTTGTGCTTTGTAGGGTAATGAGCAGCATCCTTGGAGTCTTTACCTATTAGATGGCAGTAGCAGTTGTAACAACCAAAAATGTGTCCAGATATTGGCAGAAGTCTTCTGGGAGGTGGGGGTGGGGTGTGGTTGGAATCACACCTTAAGAACCAGGGCTTAGAGGAGGAATTGAGACTACTGAATTAACAGGAAAACCCATCAAATTTCCCTGGGAAATTCAGAAAGACCTTTTCAAGCTCTATTTGCACTTATACATTAATTGACTATTTGAGTAAAAAGACACTTGTGTGTATTAGCTATTAAGGCCAGTATTGGGTCAAGAGATGAGTAAGTAGACAACTAATTATATACAAGCAGAAAGACTAACACAAATCAGGAAACCATTAAAGGCTATTCACAGCCAACATAGAAACATTGCTATCTGCACCTGTGAGAAACACTAGACACAAAATAATGAAGCCCATCAGAAAATTATCAGTCTGAGGGATAAGCTATTTTTTGAAACTGTGGCTTCCTTGAGCTTCAAAAGCCAATAAAGGCAGCAAAACTAATTCTCACTTGGAAAGGGGTTTGTTTATTCTGCTTATCTGCAGCCAAAGCTAACAGTCTTAATGGTTTTTAAAACCTTAATATTTCACAGCATTGGGAAGGCCTTATTCGCAGATAGACATATCTATGTATAAATGAGCACATGTCTAAATGAAAGCATTTACTTAACTATTTCCAAACAATAAGTTTGAGGGCAGACAAAATGGTGAGCTGGTTATCTTTTTTTTCTCAGTTAAGATCCAAAGTAGAATTTTAAAAAAGAAGAAAAGAGGAAGGCAGGAAGGATGGAAGGAGGAAAAAGAAGAGGATGGGCAAAACGAAATCTCATAACCATAATCTCCTTGCTGCTATTTTGAGAAAAATTCTGAGATACTTTTTATGCCTCTAGACTTTTAGGCAACTTGAATGTATCAATAGATACCATGTTACTTTCACCTTTATATTCCCAGCTCATAAAACATGCCTTATATAGTAAGTATTTAATACAGACTTGTGATGCAAATTAATAAGATGAAAAAAGAAAATGAATATCAATTAAAAGCTTAACTATATTAATATAAAGTTGATGATTAAATACATTTTAATCTGAATCCCCTTGTTACTATTTTTATTGAGACTCTCAGCCTTTCATTCCAAAACTCTTATCCTTTTACATGATTAAATTTATACATTACTGAATTATAAAGTACTTCTTTAATTTCATAGAATTCCCAAAATAGCCCCATGAAGCAAAAACCATTATTCCTCTTGTACAGAAAATACAATATTACAAGCTCAGAAAGATTAAGTGATGCCATAAGTAATAGAGCAGAACTCAACACAAGCTTCGATTCCAAGCCACCCTGAGTGTACAGTATCTTAAGTGAATGTCAGTGGAGAATAACATTTAGCTTGTTGCAGTATTTCAGTTGCACACAGTGGTTTATAAAAGCATGCACTGGTGTCAGACTCCCAATGCCCACAAATTACTAGTTTCGGATCTTGAGCAAGTTATTTTAGCTTTCTGAATCTGTCTCTTCATCTGAAGAACTGAGTGATGATATCCACTCCACGGATTTGATATAAAGATTAAAGGAGATGGTGAATTTAGCACACTTAGCACTTGACGCCTCAGTCATAACCCACTGCCGTATTTCATCTCCAATACAAAGGAATCTATGTAATGGTAGGTATTGTTTATTTGGAGTGCTGAAGATGTCCAAACCATTTATGGCAATACCAGTCCTTTCTGGTTTTCAGAACCTCTTGCTGTTTTGTAAACTTTTACCCCTTAAAAGTTGAATTCTCTGATTACTCAAAATTTGGATAGATTACGTGTTAAGATACATGTGAGGTCTTGGATCTGGGTAAGTAGAATTTGATGACAGAACATAAAAGAAAGCTTTCTAGTTAAAGAATTCACTAGGAAGATTTTTGAAATTTCAGTTATACATTTGTAAAATTCAGGAGGCAATATAGGTCTGTATGAATAAAAATTAAGAGTGCTTGAATGCTTATTTTGAGATTGGTACTGTTATAAATATGATGATACCACTCTAATGGCAGAAAGCAAAGAGGAACTAAAGAACCTCTTGATGAGGGTGAAGGAGGAGAGCAAAAAAAGCCAGCTTAAAGCTATATATATATATATATATATATATATATATATATATATATAAACTAATATCATGGCATCAGGTTCCATCACGTCATGGCAAATAGAAGGGGAAAAGGTGGAAGCAGTGACAGATTTCCTCTTCTTGGGCTCTAAAATCACTGTAGATGGTGACTGCAGCCATGAAATTACAAGGTGATTTCTTCTTGGCAGGAAAGCTATGACAAACCTAGACAGAGTGTTAAAAGGCAAAGATACCACTTTGCTGACAAAGGTCTATATAGTTGAGGTTATGGTCTTTACAGTAGTCATGTACGGTTGTGAGTGCTGGACCATAAAGAAGGCAAAGTGCTGAAGAATTGATGCCTTTGAACTGTGGGACTGGAGAAGACTCTTGAGAGTCGCTTGGACAGCAAGGAGATCAAACCAGTCAATCCTAAAGGAAATCAACCCTGAATATTCACTGGAAGGACTGTTGCTAAAGCTGAAGCTCCAATACTTTGGCCACCTGATGCAAACAGCTGACTCATTAGAAAAGAACCTGATGCTGGGAAAGATTTAAGGCAGAAAGAGAAGAGATCAACAGACGATGAGATGGTTGGATGGCATCACTGATTCAAAGGACATGAACTTGGGAAAATTCCAGGAGATGGTGAGGGACAGGGAAGCGGGACATGCTGCATTCCATTGGGTCATGAGAGTTGGACACAACTTGGAAACTGAACGACAATGAACAATTGTAAATGCTTCACCTATATTAGCTTATTTCAACCTGACACCAACATACCTGAGGTAGGTTTTATTATCACCATCCTCATTATATACAGATGGGAGAACAGGTACTAAGAGGTTAAATAACTTGACCAAGTTAACCCAGCTAGAAGTATCCGAGATGATTTGAATCTAGAGAATCTAGAGTCCATGCTCAGACCCAGGGCACTGTACTGCCGCTTTCCAGAGTGTCCAATCACTAATCAATCACACTCTCACAAGGAATTTACAGAATGATGCAAATCACCCTGTACTCCTATCAATTCATAGAGATGTCTGTAGCAGCTGCTGTCGATATCCTGCTCCATACTTCTTTGGCTCCCAGTTCACTAACACCTAGGGCTTCTCAGGTGGCTCAGTGGTAAAGAATATGCTTGTCAACGCCGAGCCACAGGAGACTTGGGATTGATACCTGGGTTGGGAAGATCTCCTGGAGGAGGAAATGGCAACCCACTCCAGTATTTTTGCTGGGATAATCCCTTTGGTGCTTTGATTTTCACTAATAGCTACAGTAAAATTCATGACAAATAGACAACTTCTCACCTGGGCGTCTCTTGACACCGCCTGAAGGCTTTTTCAGGGACTGTGAAAGCAGACCTGTGAAAGACAGGCACAACTTAAAGTACAGGAGAATTAAAGACCCTAGGAATAAACTTCAACTAATACAAAATAGAAATTAATAAATAAACACCCAGCCTCCCCATCACATTCACTTTCTCAAAGGGCCCCTAGTGGAACTGAGTCCAGTTGGCCCCCAGCAATAACTTGTTCATTGCAATACCTAGTATTGGCTCTCCACACTTCCTTGCCTCACTTTCCATACTTCCCCACTTACGTTTTCTGGGATCATCTTTTAAATAGACTGGGCATCCCAGGTGGCTCTAGTGGTAAGAAACCTGCCTGCCAATGCAGGAGACAAAAGAGATGTGGGTTCTATCCCTCGGTTGAGACAATCCCCTGGAAGAGGGCATGGCAACCTACTCCAGTATTCTTGCTGGGATAATCCCATGGACAGAGGAACCTATCAGGTTACAGTCCATAGGATCCCTCAGAGTTGGACACGACTGAAACAATTTAGCATTCATGCACTTATGGCCTTTTCTCAAGTTCTGCTTTGGAGAAGCTCATCAATATTAATAAGCTGGGCACCTGAAGTTTCCTGCTGTCTCCAATTTCACAGTCCCCTTGACACCAGCTCCATCTCCATCAGCTTGCCAAGGATCAGGGTCCACGGGAGGAGCACAGTGGAATGAGGAAGGGCTTCAGAAGACTGATTCTTTGGAATCTTCAAACTGAAACAAAACACTTCCTCTTGTTGATATCGACTATGCTCATAATATTGCTTCAACATGTTATGATGTTAGCCAAATTTCTTTCTCTCTTCTCTTACTAAGGATTTTCTATCAAGAAGGAAGAGTATGGGTAAATAAAGGGTAAAAAGGGAAGAAAACACCATAGCATCAGACAAGGATTTCAAAGAGTTACTAGTGTATCTAATAAGATTGTCATGAATGTGCTGCATGTGTCATTAGGAAGCTGAATGATCCTACTAAGTGACATCCTTCTGAGATATGGGATTCAGTGGAAAGAGTATGCACAAATCTTGATATATACATACCTGAGTTTGAACTTCAGCTTTATCAAAAAGGGTATGCTGCTGCTGCTAAGTTGCTTCAGTCATGTCGGACTCTGTGCGACCCCATAGATGGCAGCCCACCAGGCTCCACCATCCCTGGGATTCTCCAGGCAAGAACACTGGAGTGGGTTGCCATTTCCTTCTCCAATGCATGAAAGGGAAAAGTGAAAGTGAAGTCAGTCGCTCAGTCGTGTCCCACTCTTAGCGACCCCATGGACTGCAGCCCACCAGGCTCCTCCGTTCATGGGATTTTCCAGGCAAGAGTACTGGAGTGGGTTGCCATTGCCTTCGCCGAAAAGGGTATGACATTAAGCAAATTAACACCCTAAAGCCCAATTTTTCATACATATACAATGGTGTGGAAATATTTACCTCTCAAAACTGTTGAAGATTTAAATGAAATAATGTATATGAAACTTGCTGGCAGATGTTTAACAAATATTAGTTTCCTTTCCTTATCTACCCATGGCCCACCCCAATCTGCTATCTCACAGAGAAAATACCATGGGAAATATTCTTTATGATCTAAAAATCTTATATATGTTAGGGATCTCTGCTGCTCTATTGCATTAATATCCTGGAAATTCTAAATTTTTATAGTTTAAAAAAATGAATTCTGTGAGCATTTCTTTTGTGGGCATTATGTGCCAGATTCTTCAGGTTAATTAAGGAAAAGTAAAGCAGTTAGGGAAAGTCAGGACAGATGAAAATAAACATCAGATGTTGAAACTACAATGTGTCCACTAACACAAATGAATAATAGCTTCTATTATGTGCCACTTAAATAGCAAGGGAATAGATAAACCTCCCTATCCCTATGACAAATGGACTGGTTTTCAACAAAGGTTTTTTTTTTTTTTTTTTAAGAAGCAGCAGTAGCAGCAGAGGGCAGACACTTTTTATCTCTATATCCAGCATAGACTCTTCTATCTTTCACATTTCTCCCATGGAGTCATGTGGTCCCTAATAAAGGTGTGACGTTTAGAGGGTTAGCAAAAACAACTTTTGAACATAAGTGCACTTCATAATGTTTTGATTAATTTAGCAGAATAATCTAGCTTTAAATTAGAGGAGCATGCATGTATGGGAATAACTGCTCTTTCAGAACCTGAAACTGCCTTTAATTCTTAGAACTTCAACTTTCTCAGGACAGGACCTACATTTAAGATCTGACTAGAAAGCCACGGAGGATGCACACCCATAAAGTTATCCATTCCACAGAGACAGATAAAAGGCATAGGGAGCTGTGGCCCTGGCTCATCCAACATCCAGCTTGCACCACAACTTAATGCTTACATCGTGGTGGACCACTCACTTCTTTAGTCATGAAGTTGTGGAGAGTGGACAGAGTCCACTCTAGGACAGAGTCCCAGACCTCCAACCTTCAATAACTGCTTTTTTTTTTTAACTACTGTGCTTAGTTTTGGATATTTTTTAATTATTACTCAGAGTTCCTAGTTTCTGTTTCTAGTTTTTATTCCTGGGAAGCAGTTTTATAGAGGTAGCAACATTTGTTAAGTAGAACTATAACTTCTGGATTCGAATACTTACTCTGCCACTTAGTAACTGTATAAGCTCTCTATGCCTCAATTTCTTCACCTATAGAATTAGAACTGATAACAAATATATAACAATTTTCTTTCTTAGAAATGAACACTTGCCAAAGGGAGATGATGGTTTACTGTGTTCTCTGATGTGACCCTTGGCTGCCCATGGCATTATAATCTTTATAAATCCTGGACTATGGTGCCAACAATTATGATCGATTATCATGGCTTACATTTTGCTGCCTGGGTGAAACTGTTTGGGCAGTTACTAAAACTTCTCTATCATGTCTGTTTTGTGACATTAATCCATATAAAAATCAAATCACTGCACAAAGTCAGGGAACCATTCTTTCCCATTTCAGCAAAAAATAGCAAATGTAACGCCTCTCAGAGCTGAAAAGCTGAGTGGCATTTCAATTACCATGGCACTTCCTGGGCTGTTTCAGTGAATATGTAGTATTTTCAGTGCATTTTTAGCCTGTAGGGACAGACTTCATGGTAGTGAAAAGATTTACTGAGTAGCTTCAGACAGAAGCAAACCTTTATAGTACTCCAACCAGCACTGATAGCCAGGACAGAACCACCATGGTAGAGCACAAGAGCCATAACATGTTCAAGCTGGAACAGAAGAGCTTTCATGATTCCAGCCTTTGGTTCCTTAGGTCACAGATGATGAAACTAAGGAACAGAGAGATCAAGCTGTAATGAATTTGATTTCCCATTAACAAAGCTAGTTTCAAAACCACAATCAAGCAAACATCTACAAAGGGAATTCTGTCCATAAGAATATATAAAATCTAGCAACTGGTCTAGATCTCCACCATCAAAGCCTTTTCACCTATTACCACTGCTCCAAAGTATTCAAACAATGAAATGCATCATACATTTTATAAACAATATGTGACTTACTTTCAAACTATGGACTCTACAGTTGATGAAAGGTTCATGGAGTATATTGAGGACAACAGGCACATGAGGGAGAGTGGAGTGTGTGCCTGTATCATTCACTACCATCAATTCTGGAAGCTCGAGTATGGAGGACAAAAGTTTGTCACTTGATGAAGGTTTCTCTTTAGCCTTTTTCGAAACAGTAAAAACAGGAATGCAGGGGGCATCCCTTTTATTTTACTACAAATCTTGGCATCGTGACACATACAATGATGTGCCCACAGTCTCTCCCAGGAACATGACTGTGAAGTTCATTCATAAGATTCTTCTTATTGCTAAGACTCTCTCCTGCCCCTCTATACTAATAGTGCTCCCAATGCAAGAGCTGGGAGAATCCAAGTGTGAAAGACTTTAGAAATCAGCAGTGAAATTTTCCTTGTAATTAAGAGAGTCCTGAGGCTGAATTATCAAGTAGATAAACTTTTTCTTTTACATCTTTTCATTCCCTCCCTGAGGATCTGGTTTCCCATCTCTGCTTTCTCCCTCCCTCCAGTGCTCTTTGCATCCATTTTCAAGAGGTCCAGGCTCTTTCTGTTAGATCATATGTAAGAAAATTAAATTCCTGTTTAATTATAATGCCCCTCAGGATGCCTATGTTTTAAATAATGGCTCTCTATGAAACCAAGAGGTCATCAAAAGTCAACCAGTTGAATTTTAGGTGATCTAATACTAAACAAATAGCAGGTACTTTTCAGACAGTGTGGGGCAAGGGGGCGTTTCTTACACTCCCAAATCAAGATCACATGTGAAAGCAGCTGCTTCTATGTTAGCTTCCCCATTTGCAGGACTGCCTTTAAAACAAAAAGGACCTTGGTAATATTACAGCTGACTCCATCAGAATTAAAGGACATACGGAAGATAATCCATAGGACTTGGTGACATTTATGCTCTGAACTGTTAAGCTTCAGGCTAAAGACAGAAGAAAGTAAATGTTGCCTTCATCTGCTCCTTCCTATCTCAAGTCCTTTGCACATGTCTTCTTTTGCCTGAAGTGCTCTTCTAAATGCTCCCCATCAGTTCCTACATTTGCCTCACTGATTCCTACTTTTCCATCAGTGCTCAGGTGATACTGAATCAGGAAACAGTTCTCAAGTGCCCAGAATAGATCATCACCTCATTCTACTCTAAATCTCTCTGTTCTATCCCTCTATATAAATACATATAGTCAGATGCTGCTGCTGCTGCTGCTAAGTCGTTTCAGTTGTGTCCGACTCTGTGCAACCCCATAGACGGCAGCCCACCAGGCTCCCCCGTCCCTGGGATTCTCCAGGCAAGAATACTGGAGTGGGTTGCCATTTCCTTCTCCAATAGTCAGGTGAAGTTGACCAATTCCAGCTATCTTTATTTACAATAGTCAACTGAAGGTTCGGTGTTACATACCAAGTCTCAGTATTACAGAGGAGCTTTCCTTCTCGCTAGGGTCTCTGTGCAAAATGCTGACAGCCTGGTTGCTATTAAAGTTCTGTTCTGCATTTTCCACAAAAACCTCCATAATTACACAACTCATTTATCATCACAAGGTATGTGAATAACACTAAAACTTTGGCACCTAACATACTAGCACTCAGCTGTTGGGTAAATTTGATACCTTCTCCCTCTTTTTTACAAGAATTTTTATAATTGGACTTTCTAGCACATTATATTTGCATCTCTGGACCTATTCCTCCTCGTTTCCTCTTGGCTTCTTATCTTTGCAAATTGCATTCCTATTCCCTTTTTATCTCTGGCCACTATTAGTGAATTTTATCTAGAAAATATTCTTAAAATCAAACTAAGATAATGTCAAATGCCCTTGGTATATAGTCAGGGGTATGGAGATGAAGGGAAATAGGGAGAAATATTGGGTTTAGTAAAAATGCGAAAAGACTTTAGTTTGGGCTTAAGCATTACAGAAGAAGAGAGGAAAAGAATAGATAGCAGTATTGCAATATGTTGGACAGAAATTATTATATAAGTAATAGCTATTTGCTCAGTCACTCAGTTATGGCCAACTCTTTGTGACCCTGTGAACAAGTAGCCTACTAGGCTCCGCTGCCCATGGGATTTTCCTGGCAAAATAATGGAATTGGTGGCCATTTCCTCTTCTAGGGGATCTTCCCCACCCAGGGATTGAACCTGTGTCTTCTGTGCCTCTGGCATTTCAAGCAGATTTTTTACTGTTGAGCCACTGGTGAAGCCCAATACTTATTTAAGATATTTTAAAATTATTTTTTTTAAACTAACAGTCTGTAACATTGTATAATTGCTTATTTAGTTTCCTTTATCAATAAGGAATTCATTTCAAATCATTTGCATGAAAAGGAAATATTAAAATGCAAATAAACCTTACCAAAAATTAGTTCACCCCAGTCTTCTCATAAATTACTCACTGTGTGTCAGGTTCCCAAATGCTCAGTGTACAGCATGGCAAGGAACTTGGTACTTTTACTACACGTTGGAAGGAGAAGTAAACAGGCTAAATAAAATGAGGACATTTCCTTGGAGACACCTTTGAGGGGTTTATATCTGGGTAGTCTGCTCCACAGTATGTAGCCTTCATGGTGACATCATACTGGCCCATTCGATGTACGGTCTGGATCTCTGAAGGATAGTCTGGCCAAGGACAGAAGCCAATGAGAGTTTGTGGGTTTGGACTTTTAAAGTGAACTCAGACCTTTTGGCATCTACATTTTCTATGTGGTGGACAAAATGAAAACTTCTATTTGAAAAGGGGGAAAGAACATAGCCTAAATGACTTCAAAGTCATGAACATCAAATAGTTCTTACCAAAAAATAGTACAATCAGTGAAGTGTATCTAAATCAAAAAATACATGGATTTGACAACAATCTGATTCACAACATACCAAGAGCCACTTCGTGGTTATTATGGTTCCAAGCTAAATAGAAAACTCTTTCTTGCCTTCTTCTTCCCATTAATTAATTCCTGATTGGGCATTCCTGCTCTTCCAAGGGCATGTCAGGGGACACACTTTGGGGTGCTTCATCATTCAGGAAACGATGTTGGCAAGACAGAGAGGTTTGGCAGGATAGGTGGCTCTGGAGCAGGCCTGGCCAGCACTGTCTCACCTTATATGGCCCAAATCATCAGCAGCAACAACTACAGGCAGTTTTAGTCTGAATGTTTCACACTGGGTGTTTTTTTCCATGTCCTTCAAAGTCTGTGGATGTAGAGATGGGCAAGTAATTGTGCCTACAACTTGGTAGTGTGGGCAGCTAAGATCAAAGCAAGGGAAATTGTACAAATTGCCCACTTGAATACTAAAGAAGCAAAGAAAGCCAAGCCAACTCAACAAAGTATTGCTTCTTTTTCTTTGAATTCCTTATATTTCTGATCCAAAAGTTTATATTCTAAATGGCTGGTTAGCAAAGAAGAAGTGGCACACAGTCAAGATTTTGAGATTGCTACCAGAAAACTTGACTTAAAAAAAAGAAGACCTAGACATTTTTATTTTGCTGCCAATGAAGAGAATAAACTGGCATAATTCAAATAATCATGTTAGGCAAATCTAAGTTGTACTGATTTACAGAGGAGCATTGAGTTAGAAAATAGTATCAGCTTGAAAAAGAAATGAACTAGACCCAGGACACAGCTGAAGAATGAAAATCTTACAGAACACATTTCTTATCTAAAAAATGAGAGAGTTGGACCACCTTCTCTACTGTGCCTTCCCATTCTAACATTCCATGACCCTATTTTATGTTAAACAGCTGCATGGAGCTAGACAGATCACTTATCTTGAGTAGGGGCTTTAAGTAATGAATCATAGATAGCATCCACCAATTCTTAGGCAATTCTTGTTAGAATTATCTCTAATCTTGTAGAACATTCCAGAGACCAATGCTGAAAGTGAGATAAACTGTTAGAGCTTGACCTAGCTCTAATATTGGTAGCTATGTAAAAATCAGCAAGCCAACTTAGTTTCATTTCCTTATCTGGAAAATGAGACTAATCCTTATACTTCTAATATTTGATTCCCATATATTCACTATTCATTATACTTGTGACCCTTTATAAAATTTTTATATATTATTCAACATTCCTTGAGCTAGAATAATGTTAAGTAGGTCCAGTATCTTTAACATTCATAAACTATGAAATATGGACAGTATCTTTAATCTCATTTTATTTAACATAGAAATAGTATGGACTTTAAAATCCAAGATTCAGTGCCCAAGAAATATATCTATCAGTCATGAATAAATATTTGAAGATGTTATTGTACAGTTGCTAAGTCATGTCCAACTCTTTGCAACCCCATGAACTACAGCATTTCAGGCTTCCCTGTCCTTCACTATCTCCCAGAGTTTGCTCATCTCATGTCTATTGAGTCACTGATGCCATCCAGCCATCTCATCCTCTGTTTCCCCCTTTTCCTCTTGCCCTCAATCTTTCTCAGCATCAGGGTCTTTTCCAGTGAGTCAGTTCTTTGCATCAGGTGGCCAAAGTATTGCAGCTTCAGCTTCAGCATCAGTCCTTCCAATGAATATTTAAGGTTGATTCCCTTTAGGATTGACTGGTTTGATCTCCTTGCAGCCCAAGGGACTCTCAAGAGTCTTCTCTAACACCACAATTCAAAAGCATCAATTTTTTGGTGCTCAGCTTTATTTATGGTACAACTCTCACATCCATACATGACTACTGGAAAAACCATAGCTTTGATTAGATGGACCTTTGTCAGCAAGGTGCCTATCTCTACTTTGTAATATGCTGTCTAGATTTGGCATACCTTTTCTTCCAAGAGCAAGCGTCTTTCAATTTCATGTCTGCAGTCAACATCTGCAGTGATTTTGGAGCCCAAGAATATAAAGTCTGTCACTGTTTCCATTGTTTTCCCATTTATTTGCCATGAAGTGATGACAGTCGATGCCATCATCCATCCAAATAGCCCCATAACACAAATACTACACACTGCTATCTCTGAAAGCACTGCAGAGTGAATAAGTAAGCTGTCACTTTATTTCCATTTCATTTACAGTGAAAACATTTTGTGTTGGTTTTTCCTCAGTTCAAACCCCTTCATGTCATCCCATACTTCTCAGAGAAGCCAAAATCTTCTTTAAACCTCCTTCTCATTTATATTCTCTCACTTTTTTGTTGTCTGCTCTCTGAGATCACTCCATTCCAACTACACCAGTCATGCTTCCACTTCAAGACCTTTGCAATTGCTATTCCCTCATACTGGAAGCTTTCCTTCTAGGGTAGTCCAGGGACTATTCTCTGTTTCCTTGGGTCCTTTAAGTTTCACTCAAATATCACCTTCTTAACAAGGCCTTTTCTCTCCATTCTTCCTAAAAATTTCAACTCTAGCCTTACTTTTTCTTCTTGACACTTATCATTACCTGATTGATATACAAGCTATTTTGTTTATTTTTTTATAGAATATGTCCCCCAACTAGAATGTAAAATTCATGATGACATGGATTTGTATTTTTATTTAAAAAAAAAACTTACCTGGCCATTTAATAAATATGTATTAAATGAACAGATACATTACTGGAAATTCATAATTATAGTCTAAAAATATCTACAAACTAGTGCTGATTAGGTGATGTAACTGTCCTTGTCTTCCTATCTCTTGAAGTAGAATTTCCTTAGTGCTTCTTCCTGATATCAGCCTCAAGCTTTCTCTTCATCTAAATCCATGTTTGTACTACTTGGATAATCACCATTAGAATCAACTTGGATCTATGATAAAAATGAAGATTCCTGACCCCTGGTTCAGTCAAAACCTCTGTGCCGAGAAGGAGACTTTTGCAACCTGAATTTTTAATAACCTTTCCAGGTGATAATAATTCATTCTTACATGTGAGCACCATTGACAGAAATATTTTATGGCCCATTAATTTCTTAATGTCTTTCTTCTGCTGTACTAAGGTATACATATCCATGTATATCTAATCTATATCTAACCATAGACCATATTTATGTGATTCTCCTTAAACTGTGCTTGGTACAGGGACATAGTTACTTAACAAATTTTTTGCTGGCTTTTGATGAAGAGGATGAAAAGAATGATAAGGACCATTACAATAAAATGTGTTTTGAACCTAAAACAATTCCTTTTATTAAGCAGGATTTGGGGACTAATTTACTTTAAAGTTTGTTTTTTTGAGTGATAAAGGCATTTTTTTTCTTCTCACAAGTCATGTGATGTCGAAAATTTTGAACAGTTTAAGTTGAACAAGTTAACTGCTTCTCTTACAAAGTAACTATTTCAGATAAACTCTGCAGTTAACATTCAGAAATCAAATAAATATTAAAATACATCTTACATCACTCAATCCATTAAAATCTATTGAGAAACATCAGCATTGCATACTTGCATTCTCAAGAACATTCACCTATATAGCTATTTGCCTTCAATGATGAAGCAAAGTAGAAAAATACAGTCTTCTCAAAAACCTTTATAAAACTTGGCTGTGACCTGACCTGAGATTTTTTACAGTGAGTGTGAGATTTTACAGGGCATGAGGGAAATAAAACTTGTTTGTTTGTTTATGTAACCAGCACACACATTTTTCAAACAATTTGAGTTTGGCATCATCCATAATGCTTCTGGCCAAACACCTTTTCCCCTTAATTTTTATAACCAAAGAAATTTTCAGGGAGATTCAATCCACATGTTTCTGATTCATTCCATATCCAGAAATGTTTCAGTAAAGTATATTTGATTTCAAGAATTCTGGAAAAAAAATCTGTTATCAGCAATTCCTAAAACTACAGGTAAGTCAGTGTAAATAATAGGGAAGCTTCAGTGAGTTAATTCAGGCATAGAAAGATTCACCCAAAGTGCAATTGGACAAATAATCCTAAGGAGCCAAACGTTTTCCTCGAGATTCTGGGAAGCTGCAATAGCCTGTTTTGACTTCAAATTCCCAGTGTGGTCAAATCAGAATTAGTTTAACAGCAGGAGTGGTTCCATGTGCATAGAAACTCTACTACAGAGGGTTGGGTATTCAATATTTATTGGGTACATAAAGTGTGCCAGGTACTATAGCTGTAGGAAAATAAAGATGAAAAAGACATAGTGTTGACCTTAAAGAACTTCCAGTTTAGTAGGTGAGGATAAGACCCAAGAGATAATAGCAATATTCTGTCTTAAATCTTTAAGATAGACTGTCTAGTTCCCTATGTAGCACACGTCAGCAAACTCACTCAAATCCTAAAGCACATAAACAGAAACATAGGCCCATAAAGCTAAAAATCAGAAATTAATATCTTATTCCATTCAATTTAACTAAAATTCATCTTGTATCCTGCATGGATAAAACACATTTAAAAAAAAATATTCTGAGCCAAAGTGGTGGAGAAAATAAGCTAGAAAGAAAGAAAAGAAAAGGAGAGAAAGATAAGGAAGAAAGAGGGAGGGACGAAGGGAGGAACAGAGGAAGGAAGACAAATGAAAAGGCTCAAATAAAAGGGAGATTAAAGAAAAAAATATAGGAAAACTGTCTTGGCTGGAATAAAGAGATGCTTGGGGTTGGGAAAGTGTATTTTGAGACAAATCTTGTTACATTTGAGGTAAAGGAATAAACACAAATACATGTACAAATATGTATACAGTGAGCTTCAACCTAATGAGCTAGAAAAACCACACAAAGGCTTGTCATAAACTCTAAGGCATCACACCATGAATTTGGATGTGGGTTTGATTTCACATGATAAATACATTAAATAAATAAGTAAATAGATGGATGTCACACTCAGTTTTACACAAACAATCCACATTTGCATCACCACTGAGAGTGCACACTGAGCCAAATGTCACTGGGTTAGCAATCAGCCCTGGAAAACCCTGTCTCATTCAACAAGATTACTACATCTGGCTGTCCTTGAAAATCTAAGAATCAGATTAGCATATCTGGTAGGTGCTCTTGTCCTGCTGATACTCTCAACTGATGATGAAAAAATGGGAAACTTTTACAATGTCACTGAACTTATTTGGCTCTAGAATGATCTAGTTCAACTTCTTTCTGCAATCCAGAAGCTGTTGTACTCAGATTCTTCCTGCTTAGCAGCAGAGTCAGGACTTGAACTCAGACTCCCACCAGTTCAACACTCTTCCTCAGAAAAATCCTGATATCCATTATGAGGATTCTATCAACACATCTAGGAGGAGGCATAGCACAGTGAAAAGAACAGTAGTGTGGAGTTCAAACACCTGAATTAAATTCTGCTACTGCCTATGAGATATTAAGCAAGTAAGTTATTTTCTGCTAGTACTCTCTTCTAAGAAAGGATTTTCATGTGTTCAGTCCCAAGCACTAAATGTATAGCAGGCACTGTTCTAGAAGCTTTCAGAAATATAATACAATAATAATCAAGAGTGACATCATTTGGCTTCCATGTTAAAGGATTACTCTGGTTGTTCTGTCGGAAATAGATTATAAGGGGGGGCGGGTGACAGGAGGGAGACAAGGGCTATTACAGTTATATCCAGTGGGAGATAAGTGTGGCTGGGCCCACCGTGGTGATAAAGAAAAGGGCTTAGATTCCGGATATATTTCTAATGTAAAGCCAAAAGATTTTATGATGAATTAAATATAATGATTTAAGAGACAAAGAGATTCCTAAACTTGGGATCTGATCATCTGGAAAGCTGGAATTATCAACTAGGATAAGGAAGTTTCTGGATGAAAGAGGGGTGGGAGCAAGATCTAGAGATCATTTTTGACACTTAGAAATTAGAATGTCTAAAAAGATATCCAAGTGTGGAGATATTGAGTAGAAAATTGTACATACAAATTTAGACTTTCATCTGGCTAAAGATGTGAATGTGGGAACTGTCAGCAGATAGATGGGAGAATCTGTTTGCTGAAATTATGCTGTGTAGCATCTCCAGAGGGAGAGAGAAGACTTTAAAAATGTTTTTTGAGGAGTATAAACGGACTGATTTTATTCCATCTTGGATTCAAGAATCCTGCTTTAAGAGAGTGAAGGATCCTTCAGTTTTGTACTTAATGAAAGATAATAACAAAAAATAATTTTAAGTGTTGAAAAGCATATTATATACTGAATATTACTTATATTTGACTACAATGCTGACTCAAATATAGATTTCAAAGATAATTTTATATCAGTAAATAATTAGTGGGTTTCTGATGTCAGTTTCTAGTTTCTTCTTATAACATTTGTGAAAACCTTTATCTAGTTCTGCCTAAGAAAGTAGGTTATAGTGTGCATTTCTCCTTGTGTTTTCTGGTTTCTGAAAATTTGCTTATTTCCCCAATCTTTTCCCTACTGCTATGTACTGGTAATTGTCTTGTCATCTCATGGCCCTTGCAATTCAGGTATGCCTTAGGTTTTGTCTGTGCTTTGGACCCTAGTTCACTTGTATACCAAGACCCAGGATTACTGAGGAGCCTTCTTTCTCTTTAGAGTCCTCTGCAAAATGCTGACAGCCTGGCTGCTGCTAAACCTCTGTTCTATATTACTATAACCTTGGCACTCCTTGGGTGTCCTCTACTTCTCAGCTTTTAATCAATGATCTGATTACTTCATTTTTTATTTCTTGTCTCCTTCTACAAAGATTTAAGTTTGATTTCAATCATTCATACAATGTGAAAGATTTTCCAGTGGCATGCCAAGAATGATTTTCTGGTGTGCAAACATCCTGAACTCTTGGCCTTCAGGGAAGCCAGGGGTGGTTGGACGATCTAATCCTGGCTGGCTGGCTACCTCTTCTCTTTTACTCAGTATGCCATACAAATATTAGCATTTGCTTTCTGTGTATAACATGATAAAGGTTTAGAAATATAGTACCTTAGAAGTTGCTAGATAAAAACAAGATTCCTTGTGACCAAAGCAAATAAGGACCCAGAATAAGATTTAAAAAAAAAAAAAGATTTGTTATGATAGAGGAATCATAATTTTCTCTGTGAAACCTGAGAATAATTTTTCTTGTGTTCTCTTTTATGTAGTGGATAATGCCTTTAACAAGGTACCTATGGTAAACACATGATAAATTTAGTGAAGCACTATTCAATAATATCAATTTTATAATGACTTCAGACAACATAGTGTTAGTGCTCTTCTTGGTGTTGTTGCTTAATCTAAGAGAAAATGTGGCTTATCTTGAATACTGCATGTGCTTTGGGTAATTTTTCATAAATATTATCACAAAGGAGTTTTCTTTCCTGAATAATTGCTAGTCATCCAAAGGTTCAAAGAACATTCCCCAGAGGAAGCATTCAGCACAAATATCATTACATATTTAACAACCAACCAGGCAGAAAGTAAGGCTAACATTTTTTTATGAAAAATCTAATCAAGATACATATCTGAATGAAGGGCCACTTCACTTGGATAGCCAAGAAGTTACTTACGTACAGTGCCAACTTACTTACATTTTCCTCTGATAGCAGGCTTGATTTTAAGCTGCAGATGGATGAATGGCCAATCAAACCTCAAATCTCTAGATCTATATGGCAACTTTAAAAACTTTATAGGGCTTCCCTGGTAGCTCAGTTGGTAAAGAATCTGCCTGCAATTCAGGAGATCCTGGTTCAATTCCTGGGTTGGGAAGATACTCTGGAGAAGACATAGGCTACCCACTCCAGTATTCTTGGGCTTCCCTTGTGACTCAGCTGGTAAAGAATCTGCCTGCAATGCAGGAGACCTGGGTTTGATCCCTGGGTTGGGAAAATACCCTGAAGAAGGGAAAGGCTAACCACTCCAATATTCTGGCCTGGAGAATTCCATGGACTGTATAGTCCGAAGGGTCCCAAAGTGTTGGACATGACTTCTGACTTTCACATAAGAATTTTAACTTGGAAATTTTTAGGTAGGAATTGCCAACCATCTCCCAAAACAACAGAAAGTTAATTATAATGATTCATTATAAAGATGGCTTCTAATTTTGGAAAATACAGTTATATGAATGTACTTTTTGAGATAAATTTTCTGTAGCCCAGGGGTAAATAAATGTCTTATCTTGTTGTGTCGAATCATTGGATATAAACCAATTAAATATTACTTGACATCTCTCAGCTTAGATTATTTGTATATCAGAGTACTGATCTTAAACTATCCTGTCTGACAATAACATATAGCAAGACTAACTGAATAGGGGGTTATTGCTAGGACACAATGATAAAATCCACTCATCAGTAATTAGTCAAAATGACTGGTATTGGTGACGGTTTACAATGTGCCAAGTTCTGTTCTAATGTCTTTACATATTTTAACTAATTCCTCACAACTCTTGAGGTAAGTTACTATCTCCATGATACACATAAGGAAATTCAAGTATTGTGAGCTTATTTCACTTGCTTAAGGTCCCATAGAGCTTCCTAGGTAGTGGAGTGGTAAAGGATCTACCTGCCAGTGCAGGAGATACAAAAGACTTTGGTTAGATTCATGGGTTGAGAAGATCCTCTGGAGAAGGAACCCACTCCAGTATTCTTGCCTGTGAGATCCCATGGGCAGAAGGGCCTGGAGGGCTATAGTCCATGGGGTTGCAAAAAGTCAGACATGACTGAGCACACATCACACACAAGGTCACATCCAGCTTCCCTAGTCTGCGGACAGAGGATCCTGGTGGGCTACAGTCTGTGAAGTTACAAAGAGTTGGACATGACTGAGTGGCTAACACTTTCACTTTCAAGGCCACATCACTGAAAAGCACAGGAACTGGATTCCAACCATGGCAGTCCAGTTTTAGAGCTCACATTTTCATTATTCTTTTACACTTCCTCTCAGTGTAGAGAATTATCTTTGTATTCTCATTATTAGGAAGTACTTGTCCATCTCAGCTGAGCAGTGTCATATCACTAACCTATAATTTCAAAGGCATAAAGAGTGAAAAAAAAGAAAGAAAGCACTAAAATTTACCATCATTGCTACCATCTATGTAGCCTACTTTTAGGTTTTCTGCAAACTACAACAGTTTTACATTTCTTTGGATTTTTGTTGTTTTCTTTTGTTTGATAAAGAAGTACAACTTCCTAATTGAAATCTAATCTATTTTGTATTTTTCCTAATTGGAAGAAAATCTGAGTACCAGGGCATTCCTGTATACTTCCATCAAATTTTCTCTGAATGAAGAAATTCCAGGTAATTAATGTTTAATCAAATTTCATGCTCAGAATTATGCAAGCTATACTTAAAAAACAAACAAACAAAAAAAACCTCTTCAAGAAGCATTTTAGTCCTCTGTCCATGGAATTCTCCAGGCAAGAATACTGGAGCAGGTAGCCATCCACCTCTCCAGGGGACCTTCTTGACCTAGGGACCAAACCCAGGTCTGTGCTGCAGGCAGATTCTTTATGTCTGAGTCACTAGAGAAGCCCAGTAAACCTAGGTAACACTTTGGAAATACTCTTTGGTAGTTTAGGTTTTTGAAGATTCTCAGCTTTGGTTAAAAAAAAAAAAAGCAAAAGACAGCCCTTGAATTAACCAGTCCTGCTGTGAATGAAATCTTGGTTTTCTAAAAATTACACTTAGAATTAAGCACTTAGTAGTAAATTATTACTTAACAAGCTATCTTATCAAAGGTTAATGTGGAATTCTGTCTCCTGCCAGTTGTTTCCATTCTTTCTCAGAAAAGAGAGAACTGAAGTGAAAGAGAAATCACTAATAAGTGGCACTGAAAAATGATTTCCTGACACAGCAGCAAAGTTTTGTTGATTGTTCAGAAACATCTAGGAGAGGTTTATCTTCTCTACGTGGAAACTATTTCCTAATGCTAATGGAAGAATCATGTTATAGCACAAACACATTTTTATGAGAGACTTTTTATAGCAATGAATTAACTTCCTTTTGTCAAGCCCTTTTCCTGTGGGTTTTTTTTTTTTTTTTTTTCCTGCTTTTGACTCTTTTTCCTCCATTCCTCTGTTAAGCTTTTATAACAAGAGAGAGGGATGAGCCATGGATGTGACTCTCACCTGCAAATAATAGACTGGCAAAAATACAGCAAGAAAAACATTTTATCTGAGAAATTATCACAGAAGTTCACCTACTATCATGAAAAGGAGGTCACACCAAATCTCAGATGAAAAGGAACTGGAGAGCTGAAATTTTCATTAAGTGGTAGCAATTATATTGACTAGGACAGGGGACAACTAACCAGTTTACAAATTAAGAGTTTTATTTATTTTCATATTAATTTAATATGATACCTGCTTCCTCAATTTTTTACCATTTCAGGCAATTTTACTAGGTTCCAGGGATAAAATAATCTATTGAAATTGGATTCTGCCCTCACATTGTTCACAATTTAGTGAACAAGTATACATGTATAAATGGATTTTAACTTCACAATCATAGATTCAATTGTGCAAAACTGGATCCAGTTCAGCAGTGGAAACCTTAATCTTGCCAATTTGAGATATTTCTATGGACAGCAGCCCACCAGGCTCCTCCATCCACAGGATTCTTTAGGCAAGAATACTGGAGTGGGTTGCCATTGCCTTCTCCCATGTAAAAGGTTGAAACCTTCAAAAGGCTTTCTCTCTTCATTTCTTCAGTAACATCTAATCCTGAGGACAATGAAGGCAGAAAGTCCTTACTGCTGGATGTATTAGAATCAAAAATGCATGGAAAATATGACCCAGGATTCCCATTCCTGAGCATATACCCTGAGAAAACCATAATTGAAAAAGACACATGATATGATGACCAGTGGTCATCACAGCACTATTTACAATAGCCAGGACATGGAAAAACTTAGCTGTCCATCGACAGATGAATGGATAGAGAAGTTTTGGTACATATATACAATGGAATACTACTCAGCCATAAAAAGGAATGCATTTGATTCAGTTCTAATGAGGTGGATGAACCTAGAGCCTATTAAACAGAGTGAAGTAAATCAGAAAGAGAAAGACAAATATCCTATATTAATGCATATGTATGGAATCTAGAAAGATGGTACTGATACAGGACAGCAATGGACGTGCAGACATAGAGAACAGAATTGTGGACATAGAGTGGGGAAGAAGCAGGTGGGATGAATTGACAGAGTAGCATTGAAACATATACATCACCATATGTAAAACTGTATAGTCAGCGGAAATTTGCTGTATGATTCAGGGAGCTCAAATCTGGTGCCCTGTGACAGCCTAGAGGGGTGGAATGGGGTAGTAGGTTTAAGAGAGAGAGGATATATGTATGCCTATGGCTGATTCATATTGACGTATGGCAGAAACCCACACAATACTATAAAGAAATTATCTTCCTATTAAAAATAGATAAATTTTTTAAATAGAAAAAAAATACATGGTAAAAGAATCTAACTAGTACTGTTATATGCATACAATGCGTTTGCCTCTCTGCTAAGTCACCAGCTACTTTTGATACATGACTTATCTTCTTCCAGCTAATACATGATATCAGGCATATAAAACTCAAAAGGATCATTTATACATGTAATAGGGTGTTCAAAAGGAATTCTTCCTCTCTCTTGGTTTTGGTTAGGCCCACCTACTCAGATTCCACAGTAAGTTGCTACACTATACAAATAGGACTTTTAAAGTGGTAGAAAAGCATTTTGTGACCTCCTCATTAACTTCTATTCTATAAAACAGTCTGAGGAGTCTGGGACAAGTTAGTAGAAAATTATAGTCTTTCTCTGGTGAGAATTGTTGATATGCTATGTGTGTGAAGGTAATCCAGAAAGACTCAAGAATACTTGAATGATTAAGGGGATATGGTAGACCATGGTATGACTCACACCCAAGTGATTTACTCACACCCAAGAGATCATACTCACACCCATGGTATGACTAACACCCAAGAGACTCACACTACCACTTTACAACTCCTATTTGTATAGTGTGGAGGACTATTTTTTTCTTTTCTAACAGGAACCAGATAACAAAGGAGACCTGCCCAAGATCTGATTGATAGACAAGGAAAGAATTAGGCACTCTGAGTGTGTCTATTTGGCATTAAGTGGTAAGAAGGAAAAGTTGTTTTATAGCTGCATCCTATAATCTCACTTGTCTTAAATAGTAAGATATAAAACATATAAAGCCCTACCCTTCAACAAACACACAGAGAAAGGAAAACAAAGAGGACAAAAAATTTTAAAAGTACCCTTTCTATTTTCAGAATTAAAACATTCCCCACCTAAAATTCTTGTAGAAGTTACTCCCAAAATTTGAAGGTAAAAAGCATGTCTAGAAACAAACAAACAAAAAAATCTCTTATTCCTAGAAACATAAAATGATTCTGGTTCCAAGTAAAGTGGAGGAAGCACACTCAATCCTGTCCCTTCCACTGATGCAGCTCTAAGACCTGGACAGCACAGCTGGAGCGACTACTTGAAAACTTAGAAAAGAATACAGGAGGAAAAACACCAGAATTCAAAGTATCACCAAACTAGTGGTGGGTTCACAATTTTATTTTGTTCTGGTATGACCTGTTCTGGACACAAGGCAGTTTGAAACCTAGAAGTAGGTTTACTGTGGAAAGAGAAAGCTAGAGGAGAGGCCCTCTAGCTCTGTATCAAGGAGCAGGAAAGGAGTTCCCTAAGACTCAGAGAGAATAGGGAACACTCCTTCATAAGATTGGAAACAAGAAAAGGATGTCAACTCTCACTACTCCTATTCAATATCACATTGGAAGTCCTAGCTGGTACAATAAAGTAAGACTATGTAAAAAGCATACAGACTGGAAAGTAAATAAAACCATTCCTATTTACTGACAACATGTTTTTCTATATATAAAATCCCAAGAAGTCTACCAAAAAAGTAACTTTTTGAGCTTTTGAGTTTAGCAAGTTCATAGCATAAAAAGTAAAACTAAAAAATCAATGGTATTCCTATACACTGTACAAGCAATAAAGAACTGGAAACCAAAATAAAAACACAAGGTCATTTACAGTAGCTCAAAAATGAGGTGCTTCAATATAAATCTAACAAAATATACAAGGTCTATTTTCTAAAACTACAAACACTGATGAAAGAAAAAACAATTTGAAAAATAAATTAATAAAGACCTAATAGACATCCATATTCATGGATTGCAGGACTCAACAATAGTAAAGATGTTAATTCTTCCCAAATTGATCTACAGATTTAATGCAATCTTAACTAAATCCCAGCAATTTTTGTAGCTATAGACAAATTTATTTTAAAACTTATATTTTAAAAAGAAACTAAACAGCTAAAGAAATTTTGATAAATAGGAATAAAATCAAAATATCTCACTACTCAATCTTAAAATTTCTATAAAGCTACAGTAATCATAACAGTATGGTATTGTTAACAAGATACACACATAGGTCAGTGTATAGAGTGAAGTCCAGAAATAGACCTTCACAAATACGACCAGTTTACTTTTGCAAAGATAATCATTTCAATAAGTGGTATTATGAAATTCAGAAATATATATGCAGAAACAAAAATGAAATTTAAACTTCACTCCTTATACAAAAATTACCTCTAAATGGATCATATTAATAGATCTAAATGTAGAACATAAAACTATAAATGTCCAAGACAAAAACAAACAAGAAGGTCTTTTTGATCTTGGGTTAAGCAAAGAGTTGTTAGATGTAAGACCAAAAGCACAGTTCTTAAAATAAAAATTAATAAATTGGAGTTCATAAATATTAAAAATATTTGCCCTGCAAAAGATACTCTTAAGAAAGTGAAGAGAAGCTACAGACTGGGGTAAATATTTAAAATATTTGTAAATCATATACTTAACAAACAACTTTTATCCAGAATATAAAAAGAATTCTCATGCACTACAATATCAGATAGCTCAATTTGAAAAATGTGCAAAAGATTTGAACAAAAACTTCACCAAAGAGAATATAAGAGAGACAAGTAAGCATCATAATGATGTTCAACATCATTAGCCATTAAAGAAATGCAAATTAAAATCAAGGTGAAATACCAGTACACACATTTAGAATGACTAAAATTAGAAATATAGGATTTCCCTGGTGGTCCAGTGGTTAAGAATCCATCTGCCAATGCAGGGGACATGGTTTGATCCTTGGTCCAGGAAGATCCCACATATCATGAGGTAACTAAGCCCATGGGCCATGACTACTGAGTCTGCTATTTGGAGCACATGAGCCTGTGCACCGTGATCATGGAAGCCCGTGTATCTGAAGCCTGTGCTCTGCAACAAGCTGCCACAATGAGAAGCTCTTGCACTACAACAAAGAGTAGCCCTCAGTCACCACCATTAGAGAAAGTCTGTGCATAGCTACAAAGACCCAGTGCAGCCAAATAAATAAATAATTTAAAAATATTAGAAATATGGATATACAAAGAGTTGACAAGATTATAAAACAAATGAAACTCGTACGAAGTTGCTTCAGTTTTGTCTGACTCTTTGCAATCCCATGGACTGTAGCCAACCAGGCTCCTCTGTCCATGGGCTGCTCCAGGCAAGAATACTGGCGTGGATTGCCATTTCCTTCTCCAGAAACTCACACTTAGAAATATAAATAACGATACTAACCATATGACACAGCAAATCCACTCCTCACTATTTACCCTTGAGAA